>NC_090935.1:331010345-331313376 GCF_040938575.1 Ambystoma mexicanum
TCCTACTCGGTCTTGCGCTTTTAAAAAATCCTCTGCTTCTCTTATGTCCGGTTACTGAGTCCCGCTGCCAAAAATCTAGCACATGCACATTTCAAAGCCTCGTTATGACTCTCCCAACTCATGTAGGGTACTCCAAAGAGGCTGAAAGCTTTTGACAAGCCAGTCAGGCATGTCTCACCCGGAACTGCCAGTGCCCTGACCCTATGTGCCTTTCCGAGTCAACAACCTGTTGAGAAAGGTAGCTTAGTGGGTCAATAACCCTGATGTAGAGATCATTGTGTAACATGTTAGTTCATATCCTGTTGATAGGTGAGTGAATGCGTCTGCATCAGAGGTATGTGTTGAAGATGCAGGTAGCATTCAATTGTAACAGCGGACAGCTTTTGACTTATCAAAAGGACTACTAAATGTTCAGTGATTCAGATCTTTCTCTTTCTCTCTCTCTTTCTTCACGAGGGATGCTATACCTGTAATGGCTGAGAATAGACACATCTCATTTGGACTGCTATACCTGTAATGGCTCAAAAGAAGCACATCCTATGAGGGTTGATATACTTATAATGGCTCTGAACAAGCACATCCCATGAGGATGTCCAAAATCGTCCATTCGCAAAGGTGACTCGTGTCCAGCCCACAAAGTCAAGCTCTGTGCACCTCACTCACTCCCATCATCAGACTTCGCTAATGCTTTTTTCCTCTAGCACACTGCCTTCCTCCATAAAAGATAGCATGGGTCTCACTGCTGCTTCCCTCGACCCCTCCACTCGCATGAATTGCCGTCCCATTACCACTGTCCCATTCTTAGTCCAGATACTAGATCACCTAGCTTATACTAAAGTCCAGCAATTCCTAGAGAGCAACCATCTTCTTGGTAAAATGTAATCTGGGTTTCGCACGAAGCAGAGCACTCAAACAGCCCTGCTGGACCTAAAAATCCAAATGGACTCTATCCGTGATGCTGGCAAACTAGCTATCCTTCTTACTCGATCTTTCTGCGATCTTCAACCTGGTTGACCACAACATCCTCCATCAACACCGTAGCCAACATTTCCACTTCCCCCAAGAAACTACTTTGTGGATCAATTCCTTTCTCAGTGATGATAACCTATGAGTGTTCATAGGAAATTTAGCGGCAGACGCTATCCCTTTCCCGCAAGGCTCTTGCCTCCCTCCCATCTTCTAAACACCTATACTAAACCCCTCTTCCATCTCCTGGATGGCAGAGACATCATATATACTAACTTTGCAGATCATTCACAAATCCTTATCCCCCTCTCGGGCGATCACAAATCTGATTCCATCATAATTAATGATGTCTACAGTACCAATCCAGAACTGGATAGCCACTCATTTATGCCTCAATAATGAAAAAACTGGAGCACCTCATCATAGGCACCCCGCACCATCTCAAACACCTAGACTCCTCCTTTGCTTTCTTCTGTATAGACGGCACAGTTTTGGGCAAAATGCTCATAAATAAAAAGCTGCATGTGCTTTTTTTCCCTCATTCAGCTTGGTAGAAATAATCGTAGCCCATAATGTCGCACAGAGGGAGCAAGGGTGTCAGCGTTATGGATTACGAGGGTTGCGGGGGTGTCCCCTGCATATTTTAGATGCACAGCGTGGGACAATTCCGAAAAGCTCGAGTGACAAAATGCAAACAAGTCGGCTCTGCTATTTTGTAACTCAAGCTTTTTGGAATACGATCTTCCAACGGCACATCCTTCCCTTTGCGTAAAAACACCAGGAGTACCTTGAAGTGGACCTCTCAATGTCGAGACACATTAATGCCCTAGCCTCTTCCACAGCCTACACAGGTAGACTAATTTCTCTTGGCAGACAGCTCCTCTCCCCTAGCAACTTCCTCACTCTTGCACGTGCTCTTATCCTCTCCAAACTCGACTACTGTAACATTCTACTGATGGGCACCTCAACGGCAAATCCCGCCAAACTACAGCTGCTCCCAAACAAGGACCTGAGCTCTGCCCTTGGGCTCAAACGTTCTGATCATATCTCAGCCACCAGACACCATGCACACTGGCTCCCCATTAAAGCACGGGTGGAATTCAAAACCCTGTTGACTACCCACCACTGAGTTTATAACTAGGCCCCATTGTACCTCAACAGCTGCATCTCTCAAACTGTCCGTGCACAGGTACTAAGATCCAGCTCCAGCATCTCCTTGCATACTCCCCAGTACAAGTCCAAAAGAGCAGGTGGAGTCAGTTTCTGTCATAACACCAGCTCTCTGAAACTCCTTGACACTGTGTATTAGAAATGAGCAATCATTTGCAACCTTTAAACAACT
Organism: Ambystoma mexicanum; assembly: GCF_040938575.1. Lineage (NCBI taxonomy): Eukaryota > Metazoa > Chordata > Amphibia > Caudata > Ambystomatidae > Ambystoma > Ambystoma mexicanum. The sequence goes on from NC_090935.1 coordinate 331,012,654, forward strand.
CATTACAACCTGGTTGTTTGACAAGGAAGAGTAACTTGAGTTGTATTCACTGTCATCCATCTATTCCTCATTACATGTACTGTACCAATGCCGTGATACCTTCGGGTTTGGGCGTTTTCATTTTTCAGATAGTGATATTTACAGGGACCGACGAGGAAGGATGCCAGTGGCTTACGGTTTTGTGTATAGATCCTAAACAGCCATTAAGTAGGTTGCTAATAAGGGGGTTGTCAGATGAGGAGTTGTTTGAAGATGATGGAGAAATTACTATTGAAGTATGCATCCCTTGTCAGGTCATGGTGCAGCACTGAGAAGTACCGCACACTACACTTATTGCTATTGAATCTACCTCATCCAAGACCGGCCATGCCGGCCCAGGACATACCACACCTAGCCCCTCCCTTGCCCCAATCCTCTCCTCTCCCTCAGCACCCCACGTTCCACCACAGCAGACAATTCTCCACCCTAAAGGCAAACTGGGCACCACCCACCTAAACCCCCCTCAATACCCTGCCAACCTTTTTTCCCTTATCGTCCCAAACCCACCCTCGTCCAACCCACGATCCTTCACAGAAATAAGGCAGCTCAATGGCGTGCAAACACCCCTAATCCCATCCTTACAGCCCACCGTGCATCTTGCACCATAAACCTCCTACACCCTATCTCTCCCCCCGCCCTCTGTGGCAATGCTGCACCGCTCTTTAACTTCTAAATCCCCTGCCCTCACCCCAACAGACACCCAACTCCCTCGGTGCTGCATGTGCCGACCTGGTCAACACACCCCCGTCCGCAAACCCACCTACCCTCTGGCAATCTTTATCAGTGCGCGTGCCAATGATGGTAGGGATAGACGATTCCAGTTCTCTAAGAATAGCAAATAACTCTTTACTGTTGGAGCTGGCATTTACAATTCTGTCGTTCTAACGGTTGGATTTGCAGGTAAAGACTGCTTTTTTGTAGTTGGTCGTATTGGCGAGAGCCATGTAGCTCGTTGTAGAGGGATGTTTCTTGTATAGATGTTCGTGGGCTCTTTCGTGTCTGCCTAGAAGGACCAATTCCTCGGAATTGTATTTTTGTCTTTGTGAGGTTTAAGGATTTTTTTATTTCATTGGTGCAAGCTGATCCAGATCCTGGAGCAGGCAGGAGTGGTAGTGGCTGGCCAGGTCATGTGCCGATTGTAAGTGAGGTAGGACATTAGTGTTGAGTGAGATGAGGAGGGAGGTTCAAGAGCCTCATGCTTAAGGTTACGAGTGTTGCAGACTTATCCTTTTTGATTAGTGCCACCTCTAAATTTAGTGTGAGGATGGTACCTGGAGCAAGTTTTTGAGGGACTACTGGCCTAAACAAAAATTCCACTGGCACTCTCCATGTTTTGCCTTCATTTCTGGCACCGATCCCACCAACATTGTTACTCCATGTTAGGGAGAATTCTCATTCTATGGCTAATTTCCCTTACCTATAGAGTCCCCCAGCAGCTTTGCTCGATTTGAAGGGTTTGCTTCTTTTTACCTGCTAAGATTGAGACTCTGAGGCTATGTGTGTTCTAAGCTATTTTTGTGTTTACTGCCTATGGGATTTCCTCTCACCCATAGGAACCATCTTCATTCACATGTGTTACACAGCACCCTCAGTGCAGTGACACAGGGGTGTCGTCGCGACCCCCAAACATATACTCCATACCCTGGGACTGACTCCTGTCTCCCAGGGCATGTAAAGTCCCCATTGGCTTTACTAGTCAAATCTTACGAACTTAACCAGTCCAACCCATCTTACTATGGAGGTACTGGAAAGGGTTAATAGTTTTTCTGTTGGGTTCATTTTCGAGGGGGTACCTTAAAGTCCCACTCTCTAAAGTTTCTGGGTGGTGTCAGTGGTTACTACCAAAAATATTCAACCGCAAATATTTTCCTATGGGATTTTCCCATTGTTTGAGGCTAACACTTTTACTGACAGCCTCAAACATACCGCCGGTTTATTTTATTATTAACTTTACTCCGGTAGGTTTTATTTGCCAGAACTTCTTTCTCGTGTCTTACTCTACTCCTAACCCAGGTCGGGGATCCTTTGTTCGCTCTGTTGGCTGCTTTCTGCCAAGAAGCCCTCCTTTCGGCGCCTCTGAGTCTGTGGTGGGTCTGTTTGGGAGGGGGAGTAGAACCCCTGGACAGAGTTGCCGCAGCAACTCAGGTCCCACTCTAACCTGATAGGCTGGAGGGTCTCCCGCCAAGAAGACCTCTCCACTGTGTGAGTGACAGCTAGGTTGTATGAATGGGTCTCTTTCTGCATAAAAGCAGGGTCCTGAGGACTGGAAGAGCAAGACATCGCCACTGGAACTACGGAACCGAAGGGGAGAGAAGCCACAGACATCTTCAGCATTTACACCACTGGTGAAGCCCTGCCGGATCGTCTCACCACTTTTCTTCCACACGACAAGAGGAGATCTTCATCGAAAGAGCCTTCTTCCCTTGAGCTGGTGGGAACAACCAGTTCGCCCATCGCTTCTCCGGACCTGCCTTGGTCGAATCGACAGTGCCCAGCACTTGGAGACCGGATAGCCAGGCAGCTATCGACCCGGACCGCGATCAAAAGGAGCGTACCTTTTTAAACTTCGTTTGGCAGCACCGTGGCTGGTTTCATCCCTGGGTAGTGCAGCGACTCAAACCTTCCTCCACGATGAGAGCCTCTCTTCCTCTGCTGGACCCCTCAAACTGCAGGAACTACCAGGAACAACCGCCACCGCAGGAGCCACTTCTTCACGTTTAAGGTACATTGTTCCGCCAGGCCTCCCTTTCCCTGTGGTAGCCCTAAAGGTGTTTTAAATCCTTTATCTACTGGTTGGGTTGGCCGCCCTCTCTCTTAACATTGTCTTTACCTTGCATCTACCTTTTCAATATTCGTTTACCAAAGAGTTGACTGCAGCTCCAAGGACATTTTTGCTCCTGAACTCTTGGTCCTGTACCTCTGGCTCTGGCTCAGGCCTATTGACACTGGCTGATTTGGATTTGGATTTAGATCTGCTCTCACTAGATTGGTTTTCAATAAGAAATGTGTGGATACACCTGAATCTTCTAAACCCCTCTTCCTTCCTACTGTTTTAACTTGTGGAGTGCCATTCTGCTCAGTTTTCATTCACTTATCTTTCTGCTAAAGTGTCACTGTGCATTACTTGTTCACAAAACTTCAGGGAAGTGTTGCTAGGGGTTGTCTGAAGATATTTCGGTTTAACTTGTGCTTTCCCTCCCTCTCGTTAAATTGATAGAGTGCCATTTGTAGTTGGTTTTCACTGTGCCGTTTTGCTCAGTTTTCACTCTACTGCAAACTTGTCTACAATTAAATAGGGAGTTGTATATACTTTTCCTTTTATCAACCGTGATTCATGTGTTGAACTAGATGTGTATAGAATAAATCTATTCTCCTTTTGATACAAAGCTTTGGTCAGTGTTTCCTTGTTCCATAGTACTGTGATACCTATTGTGTAAACCCTGAATACTGCTCATCTCCCTCTTGAGATAAGTCTGACTGCTCAGCCACAGCTACCAACTAAATCTTTGTGGTACAGACTGATACCGAAGGGGATTTATTGCTCTCACCTGTAGTGCTAATCTGGTGTAGTGCTCCCTAAGGGAACTGCACTGGATTCTGCCTAACACTCCATATAGGAACACATCTGGATGTATAGTGTGAGAAACCAGAGGGTGTCTCACCTGCTAGAACTCGAGGAGCTCGCTCTGAGGTGGCCAGAGTACAGCCATCACCTTTAGATCCAGATCCTGGGGGTGGACCAGTGCAGGAGGATCACCTGGGTGAGGGGTGTTCGGGGAGTGGGGGTGAGACAGCCGACGGCGAGACATGCTATTTTGCCCCCTATTTTGTTCATCCAATCCATCCTTTATTTTAGGATGCAGGCGAGGTCCCAACTCCCCCATACCTTCTTTTTACACAAACACTGGGCCCAGGAAGAGGGTGACTGAGCATAACAACATTGTACTGGCAATGGCACTTTAATCGGGTCGGGCAAAGTCAGGCACTTAATTCGAAGTGCATACACCTGATACCAATTGTCTCTCCTCACACAAATAAAAGGCAGAACCCAAAGAGACACTCTGAGCAAGGTGGAACACGAGAATGAGAAGGGCTTCCGGGATGAAGGCACACCTATTGGAGCAGAACGACGGACCAAGGGGCAAGAGCAGCGTGTCGGAAAACCCTACTGAAGGTCGTTGCGTCTGACAGGCCGTAGAGACACATGGAGAAGGCCAGATCCCACAAGTGAAAACTGCATTGTGTTTCAAGGTCGCCAGCGACCCTCCCGGGTGAACGGCAGAGTTGGGGAGGCGAGGCCAAGCCTGTGGTACTAACCTTGAGTCGTGAATTGGAAATCGTAAAGCAAAGAAGAAACGCACACTGCCGGTGAGTTGGCAAGCAACCTAAAAGACTGGTGTGTGTTGAAGTTTGAAATGGCAACATTTTATCACAAGTGAAGACTGCATGCATGTGAATGAGACGCGAGGAAAGGCACACCTGTGAATGAACTTTGAAGTAAAAGGCAGCTGCGAGTTCAGCGATGCTAAGTAACGGAGTGGTCCGATGAAAGGAAGTAGCCCTCTAAAGTCTCTGTGAAAGGTAAACTGCTTGAAGCAAGAAAGCGAATATACAGCAAACGTGATATGGAAAAGTTTAACCCCTAGAAAGGGGAAAGTAAAAGTTGAACTATACATTTTGAGTCAAAGTGGTCCTTTAGTGGTCTGAAAAGTAAACCACGCACAATCGAAAGCCTTCAACATCCGTAAGTAGACTCAGCCCGACAGAGGGATACCCGAAGTGAAGTAAGCTTGGGGAAGGGAGCCCCCCTTTGGTTTGTGTTGAACTTTATCCTAAGAGGTCTGAGCCCAACCTTTGTGAATTTTTTGGTTGAAACATTAATTTTGGAAGTCGAAAAAATAAACTAAAACGTGGAAGGGTAGACTGGCCTCGATCCACATTCCGGAACTGTATTTGTGCTGGAAGCCGATCCAGAGTGTGTCATCCTGCCTACAGGGACAGCCTTACTCTGTGAGGTCTAACGTGGTGAGGAAAGCTGGTTCAACCTCATTTATTCATTTGAGCACTATTTCCTTTTGCATACATTTCTCCTTTATTCACTTTTTTGTATGAGAGATAGGGCAGGCAATATGTTTTGTTAGCATATGCCATTTTGATTTGACAGACCCCAGACTGCGCTATTTATAATTTGATGGTCGAGACTACTCCCAACTTACTTATAGGGCAGACTAGGAGATTCTCCAACCCCAACCATTTCAATAAAGGTTTTACAAATTGTACCCATTGTTTCAGTGTAATACTTGTGATACCATGCCTCCCCTACAATAGGCACTCCCCTGGTATCAGCATCACTGTAAAGTTCTCATTTTATCACAGCGGCGCTACCATAATATATTCCTGGCGTTGAGCATACTACACCATCTTAATTAAATGCAATAGTCGTGTTTAGCTTGATCAGGAGGAACCTCCCTAGCAAGTTCACTATCTTTTGAAAATAATAACAGGGCTACCACCTCTTGGGTACCCACCTTAATGGGTAAATCCTCTGTAAACCAAGCTGACATTATTGCCCCAGAGAACCCCTGCATGTCCATGACCTTTCCTGATCAGGGAAAGTGACCTGCCCTAATACAGGACTTTGTAGCTCCTGTCTCTACCATGAAGGTGAATGTTTTGCTACCTATCCTCACACTTACCTGGGCTTCCTCTTCCGGGTCGGCAGTGACTGACAGGACTGGGCACGTCGGGGTCCTCTGTGGGCTGTCTTATTGGGGATAGTGTTCAACCCTGGGAGTGGGAAAATGCTTCCACCTATTACGCTTGATCCAGTGTAATGGGTTACCGTACCCTGCAGCAGTGGGTTCTGGTCGCAGGGCTGAGATGAGGGCTGTGGGGCTGGTTGCTGTATATACGCTGGTGCATGGTTTGGACCTAGGTTTTGCATTTGCTGGTGGGGAGGTGTCGGATACTGCTACAGCAGCAGTTATCCAGGGTTAGGCACTTGTGGTGGGCCTGGGGCCATTTAATTTCAGATGGCTGGTGATTTGTGAGCTATATGCAGGTCCACTAGGATAAACCCGGAGATCATAAGGATATACTGGTCTGCTCCTATACTCTTGTGCAAAGTGTCCTTTCCTGCCACAGGCCAAACACAGTCCTGGTTCCCTATACCTGGGGGCCACATTGGCGATATGGTTGTGCCGGGAAGCAGCATTCACCAACGCAGGCCACATAGGGAAGCCGGTGAGTTTATGCAGAGCTGCAAGAAACACTGGAGAAACGTACGCATTGTGGGGGCACCATAGGAGGAAGCTTCACCACATTGGCACGCCATAAGTTGAAGGCACTGCAAACTACTGGTGAGTGGGGGCCCCAGGGCGTACCGACACTCATGCAATGAAGTGAATGAATTTTGTGAGATTGCTATTATGGAAACTGCTCAAAGACATTTAAATGCAGACAAAATCTGATGTTAAAGCAATGGCAAAAAGGAATAATATTTGAATAGCGACAAGATAAAGTGCCACAACAAAACCTGAACAATTACCTATGATTGAGATGTCGATGTGGGGGAAAGCCGATACAAATGTTACCCTAAACATATTGAAACAAAACCAAGTTGGTGCGACTGTGGCATGGTGAAAAGGACCGTGAAACCAATAAAAAGTCCTGGTAAAAGGAATACACCAGGCAGCTGACATTTGCGAAAGATAACTGCCAGGGAAGTATACCAGGGGATCTGCAGTACCCCAGAGAAGGATTCCTGGCAGGGTGGGGGGGTATACCAGGCAATTCACCAAAGTTGTATAAGTCTCTAACATTGTGGCAAGATACCTGCCAGAGAAGTACACCAGGGGATCTAGGAAGTCCATAAAAGAAGTCCTGGCAACCAAATGTATCTGGCATTTTGAAACTGTATAAAAACTGGGAAGATACCTGGCAGGGGAGTATACCAGGGGATTTTAAGAACCCATAAGAGGATTCCTGGCATAGAGTATACCAAGGAAACTGAGAAGCACATGAAGGAAGTCCTGGACGATAAATACCAGGCACTTGGAGTTCTAAAAAGCCTTTTAATACTGCGACAAGATGCCTGGCACGGTAGTATACCAGTAGATGCCTAGCAGGGGAGTGTACCAGGAGATTGAAGAGCTCACAAGAGGATTCCTGGTAAAGGAGTACACCAAGCAATCTGTAAAAGTACAAGAGAAGTTAATGAAAGCTTATTGTGGAACTTTTGTGAATCCAATACAAAGAAACCAAGGAAGTGTTAGATGCCATGGAATGTTTTGTTTGAACAAGAACTACCTGAAGCTAGTATAAAGAACCAAAGTAACTGCTGAACAAAGAGACACTTTTGTGATACCAAGAAACCTTTGTTCAAAAGAGACACTTTTCCCATCCTATTTAAATATCCAGGGGAAGGGAACCCCCCTCTGGATCCAGGGTAACTTAAGGTGACCAACCCCTGCAACCTTTTTTTGTATTGTGCAAGGAACTTGGGGTTGGTCAACCTAAGTTTCATGGTGGAACCCAGACGTGGACCCCTTGCTCACTGTGCTCAGAGAGGCACAGCTGCACCTCACTGATGAGGTCCGAGTAGGCCGAAACACATGTATGGGTTGCTGCTGGTAGTCTTGTTCAAAGGAGGTTTGCCTGGCATTTCGGTCCTGGATTGCCCTTGTGGGAGGGACAAAGACTGATATGCAAATAGTTATTTGTCCTCTGTGAAAGGTACCGTGAGCTAAAAGCAGTGGCTGCAGACTTTCAAAGTGGGGGAAAAAAAACACAGAACAGGTTATCATGTCATGTCCTTTGGCACCTGCTACCTTTTTGGAATTCTATGTACACGTTTAACCACAATATATACCAAAGACCTCATCAAAAAAATAAAACCCTTATTTAAACTATGGTGTTTACCCTTCCTGTCTCCTTGCCTCGAGATGAATTTCCCCTCTTCACGCCCTGTGTGGCAGGCGTAGGGATCCTTGGCCCTCTATATAATGTACCGCTATTCCTACTTGCAGCGCTGCCTTTTCCTCTTTTCTTTTATCACCATTCTACTACGTAGGATGTCCTCTTTCCTCTCGTCTGTGGAGCTCCCTCTGGGCACTGCTATAAAACCAATATATCGCCACATAGTCTGTTCTCTCGATACACTTGCATACTCTCAACTTCACACTTCTTCCCCCTGGCCCCTATTATTTTCTCCCGTAAAAGTCATCTTATGTCTATGCGTTCTGTTGGGCACCTCTGATGCGGGGTTCCCTGGAACAGGCAGGCCAAGGAACAGGCAGGCCTTCTGGCAGCACAGCGCCTGCAAATCTCCTCAAGTCGTGCACTTGGGACTGGTCACTGCAGACGGACACTCCAACCCAGGATGCACGGCAAGGGTTTGGGGGGGCCCTGCCCTGACCTCACATAGTCTGGGATCACGTTGCGCTCACCAACCTTGTAGGTGAGTGACTCAAAACCTGAATGATAAAAACATTTCCAAGTAGGCCAAATAATTGATGCACCGTCTGCAAGGAAAACAATGTTTATTACATGCAAAAGGTATCAGACTGTCCCGTAGAACCAAATCAGCACAGACCCCTGCAACCCCCCGCTCCACATGTTCGGTATGTATTAGCCCAATTGTTCGTTTTTATTCGGTCGAATGGTACAGGTCAAATTTGAACAATTATGCTAATACCGTAAACACTGCTGATGCCAGTGTTTGGAATGTGAATAGAGTATGCAGGAAGTTTGGAATGAATAATGTAACCTGGTGATTCTTCTTTACTGACCCTATCAAGGTCAGATGAAATTGGTGGCAGCGTTCTTGCCTCCTCTATGTTGCATACAAAAGTCCCAGGTAAACCATGGCAATGCCTCCTTTCAGTAAAATACATATTTTGGAGTAATAGAGATCTTCATTAACCCGTCGATTTGCACCTCATGATTTTAGGAGTGATTAGGAAACAATTTAGCTTAACCTTTCTTTATTTTGTGTTTAGGCTGTTTCTGGGGACGCAAAACGAAAGGATGGTGGAAAGAAAAAAAACAAAGAGGGAACTGGTGACGGAGCAGGTCGCACTGAAGTAAGTCCCTTGATCAGTGCAGCCCATGAATTGCGATGCATAACATGAGATGGTTTACTGCATGTTATTACATTCACAGTAACATATGAATCTACATTGCATTCAAACAAGACTTAAATACTGTCTGAAGCTCTTTTGGTGCAATTCCCACACAATCTTTTCGGAAAAATAATAAGTCCTCAAACAGGACTGCACTAATGTGTTTTCTCACAATCAATATGTAGAAATCCAGAAAGTCAATGCTGGTATCGCTGTATGTGTGAGTGAAACCAATTCCCTGTTCATTATTGTTAAGAAATTCAACAAACTGTAATAGGCATTCATCTGTGCCTGACCATACCATGATCACATTATCGATAAATCTTTTCGTTGAATGAATGCTAGTTGAAAACTGAGTATTTTATTACTCAGATTCCTGCTCATGCAGTGGTGCATAAAGATGTTAGCCAGTTGTTTGTAATGCACATTATTGAGAAAGAATACATTATTTTTGAGTGTACAATATAACAATTCCTTCAACATTTCTGTGTGTTCATAGGAAGCAGCAGAATCTTACCTAAATATATAATTCACACCTTCTATTACTTTGACATGAACAATGGATGTATATAGAGCCCTAACACCGCTCGTGACCAAAAGAAGATTCTGACCAAATTCTATACTCTCAAAAATCTGCAAGATATGCATTGTGTCCCTTTTATATATGTTTGTGTTTGTAGTACTGCAGGTAATAAACATTTGTTGATGTCGATAGAGATCGGTTCCAAGATGCCCCCTCGTCAACTTACAATAGGGAATTGCATGTATTGATTTCGGCTCGTGGTGGTCACGCGCGCTCTGTGTCAGTGTTCTGAGTGAAGAGCCGCGTGACCACGGGGAGACGGTTGAAGAGGCGAGATACGAATCTGAGTGGAGCAGCTGTTCGGGGCTCCGGGGAGCTCCGTAAATAAAGGACTTTAAAGTTCAAGTCTGTGTCGCTTCCACTTCCTTCAAGTGGCGACGAGGATATACACACACGGAGCTCGCCGCGGGGCCTGGTGACGTCTTCCTTACGGCCAGGAAAGAAAGTGCGCTGCCGTCAGAGGCGAGGAGGTTGGGCCTCTACAAACGTGTGAGGGGCTGCAGAGGCTGTCTCAGCGGCGCTGGGAAGTGAGCGCTGCAGGGGGACAGTCTCCCCTTCTCTCTCGTGCTCAGAGTAGCTGTAATAAGCAAACAGCTAGTTCCTGGTTGGTGCCGCCCACCCTGGCTCATTGGATGAAGAGGTGAGGAGCAAGGAGAAGGGAGGTTGGGCACAGCCAGAGGGGGAGGCTCACCAGAAAGGTGGACAATAATTGGCTAATACAGTGTGGGAGCGTCTCCACTGAGACATTGAGACTTTGGAAAGGCAAAGAGGCGGCAGAACAAAGGATGGTGTTGGGGAAATGAGTATATAATTAATGAAGTGCCACAGTGCAGCTTAATCACTGGGAGATTAGTGCACCTGAAGAAGTGAACAGTGTTGTCTAGCTGTGAACTAAGTGACATTTAAGGGAAATTAAAGCACCTAGACACACATAAAGATGGCTGCAGCTAGTATGTCACCCCCACCACCGTTTCTGGCTGAACCCGGCGCACCACCAATAAGGTGGGACAGGTGGAAGAGGCTGTTTGACACGTACCTGGTTGCCATTGGTGGGGACAAGTTCGCATCAGCTAGGAAGGAAGCAATTTTACTTCTCAATTTGGGAACTGAAGGCAGAAGCGTGTATGATGGATTGCCTGATCCTCCACAGCTGGGCCAAGGAGAAGTGGATCAATATTCCATGGCGGAAAGAAAGTTGGAGATACACTTTGAAGCCAAAAAGAACATAACTTTTGAGAGGCATAAGTTTTTCCAAAGGACACAAGGTCCACAGGAGCCAGTGGAAAATTTTGTGGCAGCATTGAGGTCCCTTAGTCACACATGTGAATTTGGACTGCTCACAGACTCTCCCATAAGGGATCAGTTAGTGTGATGTACTAATAACGTAAAGATACAAGAGAGACTATTGTCCAAAGACGCATCACTGGAAGTAGCTATTGAAACGGCAAGAAGCATGGAACAGACCCAGAAATACATAACTAAAATGAAGGGAGAAAAGTTGGAGGGAGAAGTGGCAGTGGTGAAGGGATTTCGTAAAGGAGTTTCCAACAAGGAGATAAGATGCTACAAGTGTGGAAGTAACCGTCACATTTCAACAACTATGTTCTGTCCAGCCAGAAACATATCTTGTCTCAAATGCAAGAAAAAGGGTCATTTTGCGAAAGTTTGTCGTGATTTGGGAGTGGTGCAGAACATTGAGGAAGGAAGTAGGGTGCCCGAGCAAGAAGAAGATGGTGCAGAGGGGATCTGCAGCCAGACAAAGCATATACTAGTAGTGTCAGAGGTATCTAATAAAAGTGGAGCACCTTTAGATGTATTCAAAGTCAACGGGAAGGCAATAACAATGAAGGTGGACAGTTGTTCGCCGTGGACCTTGATGTCGAAAGCAACATTTTTAGGTCGCATGCAAGGAGATGTGAAGCAACTGAAGGAACACAAGATCGAACCTTATGCGTATGGGAATGTGAAGATTGAAATTGTGGGCATGTTCCAGGCTTCAGTTGACTATAAAGGAAGAAGCTGTGAAGCGGAGATATACGTTACTCAAGAAGGTTCGACACTCCTGGGATGGGGTGAACAGTGGAAGTTGGGTATTAGAATCCAAGCGAATGCGGAAAGGCCTATAGATGTGGCGGAGCTGAAGGATAGGTGGGAGAAGGAATACCCCGAAGTGTTTCAAGATGAATTAGGAGTGCTGAAAGGATTTGAACATCAGATTCAGCTGAAGACAGGAGCCACTCCAAAAGTGCACAAGGTGAGGCCAGTGCCTCACGAACTAAAGGAAAAGTTAAGAATGGAAGTGGAATCACTACTGCAAAGGGGAATAATAGAGAAAAGTGAAAGCTCTGAATGGCTGTCGCCGGTGGTAGTAGCAGCGAAGGCAAATGGGGATATAAGACTGTGTGTAGACTTGCGAGACTTGAACAGAAATATCTTGATTGATAGACACCCCCTGCCGATAATTGGTGATGAGTTATCCGTATTGAACAATGCTAAAATATTTTCAGTCATTGATCTTTCTCAAGCATATCATCAGGTTCCACTGAAGGAGGATTGTCAACATTTGACGGCATTCATTACAGTGTTTGGTACTTTTAGATATTGCAGGATGCCGTTTGGGCTCGCTTCGGCGGCAGCTGTATTCCAAAGGGTGATGGAGACGGTGCTGTGCAGAGTGAAGAACATTATTATTTTTCAAGATGATGTTCTGATATATGCAAATTCCACCGAAGAACATGAGGTGGTGTTGAGAAAGGTGTTAGATAGATTGAGGGAGGCAGGATTAACGGTAAAAAGGAGCATATGCAAGATTGGAGTGCACAGGGTTGAATTTCTTGGTCATGAAATAGATGAAAAGGGTGTGAGGCCTAAGAAGAATTTGGTGGAAGCAGTGAAGGTTGCACCAGTACCAGAGAGTAAGGAACAAGTGAAATCGTTCCTAGGTTTGGCCGAATATTACCATAAGTTTGTGAAGGATTTTGCAAAAGTATTGATTCCCCTCAGAAGTTTGCTCAAGCAAGGTGCAAAATTTGAATGGTCAGCAGAGTGTGGTGTGGCTTTTGAGTGTATCAAGCAAGCGGTGAGCGAGGCACCATCCATAGGAAGGTTTGATCATAAGGATAAAATTGTTTTGGTGGTTGATGCGAGCATGCTGGGGCTGGGAGCGACATTGGTGCAGTATGACAGGGATAATACTGAAAGAGTTATTGCGTTTGCGTCTAGGACGTTGAGGGGTGCAGAGTGCAAATATTCTGTTATTGAAAGAGAAACCTTGGCTATGTTCTGGGCAGTGAATCATTTCAAGTATTTCTTGTGGGGAAGAAGATTTGTGGTTAGGTCGGATCATAGGCCCATGGTTCAACTTTTTGAGAGTGGAAGGTGGGCGTTAGGTTCCCCAAGGATTAGCAGATGGGGTTTGGGGCTCCAGAATTTTAACTTTGATGTGAGCTATCTGCCGGGAAAGAAAAATGTGGTGGCGGACTGTTTGTCCAGGTTGCCAGTAAGTGGTGGATTTGCAGAAGACAGAGAGGCAGAGGAGGAGTCAGTTGTGGCAGAAATACTGAATGCAGTTAGCAAGGTTGAGTGGACACGAGAAGAGGATATTGACGAGGAGCTTAGTCTTATAAAGGACTGGACCGTGAAGGGATGGCCTGCAAAGGGAGATTTGGATAGTGAATTCAATAATTGGTGGGAGATAAGGGATGAGTTGAATCTGTGTGAGGACAGGCTAAGAAGAGGAAGATGTGTTGTTCCTCCGCAAGCTATCAGGTCGGTGCTGGTTAGCTTGGCTCATCAGGGTCATCCGGGAGAGGCTGCCATGAAAAGAAAATTGAGGCAAAATTATTGGTGGCCGGGAATCGATAGATGTGCTGAAAGGTTTGTCAAAGATTGCATGACCTGTCAAATGAGTGACAAGTGCAGAGTAGTGAGGGAGGCCCCTTTGATACCAAGTGTGGTGCCAGACCAGCCTTGGTGCAAATTGGCGGTGGACATTATGGGTCCTGTAGCAGGGCTGGGAGGTGGCCAGAAGTTTTTATTTGTGGTAGTGGATTTTCATTCTAAATGGTTTGAGTGGGAAGCGGTGAGAGAGGTTACAGCTAAGGAGTTGATTTGTTTTTTAGAGAGACTGTTCCTTAAAGAAGGGGTGCCTAGTGAAATTGTGTCTGATAATGGGGTACAATTTGTATCTGAGAATATGAGGAAATTTCTTGCAGGTTATAGCATTAAACACACAAGGACAGCGTTGTATAATCCGAAGGCAAATGGTCTTGTTGAAAGAATAAATAGGTACATAAAAGGGGGTCTGCAGATGGCCATGAATTCGGGACAACCGTGGAGGGAAGTATTAAGGTTACTGACGTGGAATTACGTCACCACGCCACACTCTGTGACGGGTGTGTCTCCTTTTGTATCACTGAAAGGCAGGGAACCTGGGACAAGGCTTTGTCCAGGATGGTTGGGAATGGCCAAAGTGGTAAATGTTGATCGGGAACACATTATGAAACTTATTACATTGAGTCAGGAGAGAAATAAGGAATTGTTTGATGACAGGAGGAGGGTGAAAGAACAGGAATGGAAAGTTGGTGAAGAGGTGTATGTTAAGAATCCTAGACTAGTAAACAAATGTGTGGAAAGTAAGTTCCTGGGACCGAAGAAAAGTGCAATAAGAAGTAATGTGGTTATTTTGGAGGGAGGTGAAGTGTGGTCAAAAGGAAGGTTGGCGAAAGTAGGTGATGTGAATGTCAGTAGGTCGGATGAGAAAATGAGGGAAGGAGTGGTGAAGGTTGGTTACAGTACATTAGGAAGGGTGAGGAAAGAAGATGTTGTAGACGGAAAAAATGTCGAAATTGATGATGAGGAGAGAGCTAAAGAAGGAGGGTCGCATAGGACCAGGTCAAAGCCTGTGTGGATGAGGGATTATGAAACTTAAAATACCTTGATCTCATTACATGAAATGGTAATGCAAATGCAAGATTAGTAGTAACATTTAATTATTACCTGGAGTGATGGCATTTCCTAGGTTTTCAGGTTGATCAGTTACATTAGTTATTTTGTTGACCGTTTCTTCTTTGTGTGGTTAAAATCTTGTATTCTATTATAAAGGGGAAGATGTGTAGGGAATTGCATGTATTGATTTCGGCTCGTGGTGGTCACGCGCGCTCTGTGTCAGTGTTCTGAGTGAAGAGCCGCGTGACCACGGGGAGACGGTTGAAGAGGCGAGATACGAATCTGAGTGGAGCAGCTGTTCGGGGCTCCGGGGAGCTCCGTAAATAAAGGACTTTAAAGTTCAAGTCTGTGTCGCTTCCACTTCCTTCACCTACCTTCTGGTATATCTGTAAATGTTTTATGAATCTTAGGTAGGAAATAGACAGTGGGCATCGTTGGACCCTCTACTAATGAGTATTGTTTTTCCACATCTTTTAGAATACCTTTAGAATGCCACTTGCATATCAAATCTTTTACTGTTACTTTCAATTCCTTCAGTGGGTTGGAGGGTAAAGCCTGATGGCACCCCACACTGTTAAGGTGTTTGAGTCCCATGGTAATATAATCCGGTTTGTTAATAACAACATTTCCCCCCTTGTCAGCCTCCTTAAACATTAACATTTGATTAGTCATTAAACCTTGCATGGCTGATAATTCTGCCTTATTCAAATTCACAGTTGGCCACGGTTAATGTCGTGCAGTGTTATCTGCCAATTTATGAATATCTTTTGTCACAGCCAGATGAAAGGTATCTATAATATTATAATTCGGAAATAAAGTAAACTTGAATTTTTTGCTTAGTTCTTTAAAGATTTTGTTCCTCGATATTTAAGTCCTGCAACATGTTCATTACGCCAATTTCCTTACACTCTTCTAGAGTCATTAATACATGTGTATTAATCATTGTTTGAAGGGATACCTTGGATGGTTCTGGTGGCATAGTTTTGGGTGTATAGTTTTGGACTTGGGTTGCAAATCTTTTTTTAATTTTAATTTGCGTATGAATTCAAATCAATCAGGATTTTAGGTTTTGATATGTGTATGTCTATAAATGTATAATTTGGTTTTATCCAATATTATGTATAAAATTCAGAGGAAGAGCATTATTAGCTCGAAACACGTGTTAGGCTGTCTTTACTTTGAAATGAAATTCATGCAATCAAGTTTAGCAATCTTTTGGAATTTGGCGCAGTACAACTGTTATTTGTTTTCAGAGCCTTTTTAAAAGCACACTTTGCCATCAATAACATTTGATTGGTTTTCAGAGACTCCTGTGAAGTGGGTTCAGAGTCATTGGGGCAGAACTGGGGTGACGAGAGTGACATTTGCACACGCCAGAGGGTAGTTCTTGAGCCAATGAATGACATGGGCGGGGGAGGGGGAGAACCAGGCTCAAAATGGGGTCAGACCAGTGTTAAGATAGATTCTGCTTTACTGCACCTTTCCTTCCATTTCTTATCGCTCCCCCACCCCAAACATTTTGCTTTTAATTATGAGTCTGCCCTGATTTGTTTACAGTGCAGTGAAGCCTTAAACTTCACTACACTGGCTTTTTGCTAATCTGTTATGGGGAAACTGACATGTCCTTCAAGCTGTCAGTACTGGGAAACATCGTTGCCCTTAGTCGTATTGCTTTGTTACTACTTTTTGTAACTTGTTATCACTTGTGGTAACTTTTATCATTGTACAACGCATCTTACAATGCAGTACAGGGGTACGCTTTTTGTTTTGTCCTACCCTAACACTGAGAGGATTTTGGGTTACTCTAGGTGTGCTAAATACAAGCAGGTTGCAGCAGTTACTTTTTCCTACTTCTTGGGACCTTTCGTTTTAGCTTTACCGCGTTTGGCTACTAACTGTGGTTACTGGTCAAACATAGCCATGCCATGAAGTATTTTGCTTATCCTTTGGCCATCTTGTCTTTTAGCCTTCTTCCTGGACTAAGAGGTCAGGAAATCCTTATATGGTCTTCCAGTGCCCGGGAAAGAAGCTTTTGGCCGGCTATGGGAGGGCTATGTGTTTTTGCTGCCAGGAAGTGGGCTGGGACTGTCTGGTCCCAATCCACAAACTGGTGACGGTATGTTTGAGTGGTGTGCTTGAGTTTTCCCGCCACTGGTCCTGATTGGACCACTGCTGGGGTGTGCGTGCGTGTGTGGGGCAGATCTGTCATTGGCTAGTGGGGGCTGCTGCTCCTACCTGTTTTTGGGATAAGAGGACCCCTGCACCCACCCCAGAGCGATCTTGGAAGAAACTGAAGGAGCTGTCCAGCTACAAGACTTACAAGGAGACAGTGGACCTGCCAGAAAAAGGCTTGGCGAGCAACTTCTGCTGCTGCCCTGGTAAAGCCCTGTCCTGTGGAAGATCTCCAGCAGTCCTGCGATGGAGCTTTGACCCTTGGAGTGGAGGGAACATCTATTTTGGACATCAGTTCGGGAGTTCTACAAAAAAGAGCCTTTTAGAAGAGCCCGAGGACCGCTCTGTGGCTGACGGGCTCTGAGTTTGGGCTACTTCGCTGCAGACGTCGCCGTTCCGAGTTGAGGCCTGGAACTTGGGGGTCCTCAGCCTGTGCCACAAGCCTTACCTCTGCATAATTGCGCGGTCCTAGCTTCAAGGGGACCCGAGATAGGAGGGTAAATCTGACCACAGCAAGTGAGTCCCTTTGTGTCGCCGTGCATTGGTGGCCGTCATACGAAATTGGTTACCTGCGTCCATTCCTGTCCTGAGAGGGGCCCTGCATTGAGTTTTGCTGCATTCGTTAACAGAGTCCTTGCACCAGAATCTGCAACCCCTGGGGATCAAGGGCTGAGGCTGACGGCAGGAAAATCGACCTTGGACCTTCTTTAACCGACCTGCCAAGTCTCATGGAGAATCAGAGTACCGCGGCTGCGTTATGGCAAAACATACCTGCTCCCTAAACTCCCCTTTAGAAGTTTGCTCACTTTTACGAAACTATTCTAACATTTTGGCTTTGCCATTGCTTGTTCACACAAGCACTCCGATTGTTGGGGACATGTTTATTAGTTAGGTTAGATTGTCCCCTGACACTTGGAACTGTTTGCTGGACCTCAGAGACCCTACCTTCATTTTTTCCAGCTTCAAAGAACTGTATGAACGTTTGCTGAATGTTTGGGCACAAGGTCCCATACATTTTAGGGATGGACTTCTGAAGTTAGGATTTATTCTCTGTGGACCTGTATTGCAAATACTTAGCTGCACCTTTCTTGTCAGAGATTTGATATGTATTTTGCCCTACACCAAATTCTAGTGATGTGTAATAATATTACCTGTTTGTAGTCCTGTTTTGCTGTGTGTTTTGGCCATAAGTAGTGCGTTTTGGCCATAGGTAAAGCAGTATTTGTATACCTGATTGTCTAAGTGTAGTCTGTTACTGCTGCACTGTGTGTACTCATTGTGGACCCCTTACAAGCTCACCACCTCTTGAGACTTACCCTAGACCACTCCCCTAGCTACCCTGCACTGGTTTGGCTACAGCTCCCCAGAGTTGTCCCTGTCACAATATACGTTGGTCTTTTATGCATCTGTCCACCAAGCCGAGTATAGAAAATCAACCCTAACAACCAGGGATGGGTGACCCTGAAATATTTTAATATTTCATATCTTTACAAGCAGCTCCTTGTAAATTCGCAGCTTAAAAAAGGTTGACAAATGCACAGTTCTTGGCTGGTTATAGGGTAGCTTATACCAAATCTAGAACATCTGTGCCCCACTACTTAAAAAATTCACCACTTAAAATGACTTGATCCATGTGTTGTCTTTCAAAGGTTTCACTGAATGCTTGCCCTTGCTTCCTTTCGATAGCTGAATCCTTGGCCTGCCTACATCAATGAGCGTCTTGGTATCTACAACAAGCTGAAAGCAGAACATGATGCAATTCTTGCCGAACGAGCCACAAAAGAGAGCAAACCTATCAAAGTGACATTGCCTGATGGCAAACAGGTTGATGCAGAATCCTGGAAGACCACACCCTATCAAATTGCTTGTGGAATTAGGTAATGTACACATGTCCCCGGACCGACTACACATCTTTTTTCTTAACCAATGACGCATTGTGTGTTGAGACGTCTAACAAATTGCTTTTCTGGCACCATGAGCCATATATTTCCAGCTCAGTGCACCGTAATAGCTGCTTTTATTTCAATGATTCAACCGTTGTAAATAAACAGTCATGTTTTGCTATTTCCTGCCTGTCCATTGCCAAGTTGGCTGCTGGTTTTCATTGTGTGGTAAATCAGTCCAGTTTATTTCATGTTTGGCGTTGTTCTCTTTTAATGTTTGGAATACAATTAGTGTGTTCAGGGGAGTCGGGATGTACCCTTTCACCAGCCTACAATGGTATCAGTAAGCACATGGCATGCTTTCTTCTGGGTTCTACGAGGAAGCTGAGGCAGGAGATATTTGCAGAGGGTTTTGGCCTGCCATCTCATTGGAGAGCAGAACATGGAATCAACTTTGCACATCTTCACGATCTGAAGTGCGCTTTGCACTAAGTGCACTGCAAAAGTGGAAAGCCCTTAGCTGAAATTGTATTTCAGCACAGATGTTGACGAGTCAGAATGTAGCATGGCCATCCATTTGGGTGAAGATATTCAATGCCGCTCATGGAATACATCCTTGCATGATCTGAATGACACAATGCCTAGCAAGATCGTTGTTTTGTCCTCCCTCCCTTGTCTTGTTGCGTGTTTTATAAATGACTTATCAAATCCTATCCTTGATTGTCCAGATTTACCAGAAAGTTGAACCAGTAGATACATCGGCAAAGATTTACTCTGTTTCAAGTATCATGTAATGTGATCAACTACAGCATGTTTTCCCTTTTTGTCAGCCTCTTAGACTGTTTCTGGAAAAGAATGGATGCAGTAAATGAGTGGGGAAGAGGGAGAGGCAGGTGTGAAATCTTGAGATGTTGATGGATTCAGGCCATTCAGTGAGTCCAGTGTGTAGGTATGTATATTGATTTGTGGTGGTGACGATTGCGTGTCTGCCATGCACAGGGGAGAACTCAAGACTGATCAGTAGCAGGGATAGCCCATGTTGTCGAACGATATAGGGATATATGGTACAGATGTTGCAGAGTGCTCTCCATGGCTCCGCAGTGTTCAGCTGAAGTTGCGATGTGGCGGCTAGCAAGCATTAGGCAGCAGTGTGCAGGAGGAATCTATGTAGTCTAAGGTGGTCAAAGGTTGAAAAGAGGAGTAGGTTAGTTGGGGTGGTAGTTGATATTGATCATGATAGCAAGGTTGCTTCTGTGCTTGCTTTTGTTTGTCTAATGCTTGTTGCAGTTCAATTCTGGAGTGTGTTGGTGGTTGATCGGCTGGACTGACTTCAGAGGGTATTGGTCAGCAGGCGGCTGAGCAGTAAAAAATACCTGGACGGTTTGTGTTGATCATGACGGTGGATTTATTCTGTGCTTGGTTTGGCTTGTTGTGTTGATTGTTGGGTGTGATTACTGGGGCAGGGCATTCCCTGAAGATGCCAGTATCCACGAGAGATGGGCTATATTGGACCTTTAGGAAATCAGTCGGCAGGGCAAGCAGTGATGTTGCAACAGGAGAAGGGGCTCAATTTCCTTTTGTTGATGTGGAAGGCACGTCGTTGATGCTTAGCAGATTAGTCACCAGTGTCTGAATTCAATGTTACTGTTGGTATGTCGTCTGTTAGGGGGCACACGATCGCAAGACTGACCCATAATTTGAGCCTGACCTACAGTGCATGCTTGGTGCACAGTTGTGCTAAGGTGGGTTCTGGGGTCCTGGAAATTACAAATCAGTAATTGTTAATATGTATTGTACCATTTAAACCATTGTTTAAAGCTGTGGGCCTCTTGCTTGGCTTAGGTGTAGATGTGGGCTGGTTGGAGGCAAAACATGATCTATATGCTTTCAGAATGCATGTGTTTTGTTCACAGAGCTTTATATACTGAACCTGTTACAGTCACCATGAGTGTGTCAGGGTTGTGTACTCCTCCCTCCGCCCCACTTCCTCTCTTCTATTTAATGGCCTGTGATGGTTCTTTTGAATACATTGGCAGTTGTTCCTAAAACAGCATCCAGCATAATTCCAATACTGCTTGCAGGCATGCTGTTTACTACCATTGCAAATAGTTTCCATGTTTTGCTAAAGAAATTTGGGGATGTATGCACTAGGCTTGATTTCATAGCAAACACTGCAAAGTCTGAAGTGATGGTTGTGGCACATGAAACAAACCCCGTTAGGCATCCTCCAATGTCGGACGTGCACTACCTAAAGTAGTAAGTAGCTTTGTCTGTCTGTGACTGAGGTTCTTCTGCTCACTGTGATGGCCTTGCCAGGTATCCACTGACCATTTTGACTCATGGTTGTAGGTCCAAGTATAAGGTGGACAGGCTTGGTGGTGTTTCTGGAGAACCATTTGTTCCCTAGAGTGATTATATGTCTCTACACTGGCGTTGGGGAGTTTACACACGTTACTGTCTGTGACAGAACTCAGAAAAGCCCATCTTGGATGTACAGGGTTCTTACTCTGAGGTTTGGCCTGAACCACACAAAGGTTTGGTAGAATGTCTGAGCAGCCAGGCTTAATCTAGGAGGGGAGGAGGTCTGTAGGAAGGTACAAAGAACTCTGAGCATGCACTCATTCAAGAAAACACTTGTACCCTTAGTTATATCAAATAGTCCTTTATCATATACAATAAGGCTCACTGTTAAATATGATCAAGGCAAGTAAGTACTTAACACAGTAACACATGTAGAACACAATTGCACACTTCTTAAGGTAATAGACCATAGGTTTAGTAACTTTGACAATAACTTAGTTACACATCTCTTAGTAAAACCATTTGAAACATGTGCAAACGTTTCTAACTTTTGATAACTTTGTTCCAGCCTGTCAAAGAGCGAGTCCACCCCTATCTTATGAGTGTCTCACAATGTTCAGAGGGGCGCTAGGCCACCAGAGGTTAGGAGTTGAGCAGGATACAGTGTTCAAGGTTCAAAAGTGGCAGTGTCCAGCGTGATCTCTTCTGGGTTTGCAGGTAAAATTAGGGTTTTCAAGTCAAGGAAGCCTAGGAGTTTCCTTGTGGTGTTGCCTCAAGGACCAGTGTTTTAAGGCAGGAGAGAGTACAATGTCTCGGGAGTCTCGGGAGGATAGCTCAGCGGGAGGATTAGCGGCAACGTGCTCGCCTTGGAAGCAAGACGACACAGAGCAACACAGGTTCGATTCCCCCGGTCCGCGCTTAGAAACCTCTGGGTATTAAGCATGTTATAAATAACCTTTCCTATCTTATCATATATCAATGGGTTGTCCACACCAATGTATCTCTATGGGAACTCTGGAGGAATGCGAGGCGCAGCTAGATATCTGCAGCACCCAGGAATACAGGATCAGCAAGCAAAGCTCCAGGAAACGTTTACAGAAAGCATGGACAGTACCTTCAAATGAAGTTGTTGCTGCAGAACGGTTCCAGGGTTGAGGCGACAGCAGAACCGGTCACAGGTTTCTCGGTCTTGGCGACTGAAGAAGAGGACTTTGGATCTGGCGACAGCTCTCGTGCAGACGGATGCCCACCAAAGGATCTTCACAGTTCTGGCTTGTTGGTGCCTTTTCCAGGCTCGGTTGAAGGATGGATGTCATGGCGGGAGACTCTTCTCGTTTTCTCGGTTCTCATCTCAAGTGAGGGGACTTCGGGCAGCTGGATCGAGTCTCTGCAGGTCAAGAAGGATGCCCACAAAGTTACAGGTGGATACGTTCTTCGGGTGATGATGCACATCACTACACAGTGGCACAGGACACCAGGTATTGTTGAATTGCAAGACGTGGAGGTCGCAGCTCTTCCAGGGATGGCACAAAATGCAGTTAGTGTTGGGACTGGTTTGGCCCAACAGTCCAAGGGAGGAAGTAGTCTCATTTGAATCTTCCCTGTTGCTCAGAAGTGGAGGTTGGGACAGCAGCGGTTAGTCAGCAGGCTCTGGGGATCACTGGAAGTGGCTGGTGTTTCTTCCTTCGAGTTTCTTTTGTGGAATCTTCTGTTCCAGTGGTTGACTGAGTTTCTGCTCCAGGACCTCAGGATTTATGTTGGAGCACGAATCCTATTCCGTGCATCATTCAAATTTGTGGATGGCTGTCCAATGGGGCCAGCCAGCCTCCCAGTCGGAACTGGTTTCTCTCAGGCACCCTGCAGGACAAAGGATTTGGGGGGGTTTCAGGTGACCCTTCCCACTTCCTGTCCTGCCAGTCACGCAAATACCCTTTGCGGCACCATGAAAGACAAAGGAACTAGAGGTACCTCCCCCACCAAGTCCGGTAGAAGACCTAAGAGACCAGTTATCTTGTTCCAGGCGTAAAAAAAACAGCCACCATTTTGGGTCAGAGGTGGCCCTAGTGTCCCCCTACCACAGACGCGATGATAGCCTGCGATAAGTTCACCAGATGTAAAATGTACACTGCCACCAACCTAAAAAAGGCTACTTGTCACAGTAACCACAAAGGTAGTGGAGAGGTGAGGAAAGGGAAACAATAGTTCCCCTCGGCACTCCACATAAGGTGGGGTAGAATTTCTGTTATGTGCAATTCTCCCCACTTCTCTGCACTTTTTGCTGGATTATTGGGTTTTTTCTGACTCTCCTGAGGGAGTGGGAACCTTTTTTCTTGACTCACTCGTTCATTTTAATGTAAATCTGGGAACCCATTTTGGTTACTTTTGATGGAGCCTGCTGTCCTTCATCTTTTTAGCGGTACCTGTAATTTACTATTGTAGCACATGACACTTTTGCTCGGTGCTGCTGGAAGCTCCTTCTAACGTTGTTACATTATGCTACCAGGATAGGGCGATATTTTTTATCCTACCTATACTTTTTTCTTTTGTGAGATCAGCACGCCTACCTTATGTGGAGTGCTGAACGGACACATAGTATCCCTTTTCTCACTTCTCCTGTAACTTTCTAGTTACAGTGACCAGTTTGTCTGAGTGGTTGATGGCAGTGGATGTTTACTACCGATTTTTGTGAAACTTACCTCTGATTGGTAGACTGACAATCACTTACCCTTTATAAAAGACTCTGCTGGCACTGACCATTTATAGTAACCTACCCCATTGACCGCAAGGTTGAATGGATGTAAACCAGACCATTTATACCCATCATTTTACAAAAATTAGAGTGTAAATTAAATTGTAAGTGTAAAAATGACCTGCCCCGCATGATTATGCACAGAGCACAGGAGCTCTAAAAATATTGTGTAATACTGCTTTGCTTTCACTGAAAAAAAACACAATTTGTTACAAGAGATTAACTTAGTTTTCCATCTTAATAATTATACAATCCTAAAATGCTAAGAAAATAAATATGCACAGTGCTTCTGTTTGCTCCATGAGCATCTAGACGCAGCACAACAGAAGCTGAATGGAAAGACACCATTCCTTTTATCACATTGTGCAGTTTCTTTTTTTGAAAGGCTACAGAGAAATGTATTCTTTTTCAGAGGCTTTTCTTCATGGCTTACAATTACATCCATGTCCATAAAAATCAAAAGAAGCGTTCTGCCTTCTGTTAAGTAACCTGACCTTTGCACTGCCTTCTGCTATAAACTTGTGTGTAAATGTACACAGGGAAATAATAAAGCTGTTGTATTTACAAGATTTTCATGCGTAAAAAGGCCTGGTATGAACCTTATCTGGAGGCCTGAACATAGCTTATTACCAATGGGTACTGCTTACTTTGAATTACATACTGCCATTCTAAAAGTACTACTGTGGTTTTAATCCCTATGAATTGCTTACTGCCATTCTAAATGTGTCTCACTAGGGTTTACTCGACTTGAACTGCATATTGCTATTCCTATTCTGAATAAGGTTTATACTTTGGTTTGCATACCACAATTTTGTTGGTTTTTATAATTGTTCGTGAATGATAATAGTACTTAACTTTTATAAAGAATTCTATTTAATTGTTTTTTTCATTTGCAATTCATAAGTGTATCAGTGTTTCTTTGGACCATATGCATTCAACATATTCTTTGTACCTATCTACAGCCCTCTCTTCCTCCTAAAATAAGCTTGACTGCTCTGTCCATGCTACTATATTATGCAGTGCAGGTCTATACTAAGATTTGGAGTTTACTGTTTTGCCTGTACGATAGATTTATAAAGCCCCTTGGGTGGACTTTAGAAAAACTGTTCTAACAAAGGGAACAAACATTTTCCAGTACACCTCTGGCAGATCTCCGCCCACTGTTACCACTGCCCACATCTGGCCCTCAAAGTGGTTATGGATGCACTCCATCATTGCAGATATTAAATGTACAGATGCCAATCAATATAACATACTAGTTGTTTCCTGAAATAGAAGTTTAGGTGCTTCTTTAAACACATAATCCTTAACATTTTGCTCCAATTCTGTAGGTGGCAAGTGCCACATGTTGACCACATGTCCACAGAAATTAGAACAAACATGTTTTCCTCCTAACGGTAAACTGATGGCCAAATGCAGGAAAAATAATTACTGAGCTGATGAACTTGCATGCCAAAAACTGCAGCAAAATCTTTCATAGGTTTGCACTCATGAGGGGTGCTCATCTTCGGCAGTGGCCTTAAACTGGTCACTGGAGTGGCCAATGTGTTGGTGCGGCTGACTGTCATGTTATCAACCTAGACTTCTGTGGTAGTGCTACTGGTTGTTGCAATAGCGTAGCTGACTGGTGCAGTGTGTGTGTGTGAGTTGTCAGCGCCAGTGCCCAGCATTGTTCCCTCCTAACTAATTGTTTTATGTGAAAATGGATAAATAGCACTGCCCTGCCAACCTGGGTGATAAAGTTTCATAAAGAACAAAATGCCAGGCCATGATGCAGAGACTCTGGCCAGCGTGCACTGATTGTTGTGTGACTATGACTGACAGTTAAAATAATGAAGTTGCCAAGAGAAACGCACAATAATCAAACTGAGTTTGAGACAATAAATGCTGTGGCTCGGCAATGAGTGCTGGTAATGAGCACTGGCAAACACCCCCACACATTAAGCACAGGGTTTATTGGATGTAATGTCTCTTTCCATATCTGTGACATTTAAGTAAATGGACGTCCCCCCAATTAGCCTATTACTTTGAAACTAATATTTTGTATACACCTGCTCAGTTAATCTGTGGTACACAAATCATCTTTGCATTTGGGAAAACATTTGTGTGGTGAAGTTCTCTCCTCGAAGCACTGAAACACAACGGCCCAACAAGTACGTTTATTTTTGTGATCGCAAGCATGTGAAGCAGCCCACGGGCCAGAGAACATCTACGAAAGGCATTGTAAGAAGGGATGGAGAGCAAGGTGGAAGTCCTGAGCAAGCTGTTCCTGGCTGTCAGACACCTGGGCTGTAGACAGCATTAGATGTGATGCACACCAAGGAGAGTGGGGAATGATCTAGAAGGAGGTCAGGAGTAAGACGTACACAAGATAAGCTCACCTTACATAGCCGCTGGAAGAGTTCTGGACTGGAAAGAAAAGGTGAGCCAACATTGCAGCTGTGGGAAAAGGAAGAACTGATTAAACCCAAGACTCACCTTGGGATCCCTGGCCATGAAGGCCAGAGTAGGCCAAAGGAAGCTCTACTGCTAATCACAGTACAGGCGTTGAGATGGGGATGATAATTTGAGATGCACTGACTGCCAGCATAGAAAGAGGTAGAAAGGACCCAAAGTTGGAAGAAAGGAGCAAAACGCCTGTACAGCGTACACATGAAAAGTGGGACTTGAAGTGGCAGATCCACAGTTCTGGGAAAGAGTACCTGAGGAGTAAGAAGCTGATGTGAACGGGTAGCAAACGTTCCTCAAACACATTAGGCAAGGGAAGGTACAGACAAGGGATGACGGCTGTAACTGGGACTAAGGGTTCTTAGAGTATTGATAGTGGGAGTTGGAAAATAACACCAGTGCTATCTGTGTATTGAGATCCAAGCTCTGACCTCAGCACAGAAGAGTTGTAAATTAACAGCAGCGCATGCTTTGAAATTGACTGTAAGTTCTCGATGTGATTGATAAAGAGATTGAACGTCTACCAAAACGTCTTTTGGGTAACTGAAGTCAAATCTTCCCGAGTTCAGCACAAAAGAGACTGAAACAAACTCTCAGGAGGCTAGCTCAGGGGCAATGTGCTCGCCTAGGAAGCAAGACGACACGGAGCAACGCAGGTTCGATTTCCTGGGTCCGCGCTTAGAAACCTCTGGGTATTAAGCGCGTTATAAATAACCAATCATATCATCTCATAAACATGATAGCAGAATTGAAGAGGCCACCGCTGCATGTTGGGAGGTGCAGGTGCAGCTCCAGAGTGGCACACATCATATGTATTTACATAGTGGTACTCTTTCAAAGATCTTAGCCATAATTGACATCAAGGTTGAGAGGTACAGTGAAGGAAAGATCTGTGGCTGAAGCAAAGACTAATAGAGTTTCAGATCATCTAACTCTCCTCAACTGTAATTAATTGTTTGAACCGTATCTTGCGTCCCATTTAGTACTCGTCAGTAATGGACCCTTTAATAATTTCAAGTAGTTTTGTGTAAATCATACATCTAAGTTCTTGTTGGAGTCTTAGATTGACATTTGATGCTACTTTCCATTTTTCAAAACCTTGTCTCTTCTGTTGTTTATCCTACCCCCAGCTGTATATCCTGTTGATACCTTGGAAAAGTGCTCTGTTATTCATCTGTACTGTTATATGTAGGGTGAAATAGCCCTGAATGCCATAATTAAAGCCCGGAGTCAGTATGAGGGCTCCCCAAAATGAAAGGCCTGCCTTGAACTAACATGGAAATAAGGCCCTGAACTTACAAAGCGAAAAGGAGTGAAATTAAGCATGAAAACATAGAGCTGCATAAAAATGTTAATTGCCTTATGTAGAGGAAAGACATGAGATAAAAGTTGCAAAAAGTCTTGGAGAGCTGAAGTCCTATTGTCAGAAACCGCAGAGTCCAGAATGTTAAATGAAAATGCCAAGATTGTGTGTAAGCCTGCGCAGCAGAATGGAGCATTTTTACTGTGACAGAAACAAATGCATGTAAAATCTGTTTATCCATTCCAAGATGGCTGCCGGTCCGTGAGGACGTGCACCTCGGGTCTTCCGTGCAGACAGCCACGTAAAGAAGCAACCAGGCGGTCCAAGCACACACAAACTGTGCATAATCTATGCGCTGGTGCTTCCCATAGCACCTGGTACAAAGGACACCGACGTTCCAGTACCCAATGCACAGATGGAACACAGGATCCTGCTGTGGGCCTACAGCTCCTCGGGCGTAGGGAAGGGGGCTGGCTTGAATCTCTGGAGGCCGGCGAATAGTGCGTTGCAGACGGGAGCCCAGGCGAACAGCAATAGATAAGTGAGGGATCGCCTCCCCCTCCCTGAGATGTTGTGGGGGCCTGAACACAAAGTTGTCCCCCCAGCGGTGAAGTAGGAGCCAAAGATATTTGTACTGGCAACGGCGAGAAAGGCACCTTACTTGTACCCCTAGGTGAGGCAGGGTGCGCACTGCAGAGCCCGGCACCCAGTGTTCGCTGCTCCTGAAGGATTTGCATTGCATTACGCCGCGCTCGGGAGAACACTACGACCGACACGCCTTGAGTGTCGGAGAGCGCCGTAAATAGTATCCCGAGCCCCGAGCGCAGGGAGAGGTGGATCCGTGCCCGCCACCCCCATAGACGCCCAATTGGACCCACCAACACGCCGGGATACCCCCAACTGTCCCCCCGGCAGTGGAGTTGAAGCGGACGTGCTGGCAAAGGTGGGGAGCGCACAGCGGAACCCGGCGACTAGTGTTCGGAGCTTCTGAGGGATTCTCATTGATTTACACTGTACCCGTATGGAGGCAAGCAGCTGAGGTGCGGGTAGCTCGAGAGAGCACAACGGCCGACACGCTTTGAGTGCCGGAGAGCGCTGTTAATATTATCTGGAGCCCTGAGCGCAGGGAGAGGTGAATCCGCGCCCGCCACCCCCACAGAGGCCCACTTGGGCCCAGCAACACGCCCAGTTACCCCCAGCAGAACTAAGCCTCACGGTCCCGCAGGACAACGAGGGGGAGATAAGGAGGAAGAGGCCAAGTGGTAGTACCGACCCCAGGAGGAGGCGAAAAGGAGCGGGTTCGTTTGTAGAGCACTCGGGAGAATCCGCCGCGGTGGGCAAGTGCCGTGGCCTTCATACAGCCGGGAGGCTCTGCCGGCAGGGCCCTTACTGCGGCTCCAAACAGTGAGTAACAGCAAACTGAACAGTTGATTCACATAATTCTCTGAGCCTTTGCATGTGTAGGAAAGGCGGGACACGTTAAACACACGAAATACATAGACCAGCACTGGAGAAGCCTAACAGCAAAGAGGGGAGTTAAGGCGCGATACACGAGGCTTCTTGCCTGACAATCAGACTAAAAGTAAGGAAGGGAATTAACTCCCGACAGCCCGGACGGGACGGGGCGAAGAGGAGAGGAATAGGCAAACCGCCTGGAGTGGCGGATCTGTGTTGGGATACAACAGGCAATCGACAGCAGGGTGCATAAAAATGCAGCAACTGGGGTTGGCAACATCAGCAGCAGACACTACACACTACGGGACTACGCTAGCCGACCCAGTCCAGAGCAAACCAGATGCCAGGCACCAAATCTAAAACTGACCCAATAAGAACAAGAACCCCAGTGAGACCTCAGGAAGGGCAGATAGAGAAGTGTTGGAGGTAGAGGTGCCAAGCCCACGCAGACTCGCCATCCCCTCCGCCGGCTCTGACCACTGAAACAGAGGACCTCCCACTGAGCACAATGGCATCCGACAAAGATGAACTCCTGTATTGCTTAAAAGGAATGGAGACCAGATTGACAAAAGCTTTCCATAGCGAAATGGAACAACTGAGGGAGGACCTGAAATCATCCCTCCAGGAGGTCAATAAAGAAATAGCGGAGATGGGAGAAAGAGTGGACAAAGTCGAAAGTGGCCTCTCGAATGTTGCGGAAGAAACTAACCAAAACAGTGTGTTATTAGATCAGCTGGCGAATGCAATGCACAATCTGGAGCTCCAGGCGGAGGATCTGGAAAATCGCTCAAGAAGATCCAATATTAGGGTCAAGGGCCTGGTGGAATCGGTGTTGGATAAGAATTTAAAAGACACCATGCAACTCTGCTTTAGCAACTTGCTAGCTGATACCCAACCCGAGGCGATCGGTTTTGACAGAATACATCGAGTGGGTCCAAAATGTAATGAACCTGGGTTGAGACCCAGAGATGTCCTGATAGCGATGACATCGTACTGTCTGAAAGAAGAGGTATTACGTGCAGCGAGAACACACAGAGACCTTACGGTTAATGGGGCCCGCAAACAGCTATACCAGGACCTTGCTCTGATCACTCTCCACAAAAGGAGGCTAATGCAACCTGTTAGGAAAGCCCTTCAAGCACAACAAATCCGATATAGATGGATGCCCCCGTTCGGCCTGTCATTTACATGGAAAGGAAAACTGAATTGGGAACTGTGCAGAGGGCTTGGCTTTGCTACACCTGGAAGACGAGCAACCAAAGGCGCCAGTGCGCCCGCGTCGCAATATGACTGGCCCGCCCAGCAGACCATGGAGATGGTCAACGGAGAGAAAGCAAAGACGAGAGAGGGCAGGAAAAAGCCGGAAGCTCGCAACCGAGCCAAGACTGAGAGAGGAGAGAACCAACAAGGCTGAACCTGGCCTATAATAAGGACAATGCATGGTGTGCCAACTGCATTTGAAAAGACCGCACAGCTGAATAGAAGCGTCTGCACGGAGGTAGGAGGTCACATATCTTGGAAGCAGAGTCAGGTAATACAATCCCTTACAATTGTGAACTGGGGGGAAAGTTAGAGGCCCAAGCCCGTCTTTTATCAGCGGGGAGCGCCTTAGGAGCCCAGGGCCTCAGGCACTCCCAGAATTGGGGAAGGGGGAGGGGGTGGGTAGGGGTGGGGAAAGTGGACGAGAGACAGGAAAGTGAAGAACCCAAAAACCGTGAAGAAAGGAAGAACCCAAAAACCGCGAAGAAAGTTGAGCCAACTCCACAAAGAGGTAAAACGGAAATGAAAACGGAGCTGAGAAAGTTACAGCAAATAGAGCAAGGGGTCCAACATGCAGATGATCCTAACCTCGGATATAATGGAGGAAGTGAACATTGTCTCGATTAATGTCCAGGGGCTAAACTCCCCCGCTAAAAGAAAATCGATCTTAAGCAGACTGGAGGCTATTTATGCGGCGATAGCAATCCTACAGGAGACGCATCTCCTCCAGAAAGATGAAAAAAGGATGCGAAGCAGAACATATCCTCTCCAGTTCTTTGCCTCAAACAAGACAAAAACAAAAGGGGTGGCAATTCTATGCGGCAGAGATCTAGGCTTCCACAAACAACAAATAATAAAGGATCAGGAGGGTAGATATGTGGGAGTAAAGGGTACTATTAAAGGCCAAACCTACACAATCCTTGCAGTCTATGTCCCCAACGAAAAACAAGTACATCCCCAAACTACTCCAGAAGATGGGAGGGTGGTGTGAGGGCCGGGTGATAATGGGAGGGGACTACAACTGTGTGATGGATCTACAATTAGATAAGACATTCCCCCCGACTGCAGCAGATCAGCGAAACAGACAGGCCCTGGGAAAACTCTTTAGAGATTTGGAGGTGGTAGAAACGTGGCAGTTTTTCCACCCGGAAAACCGGGAATACACACACTATTCAGCAGTGCATATGGGATATTCTAGAATTGACATGATTTTGGTTTCCTCTACACTAGTCCCCTACGTCAAGAAGATAGAAATTGGTGTCCAATATCTCTCCGATCACGCCCCAGTTGTGATCTGCATAGAACTGAATGGGACAGAAAACAGACCCCGACCACAATGGAGGCTAAATGAGATGATTTTAAGGGATATCGCACTTAGGGCAGACATGGAGAAAGTAATTAAACTATTTCCAGGAAAATGATAATGGTGAGGTGGACTGGAGGGTGGTGTGGGACGCGGGGAAAGCAGTAATTGGAGCGGAATTCATAGCACAAGCAACACAATATTACAGGAGAAAAGCCCTTATAACGCGTAAAGGAGAGGAAGTAGTAGGAAACGCCGAAAAACTCCATAAGTCCCATCAGACGCCCAGAACCTGGCGGGATCTTAAGAAGGCCAGAGCCAAATTAGAAAATCACACTGCAGATAGAACAGCGCAAGTATTGCTAAACACTAAACAATCATATTGCATACACGGGGGAAGGCGAATACGTTTTTAGCAGCAAAACTGCGCAAACAGAAGGCGTGCAATAATATTACCCGGCTAAGAAACAGCAGTGGGGAATTGCAAACAGGGGACGAAGAGAAACTAGAAACTATGGTTCAATTTCACAAAAATCTGCATACTAACGAGAACCTGAACACAGCAGAACAGATATCTTATTTGTCGGCTATACAATTGCCACAGATCATGGAACAACGCAAAACAATGTTAGGAGATCTAATAACCATGCAGGAAGTGAGTGATGCGATAGCAGCCCTACTCAGAGGGAAGGCACCAGGCCCAGATGGTTTAGGAAATGGGTTCTACAGAATATTCCGAGCGCAGTTGATTGCCCCCCCCCCCAACCACCTTTTCAATTTAATCAGAGACAGGGGATCAGTCTCAAAGGATATGGGACACTCGACCACGATATTACCCCTAAGCCAGGGAAAGACCCAGTAGAATGCACTAGCTACCGCCCATAGCGCTCCTCAATACAGATGCAAAATTGTATGCAAAAATGTTGGCGAATCGGTTGGCAACAGTACTGCCAGAGATTATACACGAGGATCAGGCAGGCTTTGTAAGGGGGAGACACACACAGGATAATGTCAGGCGAGTAATTGACATCATATATTGGGGTGTTGGGGGAGACCAAAAATTCTCGATTGCAGCGCTAGATGCCTCGCGTGCATTCAATAGCATAGACTGGGAGTATCTAAGACTGGTACTGGAGGGCTTCGTTTGTGGACCGACATTCACTTAGATGGTTTTAGCAAACTATCAGCATCCATCTACACAATTTATGGTGAATGGCTACACCTCAGAAAGAATCAGCATCCAGAGAGGTACTCGACAGGGGTGCCCTCTCTCCCCGCTCATATTTGCCATGGCAATGGAGCCTATTTGCAGAATAGGGGAAGACCCAAGTATTAAAGGGGTATGTAGCGGGGAGTTCAAAAATAAGATAGCGCTCTATGCAGACGATATTATGCTTTACATGGCAGACTCCATACACACATTACCCAGAATTATCAATGAACTACAGAGGTTTGAAAGGACATCAGGGTTTACAATAAACTATTCAAAATCTAAAGCGTTGAATATAACGGAGAGTAGCAGGGACATAGCACGCTTAGAGGAACATTACCCCCTAAAGTGGGAAAAGCAGTCCCTGGAGTATCTAGGGATTCATATTACTAAGAATGTAAAGAATGTGCTTAAGGCAAACATCACACCTCTATGGAAGCGCCTCCAGGAAGACTTGCAAAGGTGGGATGTTCAGGAACTATCATGCTTCACAAGAATAGCGGCGATAAAAATGACCTTTCTGCCCAGATTGCTGTATGTCGTAAGCTCAACCCGGTGGAGAGTCCCCCAAAGTTAATTCAGGAACTCCAGAGGGCAGTGTTTAAGTTCATCTGGGGAAATGAGAAACCGAGAATCCAAAGAAGGATCCTGATGCGACCCACGCTTCTTGGCGGGCTGGGAGTTCCAGATGTGGGGAGATAAGTTTTAGCTGCTCAGCTGTCACCAATGTTGAAGTGGGTGGGCTGGGACCCTCTTCCTGAATGGGGGAAAATAGAACAGACTGCGACAGATATCCCATTAGGTATGCTACCATTCCTTAAGCCAAGCGCTCGAGACAAGGGGGGTACCCTATTAGAGGCCACTAAGATGACGCTACACAGCTGGGAAAGAGTGATCCGAGGCAGTGGGGTCAGACAAGGTCTGGGTCCGCTATTCCCCCATAGTGCATAACACAGATTTCTCGCCTGGGCTTCATAAAATGTTTTGGGAAGGCTGGAAGGACGCAGACACACTATCCCTACAAGATGTGTACCAGGATGGTGCCCCACTCTCCTTCGAAGCCTGTAAACAAAGTTTTGGCATTCGCGAAAACCACAGATTCAAGTACATACAACTGCTCCATTGGATCTCACATCCAGAGGTTAAAAAGGCTGGGTTAAGACCTCCAGTAGGCCTAGAACTAACAATACGGAAAGGGGACACCAACAAAAGGGATTACCAGACTATACAAGCTTCTAGACAGGGCGCAAATAGAGAACACTCTCCAATACATGAAGGATTGGAAGCGGGACATAGGGGAGGAGGGCTCATAAGCTATCCAAATCCACAGCAATCAAAGAATCGGCATACAAACTCTGTTATCGCTGGTATATGTCCCCAAATGGAATACACAAAATTATCCCCACGTATCCGCCGGAATGTTGGTGACAATGTGGGGAAAGAGGAGATCTGTTCCATATGTGGTGGTCTTGCCCAAGAATGAAAGTGTACTGGAAAGAAAACTTGAGCCTTATCAGAGACATAACGGGCTCAGACCTACCATGGTCCCCAAAAGTCATTCTGCTGGGGGTTGTAGCAGAGGGGAAATATGCGGCCTCAGGGAACAGGGCTGCCCTCATAACCCACCTACTGACGGCAGCGAGAATGACAGTGGCCCAACGGTGGAATACAGTGGTAGGCCCCACAGAGTCATGGTGGTGGGTGAAAGTGTAGGGAGTTATGGCAATGGAGAACATCTGCGCCACAAAATCAGGGACCTACTTGAAATTCTTGGCCATATGGGAACCCCTTCAGGATTACGTAGGAGAAAGGGAGGCTCAATACTTTAAACCCTGTATCCTCTGAAACATCCACATCAGATAAAGACAGCAGAGACTTTGGCGGAGGGGTTGGCTCATGGAACTGAACTGGTTACGAACCAAGGTTTTTGTTTGGTACGAACAATAACGGGAGGGGGGGTGCAGGTAGGGTGGGAGAGGGTGGCAGGGAATACAAAAGTTAGAAGACAGTTTCCAGAGACGATGCAAGGGTTCAAGCTTAATGAAAAAGGGGTTCATGAGGGTAACAATTGTTCATAATGTATGTTGTAATCAATGACCAGTTATCGGTTTAGTAAAAACGAAAATAAAGTTGGTTAAAAAATCTGTTTATCAGTTAGATATGCTGCTCAAAATGTGTGCAAGAGTTGTAATAGATAAACTGGAGTTCTGTCTATCAGGTGCCCATCACAGAGGAAATCATAACTCACAGAATCTACAAAGTGACATTGCAGTTGTGCCTTTAAAAAAACACTTTAAGCATTCAGATGTACAGTTAACGTCTCTAAATATAGAATTATGTTGCCCTTCTGTAACCACTGTGTGCAGGGAACTACTTTTGCAAGGGTTTACATGTTAACATTGTGTGCATTTCTAAGGGTTGGTTAAAAGTAAAATGCTTTCAGCAGAGGCAGGCCCAAATCTTGGTTTGTGGTTTTGTTTCTCTGCTGTGAGTCTTTAAAAGTGAAACTAGATTTCAAAGTCTGTTTTCATGGGAATGAAGGTCTGGTTCCCCCTTCAAACATGAGGACATTCTATTTAAAAATACAAACCAAAGGCTGGTAGATATCATTTTTGTGGTGGGGGCGAGATAAGCATTTCCCTGCACCCCAGCTTTTATGACTCAAACCACTTAGGACGCAATACACCTGGCAATAGATTGCAATTAGCCCTTGAAGCCCTGGGCTAATCTAAATACAGGAACCCCTCTTGACCTGACAGCCAGTAACGGATCCATCCCAAGGGTGGGGGCTGGGGTTAAGGAGTGGTTTCACTCCCATTGTACAAAATGGGAGATGTGCTGTTTATGGTATAACTTTGGCAATATTGATTGCACACTATCCATGTTCAGATTTCTGAAAAGCTGTCAGCGAGCCGCTTCTGGTGAACCAAAAACGGTTTTGGTGAGGCCAACATACCAAAAGGTATGAAGAAAAACTAAATGTGGCCCTCTGTATGAATGTTAGAACCATAAACATTTGAGAATGTATGTAAAATGTGATCCACATTCCACCCACGAGCGCCATAGTTTTCATTAATTATAGTTTGGGAGTAAACGAATGGTGGTACATCAGTGCTGTCACTTTCCTTAAATAGGTCACTCTGCCTCAAATCAGGGTGCTTCGTACTAAATCCTGAGGTGTGCAGCTGACCAGATCTGGAACCATCCTAGCAGAGTGAGGCCTACAGCTTGAAGTGGAGCAAGGAGCTGCAGTAGCTGGATTGGGACCCTTTTGGAGGACAGAGAGCATCCTTAACTGACCCCTTGATTGTCCCAGCAGTGATGCTCTGATGCCCCCCTGATGTCCATCAAGCCCTCTCCTGTAAGTATAGACGCCCCAAGCCATAGATTAAATGAGCCCTATCGTCTTCAGCATTGCCATAGAGATTCCCCATTGGCAAAATCCCCTATCTTATTTGTTTGTGCAATTCAGTCATTTTCTATTGAAAAATCCTTTGTTTGCCTGTGCATTTTCGTCATTTCCCATTGAAGAATCTCCAGGTACTTGTGTAGATCCTTAGTATATTTTCACAGTAAATCAATTAATTTCCACATTTATTCCACGGGATGGGGATAGTTGGAATTCGAAACCAATATATCTTCCCAGTGCATTGAGTCATTATAGTCATAAAGTGTCCCCCAAAGAATTAATTTCATTGAGCAGAAAAACAAATTTGTCCATGTGTTTAAGTTGTGTCCTACAAATCACATTTCTATCTGCATCTGTATTTCTCCTGGTTCTGCCATCCTAACCTAAAAACCAAGTTTCCTATTGTAAGCTATTCCTTTTCCCAGAGCATACCTGTTATTTACCTGTTTTAACCCCAAACCGATTTTCCTATTGTTAGCTATCCTTTTTGCCCAGAGCATACCTCTTATTATTTGCAGCCTTAGTAAAAACAAATTTCATTAGCATTTTCTTTTCCATTGAAATTGAGCTTACCCTTTTTAAAAAAAACTAGTCTGTTCCTCTTCCCCCTGTGGTGTTGTGAAAACGAATTTCCAATTGCATTCCCTTTCCATTTGCTCATGTGTTGCACATTCTAAAATCTATGTTCCTCTTGTGTGCTGGCTAGTACATTCTAAAGCCCTACTTCTCGTAGTATAAACAGCACAAAGTACCTTCTGGGCTGTCCCATAGCAGTCGTCCTAACTAGTTAAAAACCCATTTTTCCTGGTGCAGAAAAACGAATTGTCCCATTCATTGCTGGCTCCCCATATTGTTACTGAAAGCCCTACTCAAAATCCGATTGTGTTTCCGTTCCTTGCCACTGCCTTCCAGTCAAAGCTGACGAGCCTAGTGGAGGCCTAGGGGGGTGAGGGTTGCTGGGACTCAAGAATCATTTGTGTGCACATGCACTTTCCTGTCGGTTGCGTCCATTTCATGGTGTTTTGAACTGTTTTGATGATGGTGGTGAAATCCATAAAGTAAATCCTTGTGCAATACATGTTTGCGTTGTCTCAGTGTGCCGCTTGATCAAAAAGGACTCTGAAATGTTTGTTGCCAACCCTTGGTGGCTGCTGTATGGTTTTATTCTATTTTTCCATTAAATCATAATAAATTAAATATCCATTGATAACACCGGCCAGGTTCCCAGTCTACTGGGACACTGGTTGCTCGTGGAGGTTGGGTGCAAGACTGGTTGGAGCCCTCCTTTTTAAAAAAAAAAAAAACCAAGTCGTGAAAATAAAAAGCGGTTTTATTGTGCGCCACATTCATTGTAGGGGAAAGAGATCCCTCACTTGCTTGTGAAGAGATCCCTGACTTGCTTGTGCTGTATAATATATTGTGACATGTATACCTCTGAAAAGTGCCTTGTTGCTTCTCAGACCTATGTCCATGCTAAATTAATACCATAACAACCACTCACATAGTCTATTTGTTTTCTATGAAAGTTGAGAACCATTTGCATGGTACTCGACCTATCGGAGTTTAATGAAGTTCTGGGATGTTTGAAATCTGTATTTGACATTTCTTGCAAACAAACTTTATTTGCTGTAAATGTCAAATAAAGTTTCACTGTGCCTGGCTGGTCTCTGTATGACAGCAGTGCATCAATCATGAAGTGGACCTATGTTGATCTGCACCTGTTTACAGAAAGCCCTGCTAAAAATGTCACGTGTCACCATGGGTCAAGTACATTTCTCGGAAATATCTCATAGTCGCCCTCATTTGTGCGCCCCCGCTGTCACTGCGACTTTGGGGGCACACAAAATACCAACTCCCATTACTGCCCCCAAGCAGAACAAAGGTTTTTAAAAGAAAAGCACCTGCATCGTCGGCTCTGACCCACGCAAGTGGGAGGAGCCGACGCTGCAGGGATATCGCAGAATCGGCTGCGCACACAGAAGTGTCTCGCTGTGAAGGTAAGTGGGGTGAGGTGGTCGGGTAGGGTTGTGCAGAGTTGGGGACGTGGGTAAAGTGATGTATTTGATCACTGCGCCGCGCCATAATTGGCGTTGACATTTGCATCGGCGCAGTGATCATATAGATTCCATTTCTCTTAGGTCAAGTAGGTTACCTGACCTACAGGTCAAGTGGGATTTAAAAAATTTGCTAGGTCTGTTAAATTTGCTTCATTGGTAGTTGGCTTGCAAATCTATGAAGTCAGTTTGCATTACAACTGAATTCCAACAAGTGCTTATTGTGCACAGACTATGCACTATGCACTATGTGTTGGTCATCCTGCACATGAGAACCCCACCATTGAAATGTTGTCCTGGAATGGTAGTTCTATTTGTTATAAATAATGTTGGCAAACAGACAATTTGAATTAATAGTGTT
The DNA here is from genome assembly GCF_040938575.1 of Ambystoma mexicanum. Lineage (NCBI taxonomy): Eukaryota > Metazoa > Chordata > Amphibia > Caudata > Ambystomatidae > Ambystoma > Ambystoma mexicanum. The sequence goes on from NC_090935.1 coordinate 331,051,253, forward strand.
AAATAATATCTGAACGTAAGAAATTGTAAATTCAAAGTAGATGTTGGATGTCCTTAGATTTATGCATCAATTGGTGAAAGTGTGTTTAGAAGTGCATGGAGTCAGTAGTACACATTTAGTGAACATTCTTTGTACGGCATCTTTCAAGTTGAGACAGACATCTTTATTTAAGTAGTTTTGTAGCCTGCATTCTGTGTAACTAAGACATTTCTCCTATTTTTCCCTTTGACACTTTTTCCTTTTGCAGTCAAGGTTTGGCAGACAACACAGTTATTTCTAGAGTGAACAAAGTGGTGTGGGACCTAGATCGTCCTCTTGAGGCTGACTGCACCTTAGAACTGCTTAAATTTGACGATGAAGAAGCGCAAGCCGTAAGTGCTCATAAATGTTCAGCTTGCTTCTTGTGCACAAGGATTAGTTGACTTTGTGTGTTTTAATATATAGAGGCAGCATCTGGTATTAGAAAATGGAAAATAATTGTATCTCTTTATTTATTGAATCTACGAAGGTGCATGCTATTATTTCTTTGTGCCTGTATTCTATGCCCTTTGCTGCTTCAGAGCTTAAACATATGCAGTGATTTTAGTTTTCTGAGTAGGAGCACTACCTTTTTGTTATTTGGATTGATGGCAGAATGAGTTGTTTGCAGAGGGAACTATGTGGTGATGCTTTGAAATCACCTCCTTACCATTGATATCTCAATCTCATCCCACTGCTGACTGACCTCTGCAGATGCCATGGAACAGACGTTTCCCTGGGGCTACACCTTTTTAAGTAGTAATCCAGGGATACTTCAGACTAAGTTCCTGGTGCTGCACAACCTCATCACAGCCTGCAAAATAGTAGATTTTATGATTCTGTGCATCTCCACAGTAGTTATTGTTCCAGAATCCCTCATGATCGGCTCCTTTCAAGCAAATCTCGGCTGTACTAAAACTAGGTCCTTCACATCCGACACCCACCAAGTGGCATTCTGTTTCCATCAAACCTGGCGGCACAAGACTGGGCAAGCTTGGACCTGCTCTGGAGCACATTTGTGAAGCGGAAGGGGGAGGTGATAGCTAGTGATTAACACCCCCTAATCCCCTGGAATTTGCAAGCGGGCGAATACTGCCCCTGCCAGACCCACATCATGGTGGAGGGCCCACCCCCTGGAGCACTCAAACTGGGCTGGGGCTGTCCAGTAACTGGAGCGGCACAGCGCAAACCCCCATCAGTACCACACACAGGGGGACATCGGGCCAGAGGCCCTTACGAGGTGCGGTGCCAGACACATTGGAACCAACGCAAGTGGATCAACCAGGACTTGTGGTGAATGAGGAAAGACTTGACACAGGAGTGGCACGGGGCCAAAGTCGGGGACATCTGGGAAGCCTTAAGATTGCATGGTATGCATTAATAGTAGACGCTAGCAGGCATGGCCAAAGAGAAAACCAAGAAATCCAATCGGCAGGCAAAGATGGACACTACACAGTCACCCCCATGGGAGCTATGACATATTGAGCAGAGGAAGCAAAACTACTGCACAGAACCAAGGAAAACCATTCCCCTCATCCCAGGACATCATCCGGGCTATCTGTGAATCAAAAGTGGCACTGGAGCAGAAAGTTGACAGGATAGGGGAAGCTATTACTCTCCTGAGGCAAGATTTCCACATGTTGTTGTGGATGGGGCAAGCCGAGCAAAGCATCCCTGAAATGGGCCTGGTTAAAAAAGATATAACAGAGCTCAAGAACAGAACCGCAAGCCTGGAGTTGAGGGTGGAGGAGGCGGAGGGACGGCCCGTCAAAATATTTGCATCGTGGGCCTCCCCGAGAGGAGCAAAAGACCCTCCATGGACCTATACCTGTAGGGCTGGCTGAAGGAATCGATGGACCCGTACAGACTATCGCACTTTCTTTTCAGTGGGCTTGTTTTCAGTGGAACAAGCCCACCAGATCACTAGCAGAGGGGGCCCACCGGGCGCATAACCTAGACAAGTAATTGCCAGGCTCCTTAACTACAGGGACCAGGACAACATTCTCCAGGCCGCTCGGAAGACTGTTCTTATCCAGGTGAATGGTGTGAAAGTGCTAGCGTTCCCTGACTTTACAAGAGCCGTCTAGAAGGCGAGACAGTCATTCACAGTGAAGAGAAGGTTGTGCCTTGCGGATTACAAATACGGCATGCATTTCCCTGCCACTCTGAGAGTAGGGGGACCCAAGGTGACACTTTTCTTTACCAACCTGACCGACATGGAACTGCCTGGACAGAGGAGGCCAACCCGCCAATGGAAAACGTCGGAGGGGGAAGGAGACTCCCATAGAATAAGGCCACCCCAGCCGGAATGATCGACATGCAAACAATGTGGCTAGAAGAAGTGGAGGGCTGGGGGAGTTTGCCCTGGCTCGGTTAACAAAAGTTCTGGTTCCTGCCAGAGCAGAGCAGGAGCATCGTGCCATTGCACATCCATCTTTGACGTGCACCCATGGGGACTCTTGAACGTGAGTTTTGGTTACGCTTTTGTTTCAGGGGGGCTGAACAATGCTTCATGTTGGGGGAAGCATAGGGTGGGTGGTGGGAGGGGAAGCAGTGGGAATAGTTTGTGGGGGGGAATTGTTGGGGAGTTAAGGTACAGCCAGAGAATGCTACGTATGAGTGCCAATATGTGGAGTTTAGACCTACCGATGGCCATCTTCCAGGAATGCCAGGATATGGGTGACTTAACAGTCGGGCCGTTGGGAGGGGGGGGGGCAAAGGCTTCCCACTTGACTTGCCTATCCTGAAATGTTAGCAGGCTACTTGAAAGTCAAAACGGGCTTGCTTCCAACTTCCTCAACGCCCACAAAACAGACCTAAGAAACACACCTGTAGGAGTCGAACTGCGTTTTCCGGCGTCAGGCAAAAATTGCAGTGGTGGAACTTGGGGTGCTCATGGGGTTCCAGAGGGGTCACAATCTTGGTGAGGAAATCCCTGCCCTTGGTCGTGGAAAATGTGATGCAGGATAAGGGTAGTACATTCCTGATGGTCACAGGCTCACTACAGGGAGAGACGGTGTGCTTGATCTTGATATATGCCCTTCCTTCCCTCCAGGCAGACACATACACATGCATACAGTCCCTGTTGGCAGCCCATGCGGGAGAACATGCGATGGTGTGGAGGCGACTTTAGTGATACAGTCTCTCCTGAGAGGGGGGCAGGTCGTCCTTCACGGATAGGGTGGGGGGGGGGCGGGTAGGCACAACACAAGGCTTCACACCCTCACTGACACGTTGGGACTACGGGACATCTGGCGGGAGCTCCACCCGATGACAAGGGGGTTCTCCTCCTACTGAAGGCACATCATTCCTTATCTAGAATAGACTACTTCCTGATGCCAGCCACAAACATACAAACATAGACTGGGTCACCAAGGCCACCGTTTTGCCAAGTGGACGTGTCGGATCATTCCCCCCTCGTTATGCCTATCATCTACGGAACCCTGAGATAGTGGAAAGGATTGCCCAGGCGTCCGAAGAGTGTTATTCATTCAACAAGGGTTCGGTGAATAGTCCACTGGTGCTGTGGGAGACCTACAAGGTGGTGATGCAGGGGAGAGGTATCAGTGGTGGTGGGACACCATAAGCGGCTCAGGAGGCTCCAGATGGTGGAACGGGAGGAGGAGTCGGCAAAGGCCCCATGTGGAGCATCCTATGGAGGAGAGCAGAAGGACCATGCTCAAGAGCCCCCTTTGACTCGCACGTTGGCGAGGGACGAGACCAGGGTGGCCTTCTGGGATAGGAAAGCCAGAATATTACAAATGTGGAAGGATGTTGGCCTGGCTGGAGAGGAGGGACGAAGGAAGCCGGTGGGTCAGAGAAAACCAGGATGAGGCGGGAGGTATCCTAACTCAGACGGTGGACATAGCAGAGGCCTTCGCAAGGTACTACCAGACCATGTACTGGGAGGGAAAGAGTAGGAGGAGATGGCGGCCTATTTAGAGAAGATAAACTTGCCCTTGTTTGGGGAGGCAGAGAAATGGGCACTAGAAACAGAGCAATCCAGATTGCAAATGGGCAAGACCCTGGGACTCAACGGTTTTCCCGTAGAATTCTGGAAGACGGCTAGTTGGAAAGTGTGGGAGACCATGGGAGGGATTTTCCAAGATAATCTGCCAGCAGACCTGCCAGCAGACCTGCGCCAGGTCTCAATAGTAGTAATCCATAAGAAAGGGAAGCAGTTCCATGTGATCATATTCCCTGCAAAAATCTCGGTATACAAGAATGGCGCCGTTTCTTGGTGGTGATATTACCATATGGAACCTGCAGGGGGCACCCCCACAACACTCATATTTTTTTAAGGGGAGCACAGGACACCCCCGCAATCCCTGCTTCCATTCACCCCATATATTGTCCCCATAAATAATGTTGCCTATGACATTTCCCAGCGACTGTATGTATGGCAACATTATTTATGGGGATAATATTACCTGATACCAGGGAAGCCCCCAGACAGCTGTGAGGCATACAGACCCATCTCCCTGCTAAACAGGGAATCGAAAATCCTGGCTAAGAAACTGGCCATCAGGCTCCTAGGGGTTGGGGGCGGGGTACTGGGTAAGCTGATCCATAGCGACCAATGTGGCATTTTACTGGGAAGGGCCACACAAATTAACATCTGTAGGGCTCAGAATGACCTGAGAATGGTAGACTTGTTTGAAATGCCTCACGTTCTGGTGGATTTAGACTCAGAAAAGACCACCTACTCTGTTCGGTGGGGTTTTTCTATGGGCAGTGTTAAACTAGATGGGCTTTGCCCCGAACTTTCAGAGCTGAGTGAAACTGGGTGCCATGGCGAGAGTCCGAGTGAACTGGGTGCTCTCCTTGGAATTCCCGCTACAGAGGGGCACAAGCCAGTGGTGCTCTCTCTCTCTCTCTCTCTCTCTCCACCCTACTGTTTCTGATGGCGCTGGAGCCCTTCGCTGCCAGGATTCGGGGGGAACCACTAGATCAGAGGATTTTGATGGTCGGCAGAGAGTGAGGACCAGGTCTCTCTTTATGCCGACGACATACTAATTTACTTGGGACCTCCCCAAAGTGGGAAAATGTAATACCATACCTGGGACGCAGCGGGGGTGTTACAAATGAAATACATTATAGAACACCAATGTCTAGTCCCCTTTTGCTGCTTACAAGCTTCTGAAGGGTTATGCAAGAACGAGTGTTTCACCACGCCATGAGTTGCAAGGGCAGGGATGAGTGGGACCTCCCAAATGCTGTCTGCTGGAGGTTAATCTCTTGGATGGGAGTCTTCCTGGGAAGGTGGTCATGGCACTATACCAGGTGATTAATAACTTCTCAGCCTCCCCCCTGAGCAAGCTGAAGGAACAATGGGAGAGGTATCTGGAAACATTGAGGGGGACTGGGTGGGGGTGCTTGGTTCAGGAAGGGACGCCGGGGTTCTAGCATGCTAAGGCTGGTTCAGTTTAAGATTATGCACAATTCATATACTTCACCAGGGCCAGGTTCCACAAGATTGGGAGAGCGACAGACCCCGATTGTTTGAGGTGTGGAGAGGAGGTAGGCACATTTTTCCACACCATGTGCTCATGCCCTAGTCTACAGCGTTTTTGGGGGACAGTCTGGGAAACGATGGGGGTGGGGTGGCATTGGTGCCAGATTGTCCAAGGTTCTGGTTGCTGCATATATGAGGAGACGCAGACTTCTCACAAGGAGCTATGCTTAATGATACAGACTGCATTGATGGTGGGTAAGAGAGACATTGCTGTGAGCTGGGGAAACAGGGCGACCCCCGGGATCCCCACGTGGCTAGAGGGAGGCTAGGGAGCTGTGTACTGCAATAGTAAAATGCAGTGAGCCCATATGTTATAGGGAACTATAAATCCATCCATACACTATGGAGAGACATAAATAGGTCACACATAAAAGAGTAAAATAAAGGGTGAGTGGGGAAAATATTCCCACTCGCCCAGGAAAAATACTCACCAAGTCCAGCAGAACATTCTGGAGCTCACACAGGTCAGGAAGATTTATCATAATTATGAAAATCTTACCTAACACTCTTTCAAATGTTGAGAGTGAAGTCAATAGCTACTGGTATTGACTGCATTCTGAACATTCTGACTTCAAAAGCAGACTGGGAAAGGGCAATGCAACTTCCAGGTGTTTGGTTTAACAAAACACTCCCTCTCTGGGAGCGTTTTTGTTTGCCATTACAACAGCCGGTTTACCACTAAAGAAATTAAAATGCTTGACTTATACCCTTGTTTTTTAAAAAATATTAGCAAATAAAAACACATTTAATTTACTAACACAGTTTATTTATTTGACTGCTTATTGAACATGTTCTACTTTACAACCACTCCAAAACCTATATTGCCATTACCAGTATGTGCTAATAGCCGATTAGACCTTAGGAGGGGTCATTATCTTTTGGATAACGCCTGTTGCCCAATTTATGGCCTTTTGTGACTTCTCAGCCACTCAGAAAAACTAAAACCACATTTAATTTTCTACCATGTTTTGTATATTTATTTAATTATTTGCATTTGTGAAGCACACTTGCAGCCCGGAGGCATCGAGGCGCTGTTACAAGAATTTGTAAGAAGTTTTGATTCGCATGTTAAAGGGGAAACCATAGTTCTCTTAGTTGCAAATACAGACTCAATGAGGTACACGTATGATCAGTGTTACAGGCATACGTAAGATAACAGTAAGGCAGTTATACAGGTATGTGCACATATATATTTACCTTTCATACAAAGAGCTTAGTTTTAATGGCTTTGCAGAATGCTTGATGGGACTCGATCATGCTTAGATGAGTAGGGAGTACGTGCCAATGGGTAGCGGCCAGTGTAGAAAAACTGGCGCCCCCCCGCGCGTGCTTTCCTGGTTTTTGGTGTGAGAATCTTGTTAGAGTAGCCCACCCTCAGGGGTCTTGTGGCGGTTTTTTATTGCATACTAGCCTTTCGATGTCCGAGGTTGCCAGCAATGATTGTTCATCCAACCTAAAGTTCATATTCATGTAATGTGTGGGAGAACAGCAATATCTGGTTTAGGGTACCAGTCAATAAAAGGATTTTGATTTCTTATTTATATTGCACACGTTGAATGCTTGCCAGTATTGCTCATGTAGGCATATGTCATCTTGAATGTTTATGGAGTTAAAGAAACTGGAGAGGTATTGCTTTGTGGGACTTGAAGCCCATCTTTCCATGCTGTAACCCAGGGTGCAATTTGGCTAGTAAGAAATCGTGTGCTGTGTATATGCATGGAATTGAGGTTGTGAGTGACTTTTCTTTTGGATGGCAAGTAGCATGCAACTTGAATTTATGTCCCCTGCTATAACCTATCCATCCCTATCCACGTTCCCTGTATCACTGCAGTGAATCTTCATATACAGACGGACATGCATTGCCACCTGTACTACTGGTATAATTCCTGCCTCCCACCTCTTCTCCGTGCTTACAAAAGCCCTTTCTTAAACTTACATCTTCCTTTGACACTGATAAAAAATTGCTACTTTGCCAACCTCATCTCCTCCCTCTGTTTCCCACCTCTGAAAACACCTGTCCATCCATCAGACCATGCTTTGCCACGTTCACCTTCCCTCTTCCTCCCTATAACAACTTTTCTTTAACGTCTCTTCTAAAATATCAGTGACACCCTCACTATTCTCCTCTCCACCACATACTCATTCTCCTCACCAACCTCTCCCATGTTCCAGATCCTTCCTTCTATCTCAGTCACAGAACGATATACTATCATCTGCAAAGCCAGCCCATCTTGTGTGCTAGTGGACCTCTTGGCGCACTTCAAGAACATATGACAATCGCATGCTCTACCACTCTGCATTCTTTAACCTCTGCCTCTCCTCTAGGATTTTCCCCACCTTATTCAGAATCACTGCTGCTCTACCTATCCTCAAAAACCCTTTGCTGACCACAATTGTCTCACCAACAGTAGCCTGGTTTCTTTGCCCCACACACTACAAAATGTTCAGTAGAATCTCGCGTTACATGGAAGCCAATGATCACAGTGTTGGGTACGTTTTTCTAAAGTCAAACTGGTGTGGGACTTTATAAGACGTATCTCTTGGTATTATGGACCGAACTCTTAATATAGGCTTGTACTACACAAGTCGGTGGTAGCGTGGCTGAGCAGCCAGGCTTCTTTTATGAATGAGTTATGTGGGCTGTAGAGCAGTGCAATGAAATCGGTTCACACAGATATCCAAGTAAATACTCAAGTGTTATATTAAACTATATTTATATATACACAAGGCACACTAACTAATCTAAAATGCAGCAACTACTAATAACATGCAATGTGAAATGGAATCTATTATTATATGAAACAATAATGCAGGTAAGTAACCTTTTTTTTCTGTGCTTTACATATCCAGCACACAGTGACGTCCATTAAAATCTGCATCAGCACTTATATCACCTTTGCAAAATTGAGATGGGAGGGAAAGTTTCAAAGTTAGGCAGAACATAAATAGCAACTGGTAATAACAAGTATACCCTCCCAGAGGGATATAGGTAGTCTGTTTCCTAGCAATAAAAGTGTTCACAATTAAATCCTATGGAGGAACCAGCACTGGCAAAGCCAATGGGATCGAGAAGATGGACCTTGGGGAAACCAGGACAGTCAAATGGACAGTTCCTGTTCTGATGAAGATCTTCAGTGGAAAAGTTAGTTAGCCAGTCAGTGGTTCTTGAAGAAACACAGGAGCTTAAGGGGAGCCTACCTGATAGTGCACAAGCTGCAAGGCCTGCACTAAGGAGTTGAGGTCAACTCTCAGTTGAAGAAATCGGCACTTCCCAAGCCAGGAAGCACCGGAAATGACACATGGTAATGGAAACCCAAGCCCCACAGTACCTTGAAAGTGAAGAAGAATTTGTAGCTGGCTACCTTCCAGGTGCAAAGTTGCAGATCCATCCTGATTCCTGCTCCTTGGCCGTGGTGACGAAAAGGGGGACCTTTGGCAGGCTTCTGCGGCAGCACTCGGGAGAAGGGACCGGCAGCAATGGATTCGGCTCACTCCAGCAGCGCTTTGTGGTTTTGGCACCTTTTTCTTAGCACCAAGAAGAAACAAATATTGCTGGTTGGATTCTCTTTGATTACTCTGTCCAGATCTCCTGTGAGGGGACTTATTCCCGCCTCTGGCGGTCCAAACGGATGCCTGCAAACATTCAACCGAATCCGATCTTCGGGAGACGATGCATTGCATAATGGTCCAGGTACCCCGGATATTGGGATTCTGCAACTTGGGAAAAGTCGCATCAAATCGGGATGGCCCAAAATGAAGGTCTTGAGGCTAGTTGGTCCCATCAACCTAAGGGAGGAGGTCGCCTTGGCGGGTCTTCCCTGTTGATGTAAAAACTGGTCAGTACAGCTGTAAGGCTTCACCGGTGCTTTCGCGGTCCAGGAAGGTGTTGCTGGCGTCTCTGCTCGTCTTCTGCTTCGGATTCCTTGTTGCAATGGTCAACTCTGCCCGTGGTCCCAAAATCCTCGTCTTTTATGCTGGACCACAGTCATTCACACTCTTCGAGCTGTCAATCATCTGGTGGTTGGCTTTCCTCCAGGACAGCCAGCTGTCCAGTTAGAACTAGTTTCAGCCAGGCATACCTAAAGACAAAGGGCAGTGATGTTTCGGGTCCTCCCTCACTTCCTGCCTTCCCAGACACACTGGAGCCTGGGCAGGCTTCAGGGTTGAAGCCCTCCAAAGGCAAAACACACAAAGGACTCGATCTACTCTAAAAGATGGAAGAAAAGCCGAGAAGGAACAGACACTGGGGGCCCATTTTGAGAAAATGGTCACCCGTGGGTGTTGTACTGCAGCTGAGAAATCAGCCTGTTAGTAACCTTCACAAAAGGTAGTAAAAAGTAACCACTGCTACCAGCCATTTAAGTTAGTCAGTTGTAACAAAAAGTTACATGAGGAGTGGGAGAAGGAGTTGCAATGTAACCCCCCAGCTCCTCACATAGGCTGGTGTGTGCTGAACTCACAAAAGATAAACACATGTAAGATACCTTTTTATCTTACTATTCTTATGAACTGTAGTTCTCACAAGTAAATTCATTTAAACATAAAAGTCCAAGGGTTTTTTCAGTAATACTGCACATAGGGTGCTGGGTGTCACAAAGCAAAACACGGATGCCTGTATTGAACATATGGAGTTTACCAGACTCCATAAAACAGTAGAAATAAAAATCCCAGACAAAGAAAAAGTATGAGCGAGTGGCAAAATGTTACACTTACTCAGGAGTTTAAAATTTAAAAAAGTCCAGTAAAAGTGCTGGGGGTCTCTCAGGTTGAAGGGATTAGCACAGACACTGACAATTCTCCTTAACACACAGTATCTTTTTCCCGCCCCTTCACAGAAACGCACTTTACCCACAAATCCAACCACCATACCACAGCCCACCACCTAAAACTCTCCTTCATGATTATCCTTCTGGAACCCTCCTCTGCATTTAACATTGACAACTAACCACCTATTCTTTGACCTTCGCAGACTTCCAAGATTCGGTCCTCAATTGATTTTTCTATACAGACATTTTCAAATATATCCCTCTTCTTGTCTGTGTTCCACAAGACTCTGCTCTCTGACCGCTTTCTGACCCCTCTTCTTAACCCTGTACCCTTTATACCTTCTATCTTGGAAAATATTTCCCCACATTCAATTTATACCTCTTTGCCTGCAGCACCCAAATGATCTTAAGTTTCACTACTTTCACCCTTTCTCCTCTCCCTTCCTCTATACCCTTCTCCTCTGTCTCCCTTTCCCCTTTTTCCCCTCTCTCTTCCCAGCCCCCACCCACTATCTCTCCCCACCCCTTCCCCTTTTCTCTCACCCTCTCGCTGTCCCCCAGATCCTTCCTCCTCTCTCTGCCCCCCAGCCATTTCCCTCTCTTCCGCCTCCCTCTCATCCCGGTTTTGCAGGGCTGTCATTCTAGTAGTCAATGGTCTCGATGTGACTGTCCCATGCCGACACATATACCAAGTGGGTTAACCAAGGCATTCTCCACCTACAACCCCTGGACTCATAATCTGCTAGTTTGGGGGTAGAGGGGGTATCTGCCCACCCATAGTCTCTGTACTGTTTGTCCCCTGAGCAAGGCCGGGGACTTTGTCACAATACGGTTTACATTAATTCTGTTTCTGTTAAACAGAAGAACCACCATATATGGAAGAATCTCTTATCCCATCCTGTTAGCATTTGTGGGCAGGGGGAATACCCCAGTACTATAATTTTATTTTCTTCACACGTTTGCCTCTCCCTACTTTTCCCACTTCATAACTCCCTGGTTATTCTTGTTCCTCATCAGGTGTTTGCTCCTTTTTTGGCCCCTTCCGTTTTGTGTCGTTTTGCTTCTCCATCTTTTTTCCTGAAACCCCTTTCACCCTTCACCTTTTTAACTTTTACTTGGCTCCACTGTTTTTTTTTAAAAACATATTTTATTGGTTTTTAGTGTTAAAGACATACCAATACAAACATAATAACTGAAACAGATAAAAATAAACAACTACAGTCTTCATATGATACAGTGCATAATACTTGAATGGATGGGGTGGAGCAAAGTTCAGGTGACTCGGTAAGCAAGGGGGGTCAAATACAGGGATCGCCGTCCCTACAGTGGTGTAGCAGACCCGTTACGGCAAAATGCTGCGGGTCATCAAGGGGGTTTGTGGTCTGCACTGAAGCGCATGCCGCTCGGGAGGGCCTTCCAGGAGTCCAAAGTGCCACTCGCCACATCTCCACCAGAGTTGGCTCCTTCCTGCCAGGCCCTGGTTTCGGCCGCTGTCCATCTCTCCATTTCCCTCAGCCAGCGTTCATGTCTGGGGCCTGCTGGCGTCTTCCAAGCCATTGCTATGGTTCTTTTTACTAGAATACATGAAATGTCCATCAGCTTTACAACATGTTTGAGTTTGCTTGGTCTGGGGTATGTCCCTAATAAGCATTTCCCGGGTGTCCATTCATATCTTCCCATTCCGCCATCTGTGCAGGTCTGTTTGGCTTTGGACCACAGTGCCATCACTTTAGTGCAGGTCCAGAAAATATGGATCAAATCGGCTTTGTCGTTCCCACACCATGGGCATGCTGGGGAGGTCTTTTTATTAAAGGAAGCCACCCTATGGGGGGGTCATATATGTCCGATAAAGGACGTTTAGCTGAATCTGTCCGAATCTGGAGTTTCTCGACACTTTCTTGGGGAATATTAATACTCTTTCCCATTCCTTGTCTGTGAGCGTGATGTCAAGATCTGCTTCCCATCTCGCCTTCAGCGCCGCTCCTTTGGGGTTAGGTTTGTCATTAAGCCTTTTGTAGAGCCTGGAGATTGGTCTCCAGCCGTCCGCAAAGTCATGCCGTCCGCAAAGTCGTACATTTCTTGTAGCAGTGGGTCTGGGGTGGGTTCCTCTGCCCAACTGCTCCACTGCTTCTTGGCGGTCTGCTTGAGCCGGTCATACCAGAGAAACTGACCACTTGATAGCCCTTCGTTGGCCTGTAGTGACTCAAAGTCTCTGAATTCCCCTTCTTCGAACACGTCTCCCCATGAGTATATGCCGGCTTCTTCCCATCTCCTTGCTGTGGGTAGGTCTGCCTATGTTTTGCACACATCAACCAGAATGGGATTGTCTGGAAAGTACGGATATTTCACCTGCCTGATGTAGCGGGTCCTGGCCCATATCTGCCTGCCAAGTCCAACGATCTGGGGGACTTCCTGGGATTGTCGGAAAGGGTTCCATAGAGTTTCCTTGGGGGTTATCTTGGAAGAAGATTGTAGCAGGAGCCCCAGTTCAGCCGAAGGTTCATCTGAGAGCCACTTCGTCGTGTGGCTGAGTTGGGCCGCTAGATAGTATAAATGAAGATCCGGATGTTTCATTCCTCCCTCTTTATGTGGCAGGGTCAGAGTAGCCAATGTTGTGCCTATTAGGTCCCCACAAAAAGCCCTTGATGATTGCCTCAAGCTTCCTGAAAAAGGGCGGTCTAACGTAGTGGCTAATGTTCACAAAAAAAATACAGAAATCGGGGAAGATGATTTTGTGGAAAGTATGAGTTAACTAAGCAGATTGGAGTTTGCTCAATGGAGCCCAATATTATTACGTATCTACCTTCCTTGTCAGACTCGCACCCCTGTAGCTGGAAGGGCACATTTGGGTTTACCCATATGAGCACTCCCCTCGCATATTTGGAGTAAGGGGAACCTCTCACGGTCCCATCCCAGCGATCAGCTAATTTGGACATAGCGTCTTCCGTGAGGTGGGTCTCTTGTAACATTACAATCGAGACTTTCTTTCTCCGGTGGTAGGATTGTATGTGATTCCGTCTGAGATACGAGCCCATCCCCCTCACATTCCATGTCATCACGTTGAGTTGTGATGCCATCGGATCAGTGTTTCGGGCCAGGCAGGAGGATCCATCCCCGGGGGCTGGTACAGCGTCGATCCGCAGCGAACGGACTGCGGACAGGAATACACTGGTTCCTTAACTCCTGGGTCGTATCTTGCATCCATCTCATCTTTATTCAGCAATAGTACTACGAAGACTGTGTAACAAATGAAACTGATAAAACTCAAGCTGGTGCGCCCAGCGACTACAACTCTGTCGTGGTGCTCGGGCGCTCTCGAGCCGTCTAAACCCATCCGAGTGTCAGGCGCGAGTTGGGTCAGGCAGTAACTGGCCCGACTGGGTTATTCGCTGGGGGTGGGGCTGGGGCCTGGCGGTGAGGCCGAACGAGGGCTGTTTCGTAATAGCATACTGTAGGTTGGATTACCTTCTAGGATCCGGCTTCTTACATTTTCTGTGTTCCTTCGTGGCTGCATGTGGCTTGCTTGAAAGTTCTGATGGGTTTAGTCCTCCGTACGTGGAGCGTCCCTGCCGTCAGCAAGATTATCTTCCAGCCACATGTTGGCGGCCTCTGGATTGTCCAGGAATATCGCATGCCCATTATGAATGACTTTCAGGCGCGAGGGGTAGAGCAACCTGTATTTCAGATTCAATTGACAAAGCCTTGCTTTTATCGGTACAAAAGAATTCCTCCCTCTCTGAACTTTCTGAGTATAGTCTGGGTAGATGGTTAGTCCCCCCTGTTCGATAGGGCCTTCTTCCCTGGAGTGTCTCAAAATAGTTTCCCTATCCTGGAAGTTTAGTATCCTAGCTATTATTGGCCATGGATGCGAGCCAGGAGGGGGGCGCTTTTGGAGGGACCTATGGGTCCTTTCGACCGCAAAGCCCTGTGTCATCTTCCCGGCCCCAATCTCTTGTAGCAGAAAGGTTTCTACGTAGGTTGTGGTGGTCGAACCTTCACTTCCCTCGGGGACTCCCAGGATCCTAATGTTGCCCCGTCTAGCCCTGCCTTCGGCCCTCTCTTCTAGGGCAGCTACTTTCCTCTTCAAGTCAGAAACCTCGGACTGTAGGTCTGTGGTAGCCCCAGCTGTTTCCTCTGTTGAGTTCTCAGTGTTCGACACCCTCTCCGTTAAGTTACGTGCGTCTTGGCGAATAAGTTGGATGTCTATTTTAAACTCGTCTATCTTGGAGTCTATGTGCGTCCTTAGTGAAGCAATAGCATCCAATATTTGGGAGTGGTTATCTGTACCTTCCCCCTCACTCGTCCGGGTGCTTTCGGAGGGGCTAGGTCTGGCTTGAGTGGGGGGCTTCGTCTTGGCAGAGACAAAGGAGTCCATAGTGACTGCTTTAGCTTTATTACTGGCGGCCATATTGGGGTAGCAGTAGTGTTGTCCCTGGGGCTCAGGAGCTGGATTGCTGATCGGGGTAGAAGTTGGGACCCCCTTCTTTATCAGGGCCTTAATTAGGGTTCCCAAGCTAACCGTGAGTTCAGTGCGGGTATTTGGGAATGATTAGGGGTACTCAGCGCTGGTGCTGTGTTCTCACCCGCTCCCAATCGTGCAGCCTTGTGGAGCCGCTGCTGCTGTGGCGCCGTTGTCCTCGCTCCCTGACTTAGGGCTTGCTGGTAATGGCGCTCCTGGGCCTCTACAGTTGGGCTGCTGTCAGGGGGGGTAGGAATCGTCACCCCTTGTTACAGGGCTCCGATTAGGGTGCCCAGGATATTCGTGCTCAGTCAAATGCAGGAGGTTGGGTGAGAACAGGGGTTTCGCTGTATGGTCGCACACACCTTAACATGTAGACTTATGCAGGTATTGCTGCTGTGGCGACGCTGCACTCACCTCTTAGCCTCCGGCTTATTGGGGGGGTCCAAAGGCTAGAAGTGTCACTGTGACCGCCCTCCCGTTCTCCCTGCTTCGGGAGTGTTGCTCAGCAGACTGGTGTGGCTTCGGGTAACCAGGGGTTGAGAATGATGCTGTGGCTGCTCTCCCGCACTCCCAGCTTCGCGAGGGTTGCCGCTCTGAAGTCGGGTGTAGCTCCAGGGATCCGGATGCTAGAATGTCACTGTAACCGCTCTCCTGCACTCCCGTCCTCGGGACGATCGCTGTGCAGCGGTCGGGTTTAGCTCCGGTGCCTGCGTCCTCCCTCGGCGGGCTGCTCGCGGCTGCGGCGGTGTCCGCGTATCGTGGTCCTGTGCCGGTGCGCGGGTCCAACTGTTCTGGTCCTCGCACAGTGAAGGGGGAGCAGGGCGAGGGCACGCAAGTCCGGTGTTGGCTCCAGTCGGGTGCCGCTCGGGAGTCCGCACCCCGATGCAAAGTCTCCTCTCCCCTCCGCTGTATGATCCCCAAGTGTCAGCTGGTGGAGGATCTCTTCATGGGGGCTCCACTAAGTCCATCTTGGATTCACACGGAGCGGGGGAGGGAGTGCGGTCTGGGTCAGTTGTCGCTGTCCAGAGAGTCCGATTACCTGGACCGACAGGCGGATCGTGACAGGATCCTCTTCCCCCACCGCTACGTTCTTTTTCGTGGGTTAATGCTTCTCTTACGCCGGCGAAAAAGGATCAAGAAACGGCGTCTTGGCCGGAGCTCGGCGGATCAGCCTCTGCACGCCATCGGCTCCAGACCACGCCCCCTACTTGGCTCCACTGTTACCTTTTTCCTCTTCGTACTTTTGCTGCCTACTTTTTTCCAAAGACGACATTTCTCATTCCACTGCTGTAGTAAACAACCTGATTTTATATTTTTCTTACTAAACATTTTCCAAACAACGTTTAAATTAATTGTTACAGCTAATTTCATCTTAACCATTTCTTTATACAAAAGCAAGAGTTTTCCCCTTTTTCAGTAGCTTTATTATCATTTGCGGTGCATGGGGCAAATGGGTTTATTGTTGATTCCTTTGGAAGCTAGCCATACTTGTCCTGCGTAAATGACTCCCTCCTGGGTACCCTCCCTTGACCCAACAGTATTCCTTGGTGTCCATTACAACTTTCATTTCTGCTGCCACTGTACAATGAAGTCATATGTTTGCCTTGCAATTTCAACTTTCTACTTATGGTAGTTGCACACTTGGAAAAATGTGATTTCATGACGCACTTGTGCTTTACACAACTTTATGTAAAGCATGTTTTTAAAAACGTAAACAAAAATATTTTGACTATTGAGCCTTAGCTTGTTTTCCCATCTTTCTTCTTTGTGTGTTTAGGTGTACTGGCACTCGAGTGCGCACATAATGGGTGAAGCTATGGAGCGTGTCTATGGAGGATGTTTGTGTTACGGGCCACCGATCGAAAACGGATTCTACTATGACATGTTCCTGGATGATGGGTTTGTTCTTTAATCATAAACAAGATCTATGTGGATAATCACAAAAATCACCATATACTCAGTTTGATCAAATGGATGAGAATGCTGCCTTGCCTATCCTATAGATCAAATAGTGAGCATTGGTGTTGTAAATATCCCAACCTCCCTTCAGGTGTACAGTTCAGAAAGTCTCTTGGATCTCGGCTGCACTGCTGTTGTCATAAAAGGCACTGCCCCAGTCCTGTACCTTTCTCATACAACTCAGATGAGGCTCTCACATTCCTGCCACTGGGGCTAAAATGGGGTAGAGAGGATGAATTGGCTACATCTTAAATCTGAAGAAACAGAACTGATCATTGTGGGATTTGAGAGTCCTGTGCTGGCCCTTGTGGAGGCGGGGGGGTTGGGGAGGGGCGACATCTTGGAGAAGTTTGACCCTGCAATGTACTATTTGTCCATACATTGAATAGGACATTGATCATTCGATGGACACGACATTTTGTTCTGTGTGGTTTACATTTGTTATGAGACTAATGTGGATCAATGTTTTCCTTTTGAAAAATGTATATGGCATGCATGCCCTATACACACACACACAGCTATCATCTGGACTTATCAACCATGGCTTGCTCCATGAAATATCAATTTCAGATTGGAGACCCCAAGCTAATAAGGATTATCCAGTCCTAGATCCCTTGTTCTCCGTGCCAAGAGACATGTTGCACCTCAGCCACACCTAACTGATGATGCCCAACATGGTAGTTTAACGTTTCAGTGCTGCACCTTTCTTCTGGACATACAAAGACTGATATGCAAGTGACTATTTCTACTCCGATATGTAGTGGTGAAGAAAAACATTATCTATAAACCCTCCTGTGCGGGCACCATCCCAGAGGTTTATTTGGTGGTGTTCTATATCATTGGAGGGGCATTTACTGGTAATGACTAGATGCATACTGCAAGTCCAAACTATACATTTTCTAGAGGTTATCCCATGCATTAGAAAAAAAACATGTTTTGGGGGGTTTGTGAGGGTCAGGGTTGGTTGTCTGTGGAATACCCAATGCAAACAAGGATGTATTGTACATTTAGATGGGATGCTGTACCAAGAGGTCAAAATGGCCAGAAACATCAAAAACATGATGCCACAGAAACGTTTGGCTAGGTTATGCCCACTTGAATCTTTTAGTAATTCCGATGTTCATGTCTCACACGTAACTATGACCATAAATAGTGCCATTTAAACTCTTGCCCCAGTAAGATCTAAGCTAGTGAAACTCGAGTCCAATAGAAATTCTTGGTTCAATTAAACCATTCTGCTACTCAGATAGGCGAAAAGGACAGCACAGAGGGACTGGCGGAAACACCCCTCCCCTCATACCCTTTAGCTATATAAACATTCAAATTGGCAATTGTTGTGGCAAAATCAACCAGTTTTAACAGGATTGCTCTTGCTAAGTCCAGGTCTACGGAGTGGTTTTCAATCCTGAAGGAATTCTGGGGGAAAATCAGTCCGTAAAGCAGCACCCAACACAAATTCTGTGTGGTACCAGATGGCCCATGACGAATGTTCATCCGAAATCACTGGCTATTAACAAGCAATCCTGGCCCAAAAAGGGATGGTTTTTAATAATGGGAACTGCCTTTGTCCCCCAACTGGCTTCAGAGTTATCCAAGATAATAAATCCTCTGTATAATTTGAATTTAAACACTGCACCGAAGCAAGCATCTGCAAGATCGTAGCTGCATTGAAACCAACCTCCTGCCTCTGTGACGGTTGCACCTCAAGCGTGTTCAAGGATTGTATGGATGCTCAGGCCTCCTTGGGTAAACAAATTGATGAACCTTTCTTTCATTGAAGGTAATGTTCTCCACCTAATAAAGGAAGCTTGGATTACTCCACGCCTAAAGTACACTATTGAAATAGCCAAACATTACCACCCAATAACGAACGTTCCCTTTCTAATGAAGATCATTGACCACGTGGCATACATCCAACTACAGGAGTTCATTGAAAGCAATGATATCCTTAGTCCTCAGCAGTCTGGCTTTAGAGCCCGACATGGCACTGAGACAGCCATGCTGGACCTGGCTATGGAAGGTGCCAGCTCCCTACCAGTTGCCATTACCCGTAGGATCCCGCAGGGGTCATGCATCTCTCCTATGCTGTTTAATATTTACGTCACGCACCTTATCGCTCTCATGGGTGTACAGTATACTAACGACATTCGGGTCATCCTTGAGCTGTCGTGCATCTATGGTCAGGACGCCCTGGTCATCAACTCAATTTACGAGTCAATCCATGGATGTTAACCAATTCTCATGCCCTCAATACAGACAAAACAGTTACTTATCGCCTCAGGGCAAGGACTCAAAAAAAAACTCTCACGAGACTGAGAGTTTCACCATCTCGGGCAGCATAATGACAGTGGCTAGGAGTGTTAAGACACAGCAACATCCTCGACGCCGAGCTCACGACAAGACTGCAGGGCGCTCATGGAAGGGATACCTATGGTTGCATCACAAAACTCCTGAACTACATTCGCGCCTTCATCTCCTTGAGCAATAGATCTTTGCTTGCTACGGCCTTAGTGAATTACCGCCTAGACAACTGCAATAGCTTGCTGCTAGGCACATAGCAAGCCAACATGAAGGCACTTCAAGTCGCCCAAAAAAACACGTTCGGGTGGTCCATGGGCTACCTCGGAGAGACCACGTTGCCAATGCCAGGAGGGAGCTTCACTGGCTCCCCATTTATCGAATCGCCCATAAACTCCTCTTGCTGACTTGCAAGTGCCGGAATAATGAGGCTCCTCAATACGTGGCAGATCGCCACAAGTATCCCACTCCACTCTCAATCGACGGTCTCAAGACCCACATAAGTTGGTGCAGCCCAGGTTTAAGCTTGCTAGATTTGGTGGCACCATCTTTGATGTCCAGGCTCCCTCAGCCTGGATCGAGCTTCCCCCCAGCTTTGAGATCTGCAGACTCTCTAAAAGAATTTAAGAAGATGGCTCTTCAACCTCAAACCAGGATGAAAACTCCATTACTTGAACCTCCTCTCTTTTGACAACCTTGCTTCAGTCCTGTCTTTGTTTTGTGTGCTCCCCGAGGCCCATGGGCCAGTGACGCATTATAAACATTTCAAATAAATACATTGTTTTTTTGTTCACAACCATGTCCTTCCAGTTCTTTGGCTGTATCCAAGCGATTGTTCTGCTAAACACATTGGGAGAACTCTATATACCTGAGGCTCAAGCTTGTAGAACTTGGTAAACTCTCACTTTCAGGGCCTTTGGTTCCAGAGTAAAACCTTTTCTCATTTTCCTTGTGAAGTGTCAATCATATCTATAGCTTTTGTGTTATCTACTTATATTTTGTCTCTCTAATTCTTTTTGAAAATCATATTTTATTGGCATTTTTTGGTTATCACATCATACATTGTTTCGTCAATATTCACCTCAAAAACATTTTTAATTACCCTTATCCCCAGCCATTCCCCCCGCCCTCGCCCTCAGCCATGGATCGAGCACTGGTATCTAGTTCGTCCGGCGAGCTCACGGAAAACGTTTAAAGGCACACTCTGTCAGTTCCTTGCGCACTGGTGTGTTGGGCTCGGCTTTTTGCGGACACTGTATGAAGATTATTTATGTGGGCCATCATTCCTGGTGGTCATTGATGTCTAAGTATGTCCCCGGTCATGCTATTGTCACTTCAGGCCAGGCACTCATACTTCTCAAAACAGGGGAGCCAAAGTTCTTCAATGTTAGATCTAGATTAATCAGTGAGGTTTGTCAGAAACTCCATGTCATAAATGGCCTTTACCTTGGTGACCCAGTCGTTTTCTCCTGGCATGTGTGGGCACTTCCAGTCTGTCTCTAATTTGAATAAAAAGTTTTCAATATGCCCTTACGGTCTACATATACATAGATTTGATCAAAATTAAGTGATAGGTGCACATTGTATGTGCAAGTGTTAGTAAACATATCCATCAAGAGTGCATGCACCCAGATGTTGGTTGGTTAGTGGTGCTTCTAATGGGGCCGATTAAATGCTCAAATGCGACCATGGCTTGATCTGACTTATGCTTACACTTGCTGTGATTTTAGTTTGTTGCATAAATAGTTAGCCTTGCAAGTTCCAGGCTGATTTCTTTACACCATAAAAGGATCTCACACACACTATAAAGTCTGTGTCTCGCAACAGAGGTCAGGAGGGGTGTTCTACAAGTTTGAGCCTTGTGTATGTAGAGTTCATCCAAAGTGTTTGTATCTCCCTGTAAGATCATAGTGTCTGTTTTGAGAGACCAAACTTAAGCATCTGTTCACTTGGTAGAGTAATACCTTTGCTCAGGTAGCAAGTTGCAAAGCATTCAACAGTACATTATATCTCCATGACTCACTCCTCTTTGTTCTAATTGAGGTCTTTTTTTTGTTGTTGTTTTGTTGTTTTTGCCTTGCTGAGTAGGAGTGAGTTTTTACTAAAAAGTGCAGGATAGTTGATGAAATGGAGTAATGCATGCTCAGCTAGTGTAAACGGACCATTCACAGGGGGCCGGGCCATAATAATTATTCATTTATTTTTTTCAGGGGTGTGTCCAGTAATGACTTTTCTTCCTTGGAGAATTTGTGTAAGAAGATAATGAAGGAAAAGCAGCAGTTTGAACGACTGGAAGTAAAGAAAGAAACTTTGCTTGAGATGTTCAAGGTAATCCATACTCCTTAAGTCAGTGTTATAATTGTGCTTTGGAAATAGATTTCTGGTGAAACTCATTAACCTGGTCTTTTTAAAATGGCTTGTTCTTGTAACCGTGTAGGTGCAATGAAACCTTTTTGTTTTCTATTGAAGCAAACGTCTATTTACCTCTGTGTAGATTGTCACCTGTCACACTTAAGGTCTGTTTTATCTCATGTAATCGGCCAGAAAGCACAGCATGTTAAGTCATGGCTACTGAGATCTGTGTTTTATCTGCCAGTCACTGAGTTGAACCTTGGCATTGCTGGCTCAGCCTTTCATGATTGTGAGATTGTTAGATAGATTCATACAAACACCTGTCACATCATTATGAAATGTTAAACCACAGTAGCAAGTGCTATATTAACTCATTATAATGAGTAATCCTCCATTCGCTTGAATTGCTTTATGTTGTACTAATGCCAAACATTGGGCCTCATGAGTCCGGCGGTAGCCGCGCCGGTAAAAATGGCAGGCTGCCGCCGGAATCGTGTTTTATTTCCGATGCTTGGCAATCAGGAATTACCGGGGCATCACAGCCCCTGCGGTTCCTACGGCCAGGCGCCAGAAAAAAACTCCTCATTCCCATTCGAGTCCCATTGGACTCAATGCGGAGGATGGATGCACCGGCACTGTGTGCAACAGTGCAGGTGTATCTGTCAAGGTCTGCGGGCGGGTGCTGTTCCGCCCGCCAGGTCAGACTCTAAGTATGCCGGTCCAGTAACAACACTGTCGGTAGCATAACTACAGACCATAGCCAATTCTCTTTTGGTCAGGATCAGGGAATCCTGTACAAAGCTCCAGGTCAGTTTAGTAAAATTATTACATGCAATGAAACAGAAAATACAGTCCACGTTAGAATTATGATTACATAGTTTTGTCCAGGATGACCTAAAGTTATCCCAGGGGCTTTATAAAGCTATCCTAGAGACAATACAGTAAACTCCAACTCTTAGTATAGGTCTGCACTGCACAATTCAGTAGGGTGGGAAGAGCAGAGGAGTAAGTCTCATCTTAGGAGTGAGAGAGGGCTGTAGATGGGTACAAAGAACTCGTAGCATACATATGGTCCAAAGAAACACTGATATGCTTTATGTATTGTAAAAATAAGGGTTTATTTTATATATATATACACAGGCAAAGAGAATTCTTTTAGAAAGGTAAGTACTATTATCATTCATAAACACAATCATAAAAAAACCAACAAAATACTTATGGTATACACACCAGCATAAACCTTTATTTAGAATAGAAGTATGCAGTTCAAAGTGAGTTAGACTTAGTGTTACAGATTTAGAATGGCAGCAGCTATTCAAGGTGAGTAAACCCCTATTGGTAAACTTTTACACTTATTCAGTTTCAGGTATAATAACTCAATACCAACTTGGTTACTTTCTAGAACATTGGAACATAATTCAAAGGTAAGTGAATAACTTATTATACTTTTCAGAGGGGCAATAAGCAACTCAAAGGTAAGTAAGAACTTAGTGACACTTTGTGTGTAACTTTGATTCCTGAAACAGAATAAATTACTAACACCTTTACAAGTAAGTGGAGTTCCAGAGGATTTCACGTCGAACAAGTAAGTACAGACTTTAGATCTAGTAGAAAGTGTTCAGGGACTTGGTTCCCTAGATGCATTGCAGTGTTAGGCCTGGGAGAATGGTATTGGCGAACTCCCAAACATACAAATCATCACCCTAACCACACAGGAGTGATCCAAGACTTTAGGTAAGTATTACCCTAAGCCCCACAGTACATGCGCAGTGATGAAGAGGTTGTAGACAAACGCCTTCAAGATGCAGCACTACAGGACCCGGTCCCTGAATTCTTTGTCGAGGTGATGAAAGAACGGACACTGGATGGGAGCTTGCAGCAGAAGTCCACAGAAAAGTTTCCTAACAAAGGAATCTTGGGTACTTCTCGCGGCTCTGATTTGGTGCCCTTTTCAAGGTACCAGATGAAGGACGGTTGTCGTTGCTCGCATTTGCCTAGCTATCTCGGTCCAGCACTCTGGTGAGGGGACTTCAAGGAGTGGAATAGTGTCTCTGGACGTCCAGCAGGCAGGAGTCCACCAAATTTGCAGCGAGATTCATTCTTAGGAAGACTATGCACAGTGCTCAGGCTCGAGGTCCCAGGGTATTGGCGGTTTGCAGCCCAGGAAAGTCATAGTTCGTTGTGGATTGGCTCAAAATGCAGCTCCTCTTAAGACTGATAGGCCCCAATGGTCTATGGGTTGGAGTCGTCGTCTTCGGGACTCCTCTTTCGTATCAAACAAGGGGTCAGCACAGGCAGCGGTTACACAGCAGGCATCTCCAGTTGCTGGAAGTAGCTACAGCAGTCTATGCCTCTTCATGGAGTCTTCAGTTCCAGTGGTCAACTTGTCTTCAGCTTCCAGATACACAGGAACTCGCACACAACCTCTGAAAATTCTCCTTGCCTTTTACAGAAGGGGACGGGTGGCTGTCCAATCAGGACAGCCAACTCCCCTGTGGGGACTGGATTCTTTCAGGCACACCAGAAGACAAAAGTGAGCGGAGCTTTGGACTCTCTCTCACTTCCTGCCTTCACAAACACGCTTGAGCCTCGGCGGCTTACACAAAGGGTTCCCGCCGAAGAAAAAAGTACAACCAGGACCTCCCCACCCAAGATGGCAGAAGGACCAAGAAAGGACAAGCACAATCAAAATGGCCCAAAAAGAAAGAAACCACCATTCTAGCAAATGGTGACCCTTCTGTGCATTACTGCGGCTGTAATGACAGCCTGTGAGTAAAACTTGCACAAATGTCCGTAAAGTATGCCCACTGCCACCAGCCATAATAGCAAGCTTGTCCCTGTATCAGAAATGTTACAGGAGCAGTGAGAAAGGGGATACCATGTGTTTCCCCAGCACTCCACATACGGTGGGATGTGCTAGTCTCACAATATAAAATGTAAAGGGGCTAAAAATCACTCTCTACCCTTGAGAAGGTGTGTTCTGCAAGGTAGGTAAAGAGAATGAAAAAGGGAAGCCCAAGGAGCAACCCAGCAACACTGTACAGAAAGTGCTGCGTGCTGCAATAATAAAATATAAATGCCAAAAAAGTTATAGGAAAGTATAGATTCAAAAATAAACTATGGCAAAAAAATTACACCCATAAAAGGAGTAAAAGAAAGGGTGAGTGGGGATAAAGGTACCAACTCATCCAGGAACATAGATTAAGAATCCTCAAGTCCAGCAAAAAGTGCTGGTGTCTCACATGTGAAGGTGATTTGGCATATAATTGAAAATCTAACCTAACAAGTCTCATAACCCATGTACATATGTGCCCGTGTTGCTCGCACCATGGGCACATGTCCCTTATAGTGCCATTCAGCCTTATGAGTAATAAACTATTAAGACAATTATTTTGCCACCATGGCGTTTGTTGCTCTTTGTTCGGACAGTTTTTCTAAAGTCCTACCAAGACTTCATAAAGCCATACAATTCGGGCAATACAGAATCTACAACTCTTAGTATAAGTATGTACCACTTGAGATGGGGTTAGCATGGACTGATCAGCCAGGCTCATCTTAGGAGGGAGAGAAAGCTGTAGATGGGTACAAAGAAATGGTAGTATACATATGATTCAAAGAAACACTAACACACTAAGGATTTTCAAAATAATTGTTTAAAGACAGTAGGCCACGATAAATCTTGGGGCAGTGAGTACTATTAAAATACGTTTTAAACACATGTAACTCAGTATTTATAGTATGCAAACCAAAGTACAACCTTATTTAGAGCAGCAATAAGCACGTCAAAGTGACTCAAACGATAGGAAATTGCTATTCTTGGGGAATAAGACCAGGTTAGTTACTTTTAGATGACAACAATTAATTCAATGGTAGTAGACCATATTGCTGAGATCATACAGTGTTCTTCAATTACAGAATCACTTAATAGACCAACCTTGTTACAAGTATATCTTGCAAAAATTGTAACTTTCTTCTATTATCAAAGGATAGAAGTGCCAAGACGCAAGTTAGGGAAAGCACAACCCAACGTGTAAGTCATTTACCATGCACTCTTCTAACCACACATGGAGTGACTTCAGTCAGGCCAGTAAGAGTACTTATTTGTATTAACTCCGCAGTATTATAGTTTAAGAAGAGCAGCAGCTATTCAAGGTCAGTAAGTAACCTATTATACTTTTCAGAAGTGTTAAACACAGTTCTAAGGTAAGTAGGAACTTTGACTATTTTAGAAAATGCTCTAAAGCGGATCAGGGAAAGCATAACTCATTTATACACCTTAAGAATGGCAACGCTATTCAAGGTAAGTAAAGACCCATATACTTTTATGAGGGACTACAAGCAACTCAGACGAGTATTCACTTCAAGACTGTTTTAGAAATGCACTAAAGCAGATCCGGGAAAGTAAAACCTAATAGTACACTTGAAAAATAGTTATTCAAGGTAGGTAAACCCTATTGGTAAGCTTGCACTCATTCACATAAAGGATAAAACAGTACCAACTCTTATTACTTTTTAGAAGAGTGGCACACAATTCAAAGTTAGTAAAATAACTTCTATACTTTTTAAAGGAGCTACAAGCAACTTTAAGTATTAACTTTTACATACTTTGGTTCTGTAATAGAATAGGTTACAAAGTAACAACTCATTTACAAGTAAGTACCTTCATCACTTTACAGATTTCCAGACACAAGCCTTATCATCAAAGTCCTTCCCTATTTCTAGAACATGAGTTTTCTCAGTGGCAGAAGAGGGCCAGCTGTAGGCAGGTCAGGATAGATTTCAGTTGCAGAAAATTCACAGTTCCAGGGGCTATCTCTTCTTGCAAATATCACTTTAGTGCTAGTTGAGAAGTAGTTGGGGACTTCACAGAAGGCTCCCTATATGCGTTCCAGCATTAGGCCTGGGCAAATGGTATGGGCAAACTCCCAACCACACGAATCACGCACTCAGACCTACAGGAGTCACACATGACTTAAGATCAGTATTACCCAAGCCAACACAGTACATTAGAAGAGCTTCTGAGTGGATGCAGCAGCACAGGACCTTAGATTCTTGGTCTGGAGACTGAAGGAATGGACACTGGAGGGAAACTGGCAGCAGAGATCAATGGGGGAGGCTTCCAACAAAGCACTCTTCACGGCTTCCTGCGGCTCTGTGGGTTTGGCACCCTTTTACAGGAGGCAGATGGAAGGACGAATATCGCTCGTCGGATTGTCTTCACTCGCTTGGTCCTGCACTCTGGTGAGGGGACATCAGGGATTAGATTCGTGTCTCCAGAGGTCCCAAAGGAGTCCACCAAAGTTTCAGAGGAAATCTGACTTTGCAAGACCATGCACTGCACACTGGCTGGAGGTTCCTGGGTTTTGGAATTTTGCAGCCCAGCAAGATCACAGCAGGTCGAGGGATGGCTCAATTCATAGGTCCTCTCAAGACTAGTGGACCTCACCAGCCTCTGAGTAGGAGTCCTCCCATTTGGGACCCCCAGGTCTTTGGGGGGGAAAGGTCACTTCAGGCTCTGGTTACACTGCAGGCTCTGTGGTCACTTGACATGGTTACAGTCGTTGTTTCTTAATCTGCAGTCTGGCTGTCCATTCAGGACAGCCAGCCCCCCAGTAGGAAGTGGTTCCTTTCAGGCAAGATGAAAGACAAAGGACTGCAGAGGTTTTGACTCCTCCCTCGAGTCCTGCCTTCACAGCCCCTCTAGAGCTGGGGTGCACAAACTATGGCCCGCGGGCCATATGCGGCCCGCGGTATCGTGCTTTGCGGCCCCCTGAAGAACAGGACTTTCATAATGAAGTGCGGCCCACTTAAAGCAAAAGAAAACAAAGCTGGCCGCACTTCATTATGAAAGTCTTTGAAGCCTGACATGTTGCTGGCATAGGCGAGGGGTCCCAGGAGGGGTTTGATGGCCTGTTCCCCCTCCTCCCAGACCTCCGGCAAAGTACTCTTTGCAAGGGCCTTAAAGGTGCTCCTTAGCCCAGCCATCATTCGCGCCTAGCAGGCTCCATTTGCACTGCCTGTGTTCTTTCATCTGGCCTGAAAGGGACACCACGGGAAGCAATGGGCCATGAATATCACTGATAAAAGCAGGCTATGTACATGGTGGGCACACTTTAGTTTACCAAATATGCTTACACTGGTAAAAAAAAAACAACAAAAGACATTTCCAAACTGAAACATGCAATTTACATTAATTTGTGTCCTTTGAAATGTGTTTATTTTTTTTTTGTCTGTCACAAATACCCTGGTTTTTTTTGTCCTTTCCTTTGTGTTTTTTCACAGGATGCATTTCTAAAGCTGCTATATGCTTGTCAAGCTGCGTAATCACAAATAAATGCTTCTTTTGCACTGACAGCAGTTATCAGGAAATTAAACTGTGGGTTCATGGGTGCCAATTTTTGATTTTCACTGCGTGAGCAAAAATTCCCCCACCCTCACCCTGAATATAAGCAAGCTAGCAGCCCAACATATCCCCTGGCCGCATACATTTTACAGCACTTATTTTTATAAGGAATTGCAAAGTCATAGGATTTGCAGCCAGTTTTAAATATATAACATTTTAGCAACAGTCACTCAACCTGCTGAGCTACCCCGGTAACTTTCTTCTGTAGCACCTGTCTGAGTTCATTAATGTATTAAAAAATCACTATTAACAGTGCAGTTCATGTCCATGACTTCAAAGTCAACAGTATTTCATCTCCATCCACACTGACCCTGTGCATACATTCTTTGACGATGCACCAGTGGCACTTCTCCATAATGGGCAAGGTTACACCAACCCATGGCTCTAGACAGAGAGGAAGGGAGAGGCTGTTCCAGATTAGGGAGCCACCCGAGGAAAGAGATCGGCCACCAGCTTGCTGTTTAGAGAAGCGCTTGACAAGCAGAGTTGGCACTGGAGCAGCATAGAGATCTGGAGGGAGAGTATTTGGTGAGAGCCTATTGTAGATACTGTGGTCCCCAGCCCCAGAAAGCCTTATGGATGATGCAGAGGGATTTTAATTTAATCCTTGCAGCAACCACAAGCTAGTGGAGACAGTTTAGGGCTGGAGAGATGTGGTCCCCGGGGTTGAGGCCAAGGATAAGTCTTGCAGCTCATTGGATTTTATCCAGTGAGCCATGTAAAAAAGGGGCATTTTGCTTCCACAACCTTGCATGGCCCATTGGGGATGCTGGCTGATGAACTGCATGTGTGTATGTATGAGGGAGGGGCTCCCGCGCCTCCTACCACATACAAAGGGAGATGGGCTCTTAGTCATCAACGCTCCGGCTTTTGGGTTCATGTGCACGAACCAGGAAGCGCTCTTTGCTTCTTTTTTATGCTACGCAGGAGCTGTAGCACTCGGAGGAAACATCAGGACATGGGCAGAAGGTACTTTAATTTAAATTATGTATGTCATTGTGTGTGCTTGCATTTTAAAATTATTTCCGGGGTGGTGGGGAGAAAGACCGCCTGCAACCCCCAACACCTCTTGATTGGTTTGGGCTCCCTTACTACGCTCCATCACACTGGCATATTTGGGGGAAATATTTGCACCCCTCCAATTTAGTACACACTTTTATCAACACTAGTGCTATAAAGCATGGTAATAAGCAGTATAGAAAAACAAACTATATTGGTTATATTTTCTTTCCATGGCCTGTACACACCACCTTTGTATGATGCTTCAAATAAAAGTATTATAAAGAGAACATTCATTTATTGCCCCGGTGACAAAGAAATGTTGATAGTGGGTGTTGAAGTCTTTTGTGGCAGTACTTCTGAAAGCAGAGGTGTTTTGTGGTGGCGTGGGGAGTGATGTAGTCAATGTGGGCAGATCACTCATCAGCCACATCTGCACATCTCTTTTTCACCTGCAGGACAGCCAGTTCTGTTAGGTTATTGCTGCTGGGCGTGAGGGATGATTCTGTTCTCACACTATTGATAACATGTTGAAGCCCAGGGCCAATTCAGTTTTTCTTCTGGCTTGTTAATAACGTGCACTACAGAATTGAAAGCACAAATAGCAATAAAGACAAGAAGTACACCTCAAAATGCCCATTTGTTCCCCCACATACTTACTATAAATGCCTGAGGGGGGTCGTAAATTCACCACGTGCCCCGCCCGGCTACCCCACACAAACAATCTGGCCCCCGGTAGATACCTTGTAAGGTACATTTGGCCCGCTGGCAAAACTAGTTGTGCACCCCTGCTCTAGAGCCTCGACAGGGAATTCAAAGAATTCCCGCTTGTGATGCTGAAAATGCCTTTAGGACGGACTGACCTCTTAGTCCTTGCCCTACCACTTCTCCGTGTGTGTGTTTTCTGCCTCTGAGGTCCAGCCTCTGGCTTTGCTGTTCATTTTCCCTTTTAGGAAACAATACCCATGGGATTTCCTTATGGCACACATGGATAGGGGTACTCCCTTGTACCCCTTAGGTATGTTTGTGGACACCTGTGTGTTGCCCACATAGCAGGGTGTGGGCTGGTGGCTGCTACATGCTGACTTGGCAGTGGCTTTGAGTGTCCTCCGTTTTTTTGGGACACCCAGGCCCTGCAATAGGAATCAATGGATTCCTGAAGAAAGGCAAAATAGCCACTGTAGCCTCTTGGTTTCTGTTGCCTTTACTCCTTGATTCCTAAAGTCCTGGGAAGCCCCGATTCTTCTCCTTCCCCCTGATTGGCTTTCGGGTGGTAGAAGCATATATGGCTCTAGGGGCTACTCCCTTGTACCCCTTAGGTATGTTTGTGGACACCTGTGTGTTGCCCACATAGCAGGGTGTGGGCTGGTGGCTGCTACATGCTGACTTGGCAGTGCTCTGAGTGTCCTCCGTTTTTTTGGGACACCCAGGCCCTGCACTAGGAATCAATGGATTCCTGAAGAAAGGCAAAATAGCCACTGTAGCCTCTTGGTTTCTGTTGCCTTTACTCCTTGATTCCTAAAGTCCTGGGAAGCCCCGATTCTTTCCCTTCCCCCCGATTGGCTTTTGGGTGGGAGAAGCATATATGGCTCTAGGGCTGCCTCCTGTCAGACCTGCTGGAGCCTTCCTAGGGTCTGTGTGTTGTGGATACATTATTGGGGTGGGACCCGTATGAATGGAGTTTGAAGTCAAAAGACATTCTGTGTTGTGGGTGTCTGGTTTTGTGTGCATGTGACAAAATGCCTGGGCCAGTCCTGACTGAAACTGGAGTGAATGCAGTGTAGTGTTCTAAAGGGATGGGTGCTTACTCCAATCCACATTCTGTTTTATGGGTGTTATGGTTATCTGGTTTGAATGAATGGCCTGAATGCCTATGAGCTTGATTAGCTACCTGCCTGCATGAATGCACTCGTGGTTGTATGTTACGTTATTTTATTTATAAGGAGCCAAAGTCCGAAGGCATCCAGGGGCCATGAAGAGGAAAAAGATAGAGCCCTATCTAATAAAAGCAGGTAACTAGGTCAAAGTTATGGAAACAGAAAGGTCTTTAACTGTTTACTGAAGACCAGAAGATTGGCTGCGTTACGTAAGGGAACAGGCAGGGCATTCCAGGCCCGTGCGGCTCGCACATGAAAAGCTTGCCCATTTCCACAAGCTTTTGACTCTACTTGTAGGGAGCAGGCCTTTGCTGATCAGAGGGATCTACTAGGTGTATATAATCTCAGCCTGTTCTTGAGGTACATTGGTGCATCACCATAGACACATTTGTGACAAATGGACAGAAACTTGAACTGTACTCTAGCCGAGACTGGTAACCAGTGGAGAGTCCTCCTGGCTGCCGATGTAGGCTCTAGGCGCTTCATCTGGAAAATGATATGTACCGCAGCATTTTGATTTATTTTAGGTCTTTGAAGGCCTACCTTCAAGGCTCCTCCCAAGAGGGCATTGCAATAATACACTCTTGGTAGTATTACAGCTCAAACCAATTTCTTGCAGTTATTCTCTGAAACCAGAGGGGCCACTTGGTGAAGCACTTTCAAATGATGATTGGTACTTTTTACAATTGCATCAAAATGGGAATTTTTATCTACGTTGGCATCCAAATAAGAACCAGGGACTTGACCTTCTGTCACCAGGAGGCTGTTATACAGGGGGTCCAGCTTCTCTCTGGCTTGTTTGGAGCCATATAATATTATAAGAACAAATTAAATGGCTCCAACTCTCTGCAGGTCAAATGTTTCTCCAAGCAGAGAGTGGGTGGTAGATCCCTATCCTTGGCTGGTTCGTCCCCCCTACCCCCCCCAGACTTGAGCCGGATCTTCTTAAGTTCCGGAAACTTCTCAAGACTACTTTTCTCTGCTTCCCTCCCCCACTCTGTGCCGTGCTAAACGTTCCCTCTGCTGCTGCGATTGGGGCCTAGTCCCTTTAGTCATACAGGGGCCAGACCACCCCATACCAGTCCTCCCAGCATCCCCTGCCAGCACTTGCCCTCTTTGGGCTCCCTTCCCTGCACTAGCCCTAATCTGGTCCACCCTGTTTACCGCACTCACCCTCCCTGCCACCCTCTCTTCTCCTCTGGCACTTGCCGTCTTGGCCCCACCACCACTTGCCCACCCCCACCCTTTGGACACCCCACTCCTGCACTTCTCCCTCTCCCCCCTGTACTTATCACCTTGACTTGTACTTGCATGGTAGGATTGTCACATGGCCAATATAACCGTTTTGCTGTTTTCTTATGTCCCACCCCTCCCGACTTGTCTTTTAGCACCTGGAAACACTGGTGTATAGGCGCCATACAAATGTCCAATAAATCCGAAATACCCTGGAAGCCAGTCTTATGTGCCTGCCATCCGGAGAAGGGGTCTTCGTGAGTATAGAAGAGGACTGCCTGGACACCTTGAATCTAAGGAGTCCAACTGTGTCGCCCTAGTAAGAGTTCTTGTGACTGCTGGAAGCCAGATTGCTGTTGGCCCCGAAGAGGGGGTACCCTGGCATAGTGCTGCTTGACACCTGGAGCTGCGAAAGTTCCTTCTAATCTAAGAATCATTCAAGGGACATCCCTGACACGACATCTGACCACTTTTTCCCGCCGAAGAAGATCCCAGTTAGCTTTGTGCAGAGGAAGGTCCACCTGTGGGTTTCCTGACACCAATATCCAAAGAAGACGTCCTGAGGGTCCAGCCTTGGGGAGGGTCCGTAGACCAGTCCAGTGGTCGAGTCCAGGTCACCAGAATATCTCCAGAGGTCCGTGCTGCAGCACTGATGAACCAAAAGTCGGTAAACCGCAAAATCCTGAAACCCAACACCTACTTCTGCCAATCAACCCGTCGCCACCAAGAGGCATCTAAGGTCCCGAGGGGTCTTATCTTCTTCTGCCAGCCGTAGTAACGACCCACCAATGGAGACCACTGCGAAGACCGAAACTGCTGCCTTTCTGACACTCTGATTCCGCACTTTTCTCTTGGGCTCGATATCCCTGCGACTCCTGCTTGCAAAGGGGGTCCATCCTCAAGGGGCCCTTTCGAGTAAAGCCCAGAAACTCCACCACTTCGCCTGCCAAGGCACCAAAAGTATTGTGACGAGGAAGAGTGTCTTCCTGCCTCTGGAATCGTCCGGGGGGTCCCAGAATCTCCGTCTTCCTGCCCTTTTGACAAGGTATTCCTATCTTTAATTTTACCTAGGAAGGAGGTGTGTGGCGCACTCTTCCTTGAACTTGCCCCAGGAAATCTTTAATATTTTATGCCTCATACCGAGTTCTAGTGTGTCACCTTCCACAACCTTGTTACAGGTATCCTCTTGTAAATCAATCCTTTATCTTCACAATTCCCCCAATATATACAAACAAATCCCTCCCTCCTTGTTTGTCAAGTCGAAGCTGTATACTTGCCACCATGGATCGGTTATTCAAAGTTAGTAGCAAGTGTTCAGTGATTAGATGCATCCTAGCATTGGGCCCGGGCGAACGGCATGGGTGAACTCCCAAACACACGAATCACAAACTCAGCCACACATGATCGACACAAGACTTAAGATAAGTATTACCCAAGCGAACACTACCTCCACAAAGCAAAAAAGCTACTAGACGGACCCCTTCACAATACAGCAGCATGGCACCTGGTCGCTGGATTCCCGGTTTGGTGACAAAACAAAAACTGGATGGGAACTTGCTGCAGCAGTCGACAGAAGAAGCTCCCAACAAATGAATCTTCAATGTTTCTCGCGGCTCTTGTAGATTTGGCACCCTTTTACAGGAACCAGATGAACAACTAATATTGCCAGTTGGATTCTCTTCACTCTCTCGGGTCCAGCACTCTGGTGAGGGAACTTCAGGGATTTGAATCGTGTCTCTGGAGGTCCAGTAGGAGTCCACCAGTTTCAGCAGCAAACAGACTTCTGAGAGATGGCTCGCTTTGCAGGTAGTCTCAGGACTAGTGATTGCCAACAGGCTCTGGCTAGGGGTCCTCGTCACTGGGACCACCAGGTCCCTTGGAAGGAAAGGCAGGCTCTGGTTAAAAGGCAGGCTCTTTGGTTGCTGGAATCAGTTACAGCTGTCTTTTCTTAATCTTCCTTTTCGGATTCCACAGCAGTGGTCGGCATGTCTTCGGCTTCCAGAATCAGACCTTTATCCAGGAACCCATGCGCAACCTTTGCAAACTCTCCTTGCAGTTTACAGAAAAGGGGCAGCTGGCTGTCCAATTAGGACAGCCAGCTCCCAGGTAGGAACTGGTTCCTTTCAGGCACATCCGACAAAGGACTGCATAGATTCGGACTCCTCCCTCCCTTCCTGCCTTCAAAGACACTCTGGAGCCACGGCGGGAAACACAAAGGGTTCCCGCCGAAGACCAGGACCATAGCCATCTAAGACGGCAGAGGAAGACCCAAGAAACGACAAGCAAACTCAAAATGCATTCTAGAAGAATGCTAACCC
This sequence comes from Ambystoma mexicanum, assembly GCF_040938575.1. Taxonomy (NCBI): domain Eukaryota; kingdom Metazoa; phylum Chordata; class Amphibia; order Caudata; family Ambystomatidae; genus Ambystoma; species Ambystoma mexicanum. The sequence continues at coordinate 331,085,453 of NC_090935.1, forward strand.
TTTTGTGCATAACCGCAGCTGATTTGACAGCCTACATGTAGTATTAATTAAAACCTCATTAAAGTAGATAAACTGCCACCAGCCATAAGAGTTAGCTTGCAAAGTAACAGAAATGTTGCTGGTCGGTGAGAAAGGGCATGTATCTCCACAGCACTCCACTTAAGGTGGGGTGTGCTGGTCTCGCATATAAAATGTAAAGGGGATGAAAATCCCCCTTTACCCTTGGGAACAGTATTTCACCCAAGGTACATTTAAAGAGAAAATACAAAGGGAAGCCCAATGGGCAACCCAGCAAGACTGCCCATATGGTGCTGTGTGCTGCCATAGGAAAATACTTAAAGCCCCACAGTTATGGGGAAATTAGATCGGGATCGCTGCATGTATTCCTTGGGGGGAATAGACGTTTCCTGATTAAAGCAGTGGCGCTGGAACACTGCATATATTCCAACACTTCTCTTCCCAAACTACCCTACATTTATATTAATTTTTTATGATGAATAAATAGGGACCATTCAATGGAAATATTAAGTCCATTCCTTACACTGTCTAGGGAATAAATCCATTTCTGTTCGGCCTGTCTTAATTTCAGATCTCTGTTACCCCCTCTAGGTTGGGGAAGGACCATCTCAATGATGAACCAGTATATGTCATCCACCCCATGGCCGACACTCTTAAAGTGTGCTACCAGGGGTTTCTCTGGTACCTGATTTTTCACACAGGATCTGTGTTCGCAGATTCTCTGACGAATCTGTCTTTTAGTTTTCCCAATATATAGTAAACCACATGGGCACCTAATGCCATAGACCACCCATTTGGAATTACAATTGGTGAAGTTTTTTAACACCCATTTTTTTCCTTTGAGATTGACAAATTTCATATTGGATGTTAATTTGCACACTGAGCTATGACCACAGGTGAAGTGGCCTACTTCCGGTGGTAAATTCCACAGGGTCGGCTGGGTCATCGACTTCTCTTCTATAGGTGTTCTGTAAGTATGCACCAATTTGTCTCAGGTTGGGCATACGTCGAAATGCAAACCGTGGTTTACTAATGGAAAAGTCGTCAGTGTTGATTATATTCCAATTTTTCAGGATACACCTGCGTAATTCATTACCAACAGGCGTGAATGTGGATACCCACGTAATCTTGTCCTCTGACTCTTGGTTGAGGAGTGAGGCAATCTTGCCTTTGTGTATTTTTTGCTCTTTTCATCGACCTACGGACTATAAAGGGTGGGTATACTCTCGCTTTCAGTCTAGTGGATAGACCTTTGCTGTTCTTATCAAAGTCCTCTCTATGGGTACAATTTCTTCTCACACGTAGGAACTGTCCAAACGGCAAATTCTGCCGTAAGGATTGTGGATGAAAGCTTTCAAACAATAACAATGTATTTTTGTCCGTGGCTTTCCTGAATAAAGTAGTGCCAAATTTATTGTTGGCATCTTTATAGATCTCAAGCTCTAGAAACGAGATAATTTTGTCACTGGAACTCATGGTGAAATTAATACATTGTTCTTGATCGTTGACCCAATTGAGGAACAAATCAAGTTCTGCCGAGTTCCCTCCCCACAACATGAACACATTGTCGATGTAGCGGACCCAGACTTTCATCTGATGTTTAAATGGGTTGTGTTCTGCATACACAGAATTAATCTCAAGATCGTCCATAAAAAGGTTCGCAAGATCAGGTGCGAAACTTGAACCCATACTCGTTCCATGTTGTAAATAGAACGTATTTTGTTCAATAAAAAAGTTGTTGGTCAAGGCTAGTCTAATGCATTCTAAAATGAATGCTGATGGAACCGTCTTATCTTCCCTTTTCTCCAGATACTTACCCATGATATTTACACATTTCATCTGCGGGATACTTGTGTACAATGCCTCGACATCTAGAGTGACTAAGATGTCTTCCGTTTCTACCACTAACGTATCCAACACTTTGATCATTTGTGTCGTGTCCTGGATAAAAGAGCGCATTGTTCTCACAAATGGCCTTAGAAAAAAATCGGTATAAATCGATAGAGGCTCCAAAATAGAGCCAATCGCTGCCACAATAGGACGTCCAGGTGGGACCTCCTTGTCTTTATGGATTTTGGGTAAACAGTAAAACGCAGGTGTGACTGGATGTTGTGTCAAAAATGCTTTTTCCTCAGTCGATCCATCCTTCCATTTCCGTATGATTCATAAGACTTTCGATCTCTTCTCGGATTCTGGGCGTTGGGTCACAGGGCAAAGGTTTGTAAAAGATGATTTTATCCAACTGTTTTTTAACTTCGGTTCGATATTTTTCTATTCCCCATAGAACAACTCCTCCCCCTTTGTCTGCTGGTTTTATAACAAAGAAAGTATTCTTAGCTAGATCTTTCATCGCAACCCTTTCTTCTTTGGACAAATTATCTATGTGTGTTCTTAGTATGAACCAAAGTTTCATTTCACTAATGATCTTGTTTTCAAAACTGATGATTTCTGGGGAGACCATCGAGGTTAATGGGGTAAAAGTGGAGGGTAATTTCAAACCTGAAACGCTCTTGTCCCGTGGTCTTTGATCATCATGATCTTTAAAGAAATACTTCAACCGAATCGTGCGGAAGAAATTGCGCATCTCAATTTCCATGGTGAACAGGTCAGCTTTATTTACCGGTACAAAAGACAGTCCTTTAGTTAATACTCGAGTCTCTGCTGGTGTGAGGGTGTGATTACTTAGATTGAAGATAGGGATCACCAAGTCGGCGGCCCCGGTTGCCATTGACGTGTTCGCATCCCGTGGTTGCCTGGTTGGCGATTCTTCCCTCGTCTGCCCCGGTTCTGAAAAGGGCCTCTTTGTGGATTTCCTGTATTTAACGGGCCTGTACTAGAACCCCCATCACTACTATTCGATGAATTCGAAAAGGTGACAAATTTTCTAAATGGGCGTCTATTGTTGGGGGCCTTGATTCTGACCTTAGTTCATATTGCTCTGTGTGAAAAAACCTGGAACTAATTATGGGTATGTAACCTCTTCTTTGTAGTTTTGGACATCTTTTTTAAACTTCCACAACTTTTTGTCCATTGTGAAGGTCTTGAATTTCCCCATATCTTCTTCTATTTTTTCCAATAATGCTTTTACATTCGGTATTACTGAATCTTCCTGGATTTTTTTCTCTAACTCTGCTAGATCCAGTTTCTGTTTCTTCGCTTTTCTTCTGCCGTCGATATAACCAAAATAATCCAATCCCGGGAACATTTATTCCCTACACCACTAAAATTAGCCATAAATTTGGGGTTATCTAAAAAAAACCCTAGGAATATTCTTCACTTGGAGACCCTCCGGGATGACCCCTGATTTCAAATACTCCACCATTAATGGGCCGTGAGATTCCGTGCGTATCAGTTTTTTAATTTTTTGATTTAAAAGATCTAAGTCATTGGTAGTTGGTGGTGTGGAATTGGCTGTTACCGGGGTGGACTGTCCTAGAATCGACGGCAGTTCGAAAAATTTCTTAAACTCATCTTCCGTGAAGGAGACTGTTTACATTTTCCATACTGACAAGCTACTTAGCTCAACCAACCAAAGGGTTGTCCTATAACGTCAACTTCAAAGAGCTACGAAAGTCCTCTTTTTAGGGGCTGTGTGGGTGAGGACAGTGAAAACCAAAATACAAAGAGTCCCACAATACAGCTTCCTTCCCTTGCTGATCAGAATGAGTCACCATAGATGCATGTCAACTTGCTTGTGCTCGCCCCTTATACAAAAAGACAAGCGAAAAACCATGTACTTATCAAAAATATACACATATTTTAATGTCTATCAAAAACACATCACATTCACAACTGAATTTTCTTAAAAGTAACACATCATTGTGGTCTAGACATATCATGAACCACATAAATCTGTGTATACATATTTAACAACTGGCATAGAGACTGATACTTCCAGAGAAACCTTTTCTATGCCTCCATGTGGGGTATTTTTATGTTTTATATTTTAGCCACCACTATTATTCATGCCCTCCTTAATTTCTACGGGCACCAAGGCTGTGCCAACACTTCAACAATTTGTTTCTGCAAACACAGATCCTGTGTGAAAAATCAGGTACCAGAGAAACCGCTGGTAGCACACTTTAAGAGTGTCGGCCATGGGGCGGATGACATATACTGGTTCATCATTGAGATGGTACTTCCCCAACCTAGAGGGGGTAACAGAGATCTGAAATTAAGACAGGCCGAACAGAAATGGATTTATTCCCTAGACAGTGTAAGGAATGGACTTAATATTTCCATTGAATGGTCCCTATTTATTCATCATAAAAAAATGAATATAAATGTAGGGTAGTTTGGGAAGAGAAGTGTTGGAATATATGCAGTGTTCCAGCGCCACTGCTTTAATCAGGAAACGTCTATTCCCCCCAAGGAATACATGCAGCGATCCCGCTAACATCTCGGGTATATTGTCACTTGATAAATATGGTGTGACAGCCATATCGCACATTGATGAATTCCGGTAGAGATAACAATTGCTTTTACGAAAGGTACACACACGTACTTTTCTAAGTAAACATTGTCCCCAGTTGATAAACCCGCTCTAGCTCGGCAGATGTAAACATCACAATAGCATAGTCGCGGGTCATGTGAGCGGCACACAGATGTGGGCACGCAGCTTTTAAGTAAGCAGTGTTCCTAGTTGATAAACCCGCTTCAGCATGGCGGATGTAAACACTATAACAACATGGCCGCGGGTCACATGAGCGGCACACAAATGCGGCTATGTGCGTACGCAAGTTAACGAGGCTGTCTATTTAAGACGGTGGAGGGCAGGTATCATTTGTTCGACCGCTCCGAGACGAGAGCAACGTGTGCGAGCTCTACCGCAAGGACAGGACTGAATTGCGAGGTATGACGGATGCGCAATAAGGGAATACTTACTAACGTACCGTGCAAGGGAATCTAATCATTCCTTTTTTTTTTCCTTCTCGCTTCTGTTCATATAGACTTTGCAGCAAGAAAATATCGTTGTCTGCAGTGGGTAATCCCCTATTTCCCGATAATGAGGTTATGGGTGAATGATTAAGAGGTACGCGCCAAGAGCTAATAAGTACAATTACAGTATTATTCAGGAATAAAACCCCGTTTTTCAAAACGTATTTTCGTTTTGTGACAGTAGATTGGTGAAGGCGTCTAGATAGAGGATTCCTCCGCCATCCCAGCTGTTAAAGCACAGCAGATATCCTTCGAAGCTAGGATCATAGAGGGATACAATTACAGAGTTCCCAATAGGTAAGCTCTTACTTAGTGTGATCGTTGGGATAGTTGCTTTCTCATTACTCGAGGGGAAACATAGAATAAGAATTGTTCCCTGTAGAATCTATTCATTATAAGGAGAATCGTGATAGCAAATAAGTGTATAGTCTACAAAAAATCTTTGAGAGACAGACATTGGCAATTCCCGTTTTAGGATTAATAAACTAAATGTGTAGAAAGAGGCGAATTGGGTAAACACTTTGTCTAAATAATGTTGTAACAAGAAAATTCAAATATGCAAAACTTGCAGACATTTAGTAAAAATGGGAAAAGAAATAGCCTGTTAAAGTCATAATTCCCTGCGGTTTTCATGGAAAATAGAGATGAAGTTGGAATAGATGCTATGTATTACTTGTGATGCACAAAAGAATAGAAACCATGTTTTTAAGTATCAATGTCTGTTTGTTTTTTAGAATTGTTGAGATTTTGGCAAACTGAAATGTGATGGGAGAATACCAGAACATGTATAAAGACTGAGTGCCCTGAGGACAGCACCAACAGAATATACAGAGTGGATGAATTTCTATGTATAGTTCACATGTTTAATTCTATGTTGCTTCTAGAAACACATTGTTGAAGTGTTGGCACAGCCTTGGTGCCCGTAGAAATTAAGGAGGGCATGAATAATAGTGGTGGCTAAAATATAAAACATAAAAATACCCCACATGGAGGCATAGAAAAGGTTTCTCTGGAAGTATCAGTCTCTATGCCAGTTGTTAAATATATATACATGGATATATGTGGTTCATGATGTGTCTAGACCACAATGATGTGTTACTTTTAAGAAAATTCAGTTTTGAATGTGATGTGTTTTTTGATGGACATTAAAATATGTGTATATTTATGATAAGTACATGGTTTTTCGCTTGTCTTTTTGGATAAGGGGCGAGCACAAGCAAGTTGACATGCATCTATGGTGACTCATTCTGATCAGCAAGGGAAGGAAGCTGTATTGTGGGACTCTTTGTATTTTGGTTTTCACTGTCTGTCATGATGCCTACCTCCAAGGAGCCAGGCCGGGCCCAGCAACCCCAGAGGCAGACATCATTTTCCCCAGGGAAGTCTCAGCGGGCCCAAGTCGGGGCCCTTTGGACTCAGTCCTGGCGCCTTGGGCGCCAGGCTCATAGCGGACCCCAGTCCTGGCGCCTTAGGCGCCAGGCTCATAGAAGAGGATATGTGTTTAAGTGCTTGGGTGCACACTTACCTGATGCAGACCTTGCTGCTTCATCCAGGCCCTCTTGAGGCCTGAATGGGACTACTTTACCTGTAGGACTACTTCACCACCCGGGTGTGGTCGGGGAAGGATACATATCTGATTGGTGGAAGGATACATACCAGGAACTTCTTCCAAGGCTATTTAAACCCCACCCAAACAGCCACACATGCTTCGCGTTGTTCTGCACCTAGCAGCTGGACGCTCACCGTGTCAGCTCCTGCATCCTGACTTCGGCCACGCCTGCCAGCACCCTGGAACACCTGCAAGGGGAGAAAGGAAGAGAATAGGAGAAGAAAAGCCCTTACCTGCTAAATCTGCATCCCGGAGTCATTTCTCCAACGACCCTGAAAAGGAAGACATCATTTTAAAGGCATTTTGTTTCGATCGCTGCAGCGCTGCATTTTACTCACCTTTGCAAGGCGCTTCCATCTTCAGCAGCGATCTTCCGGATTCAGCTACGCCCCGGCGCCTAGAGGAAAAAAGACAAGAACAAAGGTGAGATGGAGAAAAGGAATGAGGAAAGCTCAGTTTCCTTTTAAGTCTTACCTGTTGGATTATTCCCACTGCATTTCGGGTCCTGCCGCTTCCTGGCATCTCCGGACCCCGGCCCCTATGGGGAAAAAAGACAGACATTGAATGAGCGAATGCAAAGACATTACCTGAGCGCTCATCCAGAACTGTTTCACTTCGGGTCGGCGCCATATCTCCGGCACTCCGAACCCCGGCCCCTAAGGGGAAAAAGACATAAGCATTAGCGCTTGCTGCAATTAGACAACGAACATTATTATTAAGCTTGAACTTTTGAACAGAACTTTTACAGCGCCTTACCTGAACAGTCAAGCTTACCTGAACTCCCATCAATCCTCAATCCAGTGAAGTAACTGGGTTTCAACGCGCCCCTGCATCAGAAGCAGGATGGAGAGCTCATCCTTCCAAACCCTAAGGTGAGGCTTCACGGGGAATCGTGGAGGAGGTATCGTGGAGGGTTGGAAGGGAGTGGGAGGCTTGAGCATTGTTCCACAGTTGGTAATACTCCCTTTTCACGCACAGGAGTGTATCCAACGAGCCAGGGAAGCCAGAATAGAGGGGCCCTTCCTGGCCATCTTCAGAGTTCTGCGCCTTCGACGCCGCGCCTCCGTGGGAACGCGAAGCCTTACCACAATTTCCCACCTAGGCGCTATGGAGACTTCCGAGACAGATCAGCTGGCCCATCTTTTAGGGGAATTACGGGCAGAAGTGCACTCAGCCCGCCAGGAGACTAATGCTCTCAGAAGGGAACTAATCCTATCCAAGGAAAGAACTGATGATCTGGCCAAAAGGTTATTGCAGGGCCAGGCAGAGCACACTCCTTTACCTGTTTCCGGAGATATTTCTACAACAATGGGTTCGAATAACCCGGTACAAATCAATCTACCTGGACACATGCCTTTGGCCCCGCCGGAACGTTTTGCGGGGGATCCCAAGAAATATGCCGTTTTTATGAACCAATGCCGTTTACACTTTTTATGCAGGCCCGGGGCCTTCCCCAACGACCAGACCAAAGTAGCCTTTGTACTATCTTACCTCAGTGGCTGTGCTGCCGATTGGTCTATTCCATTGGTAAATCAGGATGATCCCATTCTCCGGGATTTCCAGGGCTTCCAGGCCAGCATGAAAAGATGGTTCGCTCGACACTCGCAGGGACAGGCCCTTGACAACGAACTGCTATCCTTACGACAAGGTAATCAGGATCTTTTGTCCTATATCGCCACCTTTAATAGACTAGTTGTGGAAACCGGATGGCCTGAAAATAAAAGGATCACATTGTTTCATCGAGGCCTGCGCGGAGAGCTTAAAGATGTTATAGCTCAGATAGTAGATCCACCCCAGGCCTGCGCAGACTACATAGACTTAGTGGTTCAACTTGATCACAGACTTCAAAATAGAAAAGCAGATCGGCTCAAGTATGAAACCAGAGTACCTATCAAGACCCACGTTAACTCCAAGAGTACTGACGTTTCCGAACCTATGCAAATTGGCAGTGTTAAAGGACCATTAACGCAGAAGGAACGAGAGAGAAGGCGACAAATGCAACTTTGTCTGTATTGCGGAACTTCCGGTCACTTTCTTCAAAGTTGTCCAGTTAAACCACCCAAGAAGGTGGTTGGAGCCACTGATAACGAGTTATTGACACCTGGTTCGGGAAACGACCTAGCCCGACAAGCGTAGGGGTCCGCTTGCCGAGCTTGAAAACAAACTCTTTGACCTCGCATTTTGTCATGCCAATGGTGCTTGTGAACCCAAAACAGCCTCAGCAGTTGCATGCTATAAAAGCATACATAGACAGTGGAGCTATTGGAAATTACATAGACTGTGAATTGGCTTCCAGGATTAAGCTTCCTCTCCGCCCGAAAGTAACCCAAGATGTAATTACTACAGTTGATGGAACCGAAATAGCCTCAGGGCCTGTAACGCATTCCAAAGTTGAAATCACTCTGGTGGGTCAGGACGGACATCGGGAAGCAATCGTGTTTGATGTGATCAAGGCCCCACAATTTCAAGTACTTCTTGGTATCCCTTTGTTAGAAACACATAATCCAAGAATAGACTGGCGAGCAAAGAAGATAACTTTTCCTGATTGTGAACCAACCTGTTACCCAAGGAATCCAGCTATGGGTCTAGCCTCTGTAACTTCCACCCCTGTACAGCTACCATCTGAATACCAAGAATTCCAAGACGTTTTTCAGAAAGAGCAGGCTAACACCTTACCTCCCCATCGATCTTACGATTGCCAAATCAACTTGGTACCCAATGCACAACTACCTTGTAGTAGGATTTATGCTCTTACTGAACCTGAGAACCTGCATTTGCGCCAGTATTTGGATCAATACCTGGCCAATGGCTTCATTCGCCCATCAAAGTCACCAGTCTCTTCCGCTTTGTTCTTCGTACCTAAAAAGGAAGGAGACCTTAGGGCCTGTATTGACTACCGCGCCCAAAATCAGATAACGATTAAGAATCGTTACCCTTTGCCCCTGATACCTGAGCTTATCGACCAAGTAAAAGATGCTCGTGTGTACACCAAGCTAGATCTCCGAGGAGCTTACCACCTGGTACGTATAAAAGAGGGCGACGAGTGGAAGACTGCATTCCGCACCAAATTTGGGCTCTTCGAATATCAAGTAATGCCCTTCGGTTTGTGCAACGCACCTGCCGCCTTTCAGTACTTCATGAATGATGTTCTTCGGGAACTTATCGATGTTTGTGTCATCGTTTATATTGACGACATCCTGGTGTATTCCTCCTCAGAATCTGATCACAGAAACCATGTTAGGGCAGTTCTTGAGAAATTGCGCCAGCACAAATTATTTGCCAAGCTCGAAAAATGCGTTTTTCATACCACAGAAGTGGAGTTTCTCGTATTCATCCTGACACCTCAAGGAATCCGAATGGACTCGCGGAAAGTGGACGCCATTCTCAAATGGCCATCTCCTAGCTCTGTGAAGGGAGTGCAAAGCATGCTTGGCTTTGCCAATTTCTATCGAAGGTTCATCCCGGAATTTTCTCGAACTGTTCAACCCATCACAGCTCTCCTAAAGAAAAATAAACTCTTTGAATGGACTCTTGAGGCTGAACAAGCCTTTCAGGACCTGAAAACCAAATTCACCTCTGCACCTGTATTGAAGCACCCGCGCCCAGATCTCCCTTACATTGTGGAAACCGATGCATCCAGTTCGGCCATGGGAGCTGTCCTGTCGCAAAGAGACCCAGAAACTAACCAACTACACCCTGTAGCCTTTTGGTCCAGAAAATTCTCTCCACCTGAACTCAATTACGCAATTACCGACAAAGAACTACTGGCTATTAAATCAGCTTTCAAGGCTTGGCGTCACTATCTTCTCGGTGCAAGACACACCATCACCGTAATTACGGACAACAGAAATTTGCAGTATTTAAAGACGGCCAAAGCTCAATCTTCGCGACAACTCCGATGGGCTTTATTCTTTGCGGAATTTGATTTTGTAATTACCTATCGCCCTGGCTGCAAGAATGGTAAGGCAGATGCCTTATCCCGGATAGGCATGGAAGAACCCAATTCGAGTTTAGAACCTGTGCCAATCATACCAGAACAAAGAATTCTGGCCTTGACTTCATTGCAAACCATTGAGGATATCCAAGCTCAAGTAAAACAGCTTTTTGACTCTTCTGCCTTACTGGAATGGAGTCAAAAGGGTCCTCACTACACCGTTAAGGATGATTTACCCTACTTCCAAGAGCAGTTATTTCTGCCAAGTAAAGAATTGCAGGAACTTGTCATTACCCGTCATCATGAATCATTAATGGAAGGACACCCCGGTATCGCGAAAACAGAAGAAAAGATCAAACGCCACTTCTGGTGGCCTTCTTGGAGAAAAGACATAGTCATTTGTGTTGTCTTGCGGAATCTGTGCCCAAAATAAGAGTCAAAAGAAAAGGCCAGCCGGCCTACTTCAACCTTTGGACATTCCACCAGCACCTTGGCACACCTTGTCAATGGACTTTATAACTGACCTGCCTCCTTGTGGTGGTTACAACACGATTCTCGTAATAGTGGATCTATTCTCCAAAATGGCCCATTTTATCCCTTTAAAAGGATTGCCGTCAGCTTCCACCTTGGCCAAGGAATTTATGGAAAATATAGTGCGGTTACATGGTTTCCCTTCCATATTAGTCTCAGACCGTGGAAGTCAATTTATCTCCCACTTTTGGAAGAAATGTTGCCAACTAGCACAAATAGACGTGCGGTTATCCACCAGCCACCACCCCCAGACCGACGGACAAACCGAGAGAACCAATCAGACTCTTGAGCAATATCTGCGGTGCATGTTACACCAATCCGAGTTAAATTGGAAAGACATCCTTTGGATTGCAGAATATGCATACAACAATTCAGTGCATTCTGGAACCAGACAGACTCCTTTTTATACCCTGTATGGTCACCATCCTCGGACCTCTGACCTAGATCCACCTCTGACCCTGGAGATCCTGCAGTAAATCACCTACATTCCACAATAACCCAAGCCTTCAAAGAAGCCACAACCCACTTACAGCAAGCCAAGAAAAAGTATAAAGAAAACGCTGATTTGCACCGAAGTAAAACTCCTCCTTACCAAGTAGGAGATCAAGTATGGCTAGCAACTAAACATCTACCCCTCAAGGGTCAGCGAACTTTTAATCCCAGATTCATTGGGCCTTACCCCATCAAAGCTATTATCAACCCAGTGGCCTTTAAACTCGATTTACCATCCAACATGCGGATTCATCCCGTTTTTCACGCATCTCTTCTAAAACCAGTACAACCTGGAACCAGACTGTCTGAGCCCCCAGGCCCTGTCCAAATTGATGGAGAATTAGAATTCGAAGTGAAAGACATTTTAGATTCCAAGATAGTTAAGTCGAAACTCTTCTATCTTGTTGATTGGAAAGGATATGGACCTCAGGAAAGATCTTGGGAACCCAGTAACTATGTTCACGCACCACGATTAATTCAACGATTCCATCGAAGATTCCCGCACAAACCAAAATCCCCGGAGGAAAAGACCTTGGGAGGGGCCTTGAGGGGGGGTACTGTCATGATGCCTACCTCCAAGGAGCCAGGCCGGGCCCAGCAACCCCAGAGGCAGACATCATTTTCCCCAGGGAAGTTTCAGCGGGCCCAAGTCGGGGCCCTTTGGACTCAGTCCTGGCGCCTTAGGCGCCAGGCTCATAGCGGACCCCAGTCCTGGCGCCTCAGGCGCCAGGCTCATAGAAGAGGATATGTGTTTAAGTGCTTGGGTGCACACTTACCTGATGCAGACCTTGCTGCTTCATCCAGGCCCTCTTGAGGCCTGAATGGGACTACTTTACCTGTAGGACTACATCACCACCCGGGTGTGGTCGGGGAAGGATACATATCTGATTGGTGGAAGGATACATACCAGGAACTTCTTCCAAGGCTATTTAAACCCCACCCAAACAGCCACACATGCTTCGCGTTGTTCTGCACCTAGCAGCTGGATGCTCACCGTGTCAGCTCCTGCATCCTGACTTCAGCCACGCCTGCCAGCACCCTGGAACACCTGCAAGGGGAGAAAGGAAGAGAATAGGAGAAGAAAAGCCCTTACCTACTAAATCTGCATCCCGGAGTCATTTCTCCAACGACCCTGAAAAGGAAGACATCATTTTAAAGGCATTTTGTTTCGATCGCTGCAGCGCTGCATTTTACTCACCTTTGCAAGGCGCTTCCATCTTCAGCAGCGATCTTCCGGATTCAGCTACGCCCCGGCGCCTAGAGGAAAAAAGACAAGAACAAAGGTGAGAGGGAGAAAAGGAATAAGGAAAGCTCAGTTTCCTTTTAAGTCTTACCTGTTGGATTATCCCCACTGCATTTCGGGTCCTGCCGCTTCCTGGCATCTCCGGACCCCGGCCCCTATGGGGAAAAAGACATAAGCATTAGCGCTTGCTGCAATTGGACAACGAACATTATTATTAAGCTTGAACTTTTGAACAGAACTTTTACAGCGCCGTACCTGAACAGTCAAGCTTACCTGAACTCTCCTCAATCCAGTGAAGTAACTGGGTTTCAACGCGCCCCTGCATCAGAAGCAGGATGGAGAGCTCATCCTTCCAAACCCTAAGGTGAGGCTTCACGGGGAATCGTGGAGGAGGTATCGTGGAGGGTTGGAAGGGAGTGGGAGGCTTGAGCATTGTTCCACAGTTGGTAATACTCCCTTTTCACGCACAGGAGGGTATCCAACGAGCCAGGGAAGCCAGAATAGAGGGGCCCTTCCTGTCCATCTTCAGAGTTCTGCGCCTTCGACGCCGCGCCTCCGTGGGAACCAGGTGAGCGTTACACTGTCCTCACCCACACAGCCCCTAAAAAGAGGACTTTTGTAGCTCTTTGAAGTTGACAGGTGGAAGAGGAGACACACCCACCGCCACTTCCAGACGACCGGAGATGCCTTCTGTGTAACTGCTGCTGTGCGACCCCTCCTTCCAAGCATCAGAAGAACTCCGAAGTGGATGACCCTCTCCCTTAAACTGGTGGGATCCATCAGTCTTTAGATGACCTGCATTTAAAGCCATCCCATGACTAGCAGTAACCTTCAGAGGCTGCAAACATCCAATACCCTGGGACCTGTGACCACTGTGCAGTGCATAGTCTTCTGAAGATCGAATCCTCCCGAATCTTTGGTGGACTCCTTCCGGATGTCCAGAGGCAAGATTCCATTCCTTGAAGTCCCCTCACAAGAGTGCTGGATCGAGATATCCAGACAAATCGATCAGGCGGTATTCGTTTTTCACTGGCATTTCCCAAAAGGCGCCAAAATCGCAGAACCCTGAAGAATCCTTTGCTGGAAGGCTCTTTACTCGACTGCTGCTACGAGATACACTCCAGTATCCCTTCTTTCGTCTGTCCGACTCAAGGTAGAGTTGAGTTGCTCCTCCTGTGTTGCTGGAGTGCTGATCACTGTTTTTGGGAGGTCTCCCATACACATTCACCCAGGCCTAACACCTGTGTGCCTTCAGGGAGCCTTCTCCGAAGTCTCAGACCTTTCTCCCAACAAAGGTGGCTACTTACTTACTAGAAAGACTTCCTCTGGAACTTTCTGCAGCTTGTGCCTACCTGTTGTGCCCTTCAATCTGACTATGAGACACTTATAACTAGATGGGGATGGACGTTTTAAAGTGTTAGGCCTCTGAGAATATATTGCAACGTATTTATTTACCTTGTGTGGATTTATTTCATTTATTGTACCTGAAACGGTTATTACAAAAGTATTTTACTTACCTTCTGAATTGCATACTGCCATTCTGAAAGTATACGCAAGTCTATTACTTTGATTATTGCATTGGTTCTTCTCTGTGCTTATTGAATGTTATAGTATTTACTTTTTACCTTAGTGTATATAAATAATGGTTTATTATATATATGTAACGTAGTGTGTCAGTGTTTCTTTGGGCCTAAGTCCTTTGTACAACCAACAGCCCGTTCTCCCTCCTAAAATGAGCCTGGCTGCTCAGCCATTGCTACCAACATATTTGTGTGGTTCAGTCCTGTATTAAGAGTTAGCGCCCTGTGTCCAAATTGCGACTCGTTTAAAGTCCTACATTTTGGTGGACTTTTACAAAACTCCTTAACAATTGCTCCCATTTCTCCCATAGCAGACAATGGGTTTCGTGTAGCAGCAGTCCTAGGGTCGTTGCAAAACTTAGATGCAAGCGAGGTTTCCTGGGCTAGTATTAAAACGACGAAGACCGTTGTGATAGGGCTGCAGTCACATTTTTCCGTAAATACATGTGAACCAAGATTTGTCCCTTTCTCCTGGTCTTCACACAAACACCTACTTCCTAACAGACTCTAAATATGATCCATGTTAGTGGGTTAATGGGCAAGTCTTCCTCATCTTTTTCACACTGTTTACACTGCTGATTCCGGTGCAATGCAGATAGCCGAACTCTGCTAAGAGACATTGGTTTATTTGTGTTAAATCTGGTTTTAGTTAATAGCTGGATCAAAGTATCTAATGTACTCTCATTGCACTCTGCACCTATTTAAAAACGCAGGATCATTGTAGCCTCCAAGCAGTCGGGAGTAATAGCCTTTCTTCCACTTCCATTATTATCATGCTACCTACGATGCCGGGCAGTTTAGTGTGTGCGGAAGGCTAGTCCGTCTGTGCCAGGCAAAGAGTACCACAGTATCATGCTATATTTACCTATTCATTGGACTTCTTTGCCAAAGAGATTAGAATTCCAAAGCACCATGCTGCCCATTTATACTATCACCAACGACACGTCGCTTGAGAATTTGCCAGCTGTATGCCCTCATCTGATCACGTCAGCCTTCACCTCTTTGGCCACCTGTTCTGGTCTCTCTTCAGACCAGATTACTAAACTCCAACTCTGTAATCTAACACAGAAGCAACACCTTTGAAATGGGGCAGGGAAATAATGGCTCCTTTCTTTGTTGATTCTTATATTCTTGTTCGAAATATTTCACGACTACTAAGTCAAACAATCTAATCATTGGCTTGTGAAATCTTGTTGCGTAGTCTACACAAAAACATTATTATTCTCTCCATGGTATTGTTAGCACTGAGAAAGTTAACTTATCCAAGGAAACATTAAATGCTTGATTCACAAACTCTGAAAGCTGCTGAACTGGAAAACGTAACTTTGAACCTAAATGTCAGTCTCAATATGACCCAAATGACCTAAGACATTATAGCTCTCCTGCCGCAAGTGCAAATCTTTCATTTATCCGCTAAGACCCATTTCTACACATTAAAAATAGATGGTGCTTAGGACGTGGCTTTTTGGCAAGAATTCAAACGGTCGCCTGATCCCTAGAGGTTGAATTGCTGATAGCAAAATACGACTATTTGTTCCGGTTCATCAAGAGTTGGCACTTCTAATGGCCTAGGAAGATCTCTTCTAAAGGCTTTCTAATCTGTAACAACTCGACCTTGGTGTTAAGCCAGAATTCATAGTTTGGGGATTCTAGGGCAACCTTTGTCCCAATGGCATTATGTACTTTTTTACTTTCTATAAGGTATATGCTATTGGGCCACCCCTAACGTGCCTCTTACTTCCCTTTTTCTACACTAAGGCATTTCGATCACCCTATACACATTTCTGGTAGTATGCTGATGGCAGCTGTACTTTAGAATTGGCTTTAACAACAGTGCAAGACATTTTAATGAGTTAGCCTAATGTACCTTTTTGGTAGCTATTTGGGTAACAATGGTAATTTATTTTAAATCCAGCTCTCTGCCATGTTGTGTTTTAGGGATTTCTTTGTTGCGAATGACCAGGCTCTTTGTGAGGCATCATGGCAGCCATCATTTTGGTTCTAACTGGTTAGGAGGGTAAAAGTCCCTGGATACACATTCTCACTCATTGGCATGGTAGTTAAATCGGAGTGACAGGCCTACTGACAAACCAGTATGGTTGGTCGTTTGACCCACAGCACACAGTCCCTTTTAGTGATTGGCTTGCTGACCTTGAGCCAGCTCCTTTGTGCAAGGGTATTTAGGCTTTTCCCAACCCCTGTAAAACTTGCTTGGTTCTCTGTTCTGACGCGATTCCCACCATTTGGACCCTTACCTGTACACACTAGCTACGTACAGTGGTTGGGCATATGCTGGTTGTTTTTTTGCACCTGGAGCACCAGTCCCCAGTCCTCCTGTAGCTGTGCCACATCTGCTGGATCGTGACCTCAATACCAGGACAGACATCTGGCCCGTTATCCTCTGCCACTTGCTGTTTATCGCTAGACTGTTCCAAATGACCGTGGTTCACTGCTGAAATCCAGAAGGTGATTAAGATCTCAAATGTTTCTAGGGGTTCCCTTGCCATTCATGGGTGGCCCTGACCAAAATCATTGATGCAGGTTTGAGGGCAGATGTTGTGGGAAGTTGTTTTGTTTCTTTCGTGAGTTGCTAGGCCATTTGTTGGCCAAAGGATCAAGTCGGAGGGAACTAAATCCTGGAAATCTCACCCCAGGGAAAGAGCCATTTACTTATCAGGTTGTTTTGCAATGCTGGAGCAGTTATCACTGAAACTACCAGCATGTGTTCCAACCCTTTTTTGGTCCTGGCGTCCGTGATTATTCGAGATACCTACCCCCTTGGTGTCCTTGTGGTCCGGGGTACAGATTCCTTGCAGGCAAGTTTCTATTGTGATTCCTGTAGACTTTCTTTTGCGGTCCTGCTATTCTACTGCTTTGTGCTCTCGATCCTGGGTCAATCATCTGACCTCTGGAACACTTCTTTGGAGAGTAGATATTTTGGACTAGGACTCCCATGATCGCTCATCATCGACTATGTTGGCTAGCATTGATGGGATTTGTAGTCCAAAACCTCTGGAGAGCCAAACGTTGCTGACCCCCTTCCCTACGGGTACAGTGAGCTCTGGAGCATGCTTGCTATTTTTGGTACATATCTTTTTGATTTTTTAATGTCTTTTTATATCTTTCTTTCATTGGACTGTGAGTGTAACATTGTGACTACTTTTAGTAACTCTGGGACTATTTTTTTTCTCTTTCAAATTCATGAATCCAACAACTGTTGCTAAAATGTTTTGCTAATATTTGGAAGCCTTTGGCTAGGGATGGATTACAATTGTTTCAATCTACCCTACAGATAAAGGGTGTATCAGCCACTTTTACACCTTTAAAAATAAGGAGGAAACGTACTCCCAATAAAAAATAGGAAACGCACGTAGGACCTTGTTCTCCTGCTTTCTCCCACGCGGCTCCATGAATATGTTTGGACCAGTAGTGCCCATAGTACCACAAGAAGAAACTACTATTTATTTTAATTTTATTTTTTTTATTTTATCAGTTTGTTACAAACTTTATAAAAAGAAAATCACACTTTTTCCTACATAAACATTTTTTCACTTCTCCGACTCTTTCAGCGGGGAGTCCAATTCTTCCAAGAAAAACGTCATTACAAAGGTTAACTTCCCGGATTCTCCTTGATGCATTTATTTTCCACCATTCAGCGCTATAAGTCAAGAATGTCCTTATTTCATTTCCCAAGAATTTACTTCTCAAATCTCTCAAACTCTGGCATGAGATCACAAGATGTTTTAGCGTCTCAGACTCATGGTTACAGAATCGAAAATTGCCACTCATTCTCTCACCCTTTCGCCTTCTCATATTTTTCACCTCCATCGTATGAAATAAGTTCGGTCTTAACTTTAGAAAGATTTGTCTTCTCCTCAGGCAGGGAAGAGTTTGTAAGTATTTAGGTCATTCGTTTAGCGCCTTGCTTTCCGGCGGGTACTCTTTCATGCATCCATTCCATAGTTTCATCCAGTCCATTATCCATAGTTTTATTTTTTTACTTCATTGGGATTTTTTTCCAACGTCTCTTTTGTCGTTGCTAGTTGCAACACGATATTTTCGCATTTCAGTTTCCACATATCAGAATTCTTTTGGGTTGTTCCCGCTTCTTGTTCTCAGTATTTCATATTTCAGAGCACCATCACTTTCAATGATCTTTCTATATATCGATAGGGTATTCCATGTTACCATTGCATTCAGTGACCGAAGGCCCAGTTCATATTTTATGGACACATTCGGTGTGCTTTGAGGTACTTGAAGAATCCTCTTCCAAAACATGTTCTCACATTGTGCCCAAAGTGAGAACGGGCAGGCAAACATTGTCTCCACTCCATGTATTAAGGCAGGAATTACTTTGGCTTTGTAGAAATTCACAATGGGCTTATATGAGAATTTCCCATATTTCTTATGCAGCACAGGCCCCTGCACTGCTGTGGCTTTGCACTTGGTTTGTTCATCAGATATACTTGCACTTATTTGCACTCCCAACTAGGTTACCTAGTTGGGAGTGCAAATAAGTGTCTCATTTCCGAGTTTCCATTCGTATTTGGGTTTCTTTGGTCTTTTTTGACTCTTTAGATCTGACAGTTGTACAATCACAGATTTTTTAGCATTTACTTCGAGCCCGTTCTTTTGTAAGTAATTTACAAGTACGGTCATTCTTCGCTGAAGACCTTTTGGAGTAAGGTCCAATAGGGCGATGTCATCCGCATATATCAGCCAGCTCACGTGGTTCCCATTTACTTTCGGTGGAAATTCCAAGATTTCCTCCAAAGCTTTGCCCACGTCGGCTATTAATAGCTTGAAGAGAGTGGAAC
This sequence comes from Ambystoma mexicanum, assembly GCF_040938575.1. Lineage (NCBI taxonomy): Eukaryota > Metazoa > Chordata > Amphibia > Caudata > Ambystomatidae > Ambystoma > Ambystoma mexicanum. The sequence continues at coordinate 331,104,615 of NC_090935.1, forward strand.
CTAGAGGGCACCCTTGTTTCACACCTCTCGTAGTGCCTAGCTGTTGTGTCAGAGATCCACTTTGATCAAGCCGAAATTTTACATTTGTTTCCAAGTGCAGTTCTTTTATAGCCTCTAGCAAACTCGCGGGGCACTCCATCTTTGAAATTTGTTCCCATAATAGCTCACGGTCAACTCCGTCAAAAGCATGAGCTAGGTCCACAAATGCTGCATAGATTTTTATTCCTTTCCTTCGAGCATCCATCTTTAGTAGATTTAATATTAGAAGGTTCAGTCCGCAGCCAACACCCTTCACAAACCCTGTCTGTCGACTATTATTATTACTACCTTTATTGGAAGAAATACACCTGTATCTTTTTAATGTGTATGAATAACTAGCTGCAAAGGAATAACTATTATTTTCTGCTTTCCAGTTAAAACATGTTTGCTCGCTTATACCATACTGCCAATGGGAATTGAACTTAAATATTTACTCCAATAAAACTCATTTTAGTACCAGCTTTAAAAAAATAGGCACTTCAAAATCTTATCTGGAGTATTGGTTTCATTCTCTTTGTCTATAATATATTATCACATGTCAGTGCATGAATACCTTGTATATAGTGCCCTAGGGACTTCACATTACTATGGAGAACTGTTTCAGGCCTTATGAATTTATAGGATTTGTTTCCGGTTGGTAAAATTGTGCCTGCCTTCTTTCTCATGCCCTCCTTATATGTGTAGATGCTGACCACTAAATCTAGGATCTGGATCTTAGGATGTTTCTATAACGCTCTGTACTGTGTGGTGCAGACCCTTATGTGAACATACCTGCTTGTTAGGTTTGATGGGTCCCTGGCTCTCCCCACCCCATGTTATTTATGTTGTGTGCTTACCCATGGTAAAGGACTCTCATTTAGACAATGGGGTTAGGAGATGCCTTGTGTAGACTATAGTGTTTTTAGAATATGTTGGTTTCTTTTTAATACTATGCATTAATATCTAACACATTTATTTGGACTAGTTGTTTGTGTTACACTGACAAATGTATCCGTTAATAAAGTAGAGTTGTGTCTTTTCTCCAGTTGGGTGTGGATTAATTTTACATGTGTCGCCCTACTTGAGAGTTGAGCCTTGTCGCTCTGTCCACGTTACCTACCCCAAGAGAAGTTTGGCTTTCCTTTCTTAGTTGCTTAAGCTTTCCTCCCAGGGTGAGGGATTGTAGCATCCTCAACATAGGGTGGTACAAAAACTACTGCAACACATTTGCTGAATTTAAGAACAAGCCTTAAGACAGAACTTTGCACATTAGCTTTCCAAAACTAACAGCTTTGTTGAACAAAGCGATTCCAATTTGCCAATGCACTGAATTATTTTGTTCTATTAGTTGATGTGCAGTCTTTTCCTTTCTAATGGTGATGGCAACCAGGTAGCTAGGGAATGCAACAGTATGTTAATGTACAGATGGGACCTCAAAAGATACCTACTGGTTTGCATATAACCCCTCAAGGTTTCCCAACTATTCATGCCTCCCTTTCTCCATCTACCATCGACTGTGTATTTGTGCAAGGTGCACGCTACAAATCATTAATAACTAAATTTCACGTTTGCCTAATCAATGGTACCCTGTTCACAGGCCTTGAAATGTTTTGAGGTATCGCTGCCTAGATTCAAACCTGTGACCTGCAGGTTGACCGTAGGTCTCTGCAGCACACCTCTCATTGAGCTATTTCATTGGCTGTACAACTGTATCTAATGCTCACCAGCTGCACAGTAAAAATTAACAGCATGCTGTAACATTAACTTTGCATCTTTCAAAGACGATAGACAAAGGATTTTGTCTGAAAACACTATTTGGACCCGATATCTCCAGACGTATCGTGTTTTTTTTCTGATTCACAGCAATAATTGAAGTACTTTTTTAAAACTCATTTCTACAATATTTCTTTTACAGTACAACAAATTCAAGTGCAGAATCTTAAATGAAAAGGTTGATACTCCGACGACGACAGTGTACAGGTAAATTGCAGTGTTTGATTGGTAGCACATCAGGAAGTGGAATACATGTAAATACCTAACATCCTTGTTTGCCTTTGCGTTTTAGATGCGGACCTTTGATTGATCTATGTCGAGGTCCACATGTACGACATACTGGGAAGATCAAGGCGTTCAAAATTCATAAGGTACTGTATGCCAACATCTGCTTTTAACATGTCTGTGCACCCAAACTCTCCTAAATTTAAAAGAAAAGTAGAAGCCAAATCCACAATCGTACTTCAAAATGAATATATTTTAAGTATGTAGTTGAAGAAGCACTGAATGTAGCAAATGTAAATGCCACCAGAAAATATGCCACTAAATCCATATAGGGAGAAACTGTGTAGATTTACTAAGCATGACTTGGACAAGATAATTAAACCCCTCCCATGTCCAATGAATTTAAAAAGAAAAAGGTTTTGCTGTCTCTCCGATAGTCTGATTCATCAGTTGCAGTAAAGTGTTTCATTGTGTATTTTTTTTTGTTACTCTAGAATTCCTCAACATATTGGGAAGGTAAATCAGATATGGAAACCCTGCAACGAATTTATGGAATTTCATTCCCAGATCCAAAAATGCTTAAAGACTGGGAAAAATTTCAGGAAGAAGCCAAAAACCGAGATCACAGAAAGATTGGCCGAGTAAGTTAAAATGTCATTCAATCTATGTTCTTATGTTTGGCCTCTTCAGTTTGCAATGTGTAGGAATCTCACACACAATAACTGGATGGACCCTCTAACAATGAATTGTTATAGAGTGGAACAAGGTCCTCCCATGCATCCTGACTATTACCACTTCAACCCCGCCACCCCCTTCTCTGTCACACATATTCCTTGTTGGTTAGTTGGTACAGCCTCTTTTTTCAGCAGAAATAAACAAGAGTGCCTTTTTCCTTCATGAAGATGATTTTCAGCTTGCTGCATGGATCTTTGGTAACTTGCACTAGGTTGCTGTTAATGCCAAAGTGGGCAGTTTTGAATAGGTCTGATGGCCCCAGTTTCCCATTCCCCTCTATCATCTTCTCTTTGCTCTCTGTGGTTGGTACTTTTAATTATCAATTTGATAGTTTATTTGGTTACCTCCACAATATTTGTTTACTGTGGCATGATATTTTGAAATTATTAATCCTTTAATTTAAAACATATGGATGCTGTACAGAGGTTATTTTGTTTAACAAAGCGAAAATATGATCTTTCCTGGGTTGTCCCTTTTTATTTAGCTTTTATGCATGAATGTGAACGGAAAATTAGGATCCCATCATGATTTGGAGAGTGCACATTTTTTCAGTAAATTTGCTTTTTTTTGTTTTGTTGTTGTTGCTGTACGCTTCATTTAACACTGATTTAGTTTCTGAATGTCAATCTGTTTAAGAGGGCAGACATATGTTTGTTTCCACAAAAGCTTACTTGAGTACTTGTATATTTATTTCAGGAGCAAGAACTTTTCTTTTTCCATGAACTTAGTCCAGGAAGTTGTTTTTTTCTGCCGAAGGGTGCTTACATATATAACCAGCTTATTGAATTCATCCGGGTAAGTAATGTTCCCCTAAGTTATTGCAATACATTGTGTCCCCACTCCCTAACAATGCTTTCATCAGGGGTAGAAGGTACAAAATTAAAGTTGAAAGCTATTTGCCAGTCCTAAAAAGTCACTGCCACCTCAATTCTACACATAGGCACAGCACACCATTTCTTACTTGTCAAAAGTCAGTTATCACGAGCCAATGGGTAGTTGTGAGTGCACATTTTGAGCCCTCCTTTCATTATCTTGTCACATTCTACCTTTTTAAGCTTGGTCTTTCTTTTTTATATCTTCCCCTCGACTTCTTTCTTTTTTCCACCCTTGTCTAGTTCCTTTCTCATCTCTCTCCGTGCATGTAGACGATAATGTGGGGTTGATGTAACGCGTATGTGTTTGCAAACTGTAACACACTTGTTTAAAATTGTCGTACTTAACCTGTGAGCTAATGCAAAACAAGTTAAAGATGCCCATTGCTACCAAAGTTCTGCCTTAGCCAGTGTTTAATGCAGCCAAAAAGTTCCAAATTCACCCCAAGCACTATTTTTCCTACAGTAGTGAAAGTTGGCTGCTGTTGACTAAATTCGATAGCCCTCTAGAAATGTTGCATATTTATTGGTGTCCTGATCATTTCTCTCCAGTGAGAATTTTTCCAAAGACCCATTGGAGGCTGCATTCACTTTTAGATATGCTTCCTTAGTAGCCCATAAAGCCAGGAAATCGGGGATACCACCTCTTTGGGTGTCTCTGACTAGGCTCCAAAATGTCTGTGCAGGCAGGAATTGGCGGGAGGAGTTTTCCACCCCACTGTCCTTTGTCTGCCAGAGTTACTTAATGGGACCACCTCCCACTTGGGATCTGGCTCTCCTGATTGGACAGGCAAAAGCCACATTCTGTAAACTGCTGAAGAAGATTTCAGAGGAGTGAGTGCTGGAACTGTGTAAAAGGTGAGGCTCCTGGAGTGAAAAGCAAGTCGACCACTGGAAGCTGAAGTAACCGAAGAAGATGATGACCAGAGACGCCTGCAGACCCTTTGCAACAACGTGAAGCGACCACTGCTGTCATGACTGTTTTCTATGCGACAGAGAAACTACAAAAAGGGCGACTCCTTTCCTTTGACTGATGGGAACAACCAGTCCCAAGACTAACTTTGATTTGAGCCATCTCCCGAGGTCCTGAGAGTTTCCAAAGCTGCAAACCCCAATACCAGGAAACCTGCTGCCCATTTCGAGTGCATTGTTGTGGAAAGGCTGAATCCGTCCAAGTCTTTGCTGAGCCCTCGAGGACACTTCAAAGACACAATCCAACTTGACCAGACCCCCTCCCCAGAGTACGGGACTGCAGGAACCAAAGATTGACCGGGCGAATTGTGTCCTTTGTTGGTGCTGCAGAAATGGTTCTTAAACCGCAGAGTGACCAAAGTTGATGAAAGTCGTGCCAGAAGGTCCTCCCTCAAGACTGCTGCTGAGAGATTCCGTCCATTGTCCTGCCTTTCGTCATCAGGCCAAGAAATCCGGAGGTCGGGTCGAGAGCTGCAACATCATGGAGCATCCACCACTAACGTCTTCTTCAAACCTAAGGTACTGTGGGGATCAAGTATTGCTTACATGATTCCAGAAAGTCGCTCTCTAGTGTTGCAGTGCATGCAGAGGTGTTACCTCTGACTCAAGCTGCTGCTTGTGTCCCATTCACGAGTTCTTTCACAGGTTCTCCAACTTTGGTTAAGCCTTCTTGTATCTTCCTTCCTAGAGACTCAAAGATATCCACAGGAACATTTGGTTTCTATTACGTTGCAAGTCTTGAAGCAGCTACATTTAGATAGGGTTGCTTTTTTGACTTTGAAAGACTTGCTGTGCCGCACAACTGCCTCTAGAAACTGAAGCTCTGCTAGCCTAACACTAACCAACCGTTTTCCTTACCATAAAGCACTATCTTATTTGTATGCTTACTAAATACAATTACTGTATTACTTTCTAGGTGCTCGTTATTACTGATAGTACAGTAGACCTGTCAATCCGCTGTAACGTTCTGCAACTACCAATTTAGAAGTGGCCTTTTTAAAGTATTGTAAAGTATACCTATGTGTGTTGGTTTATGGTGCTAACAGTGACTCTTGTGTAAATATAATCTATATTTTAATATACATTTATGTGCAAGCTTTTCTTTGATGTGCATTACTAACTAGGTTCAGTGTACTTATCTACAGCTTACATCTTCCTCTTGAGATAAGCCCGACTGCTCTGCCACTTGACAAAGGTCTCTGAGTAGTACAGACTGATACTAAGAGTTGTGGGGGATCTACAAACCACTGGGATAGCTTACTAAAGTCTTACCTCCAAGTGGGACTTTAGGAAAACTTCCCCTAACATTGGAATATTGGTCTTGTCACCAGTGGGTGGTGGGTATTATGATGCATCTCAAAAATGTTATATTTGATTATGCGATGTCTTTATTATAAGATGTCAAGTGTATTGTAGCATAACGTACAGTTGTGTGTTAATGACCTAAATGCACCGTTTTATACTGTATATCATTAAACAAACTGCATTTCTCTCTCAGAGCGAATACAGGAAAAGAGGTTTTCAAGAGGTTGTAACACCAAACATCTATAATAGCAAACTTTGGCAGACTTCCGGCCATTGGCAGCACTACAGTGAGAACATGTTCTCTTTTGAGGTTGAGAAAGAGATATTTGCTTTGAAACCCATGAACTGCCCAGGACACTGGTAAGCCTCATTTTCTGAAAATGTAATTAAAGATGATACCTTATGGAATTGCTCATATATTCTGGTACAGTTACAGAGGAACAAAATAATTCTGAAATACATCGCTATACGTCATTTATTGAAACACATCTAATAAATTCAGTGCTGCTAAAGGCCAATTATTGATTTCATTTATTTATTGGGTATTTGTAAAGCGCCTATACATCAAATGATGTTTCGAGGCGCCACAAGACACAAAAGGGGGGTGGGGGGGAGGAGCACATGAGAGAAATATAACAAGGGTCCTACTGGGCATTGTCATTCGGATCATGCAAGTGCAGTAACAAGAGGTGCTGGGGGAGAGGAGTGGGAGGGGGCAGTGGGGCGGAAGAGATAATGCTAGGGTGGGAGGGAAGGTGCGGAGCAGAATGGCAGCATCCAGTGCAGGGCGGGAAGGGGAGGAAGAGTGCCCATGGGGTTAGGCAAGTGTTTAGGCGGGGGCAGGAGGGCAAGTGCCAGGGGGTGCAAGGAGTGCACTGAGTGAGGCCCACATGCCAAATGCCAGGATGGGGGTGCACCAGGCTCGGTAGGGATACACACCCCTCCAGGCTAATCGGGGGAAGGGGACTCTGGAGGGCAAGTGCAGGTTCGAGGTGGATGGGTGGGGTCGGGGGTCAAGGAGACAGGGGTGCTGGGGTAGACTGGGTGAAGAGGGCCTGGTGCCCTATAGAATTCAGAAGGGACCAGGCAGCCAGTCGGTACAGTAGAGGGGACATTAGCAGTAGAGGGGGAGAGGGAAGGGAAGAAGAGAAAAGCAGGTTCTTGAAGTTTCTTAAACTTATGGAGACTGGGAGGGTTAGGGTTAGAGAGTGGGGGTAGATCTCTCTCTTCGGCAGGATCATCCCTCTGTACTGACCTGCAAATCTGAAAACGACTTGGATGACATTGTCTTATTGAAAAGGGTTGATTACAAAATCCCATTAGGAGGTATTCATTTAAGGGGAAGAAGGGAGCCAAACTGCTATGTTACATGTCCAACCAAATGCATCTACTTTATTATGCACCACTCGTGTATTATCAACTATACCAAATAATTTGTGATTTTGAAAAATATGATGTCATTAATTCGTATTGAAGGATACACTCGTAAATTATTCTTATTACATCGAATTCCAAGAATATTTTTGCATGCTGCTGTGGTTCCAGCGAATACACTGTCCTATCGCCCACCCAGCCCTGTGTTTACTCTGGTTCATGAGGCTGCTAGTTTTAATTTGTCACACCTTTCAAAATGTTCACCTTAAGGGGAACAGCTGCAGAATAAAGGGGCTTTGCAATGTTTCGGTCTTCTCTAGAAACCAACAGTGCAGCTGTGTTACTTTGTTCTTCTAGCCTTACTCTGATTCACTCTCTATTGTGTCCTGTGACAATTGAGGTCTTTTTTTCAGCCTTATGTTTGACAATCGGCCAAGATCATGGCGTGAGCTGCCTTTACGTCTGGCAGATTTTGGAGTACTTCATCGTAATGAGTTGTCCGGTGCTCTTACAGGACTCACCAGAGTACGACGTTTCCAGCAGGATGATGCTCATATATTCTGCACCATGGAACAGGTATATCTTAGAAATAAATGTGCAAACTATGAAGCATGTCTGACTCTACTTCTGTGTCCTATCCTGTTGAATATATATATATTTCTGATGCTTGGAATCACATGCTGTGCATATAGTCCGACATCTAGTGGTAACCGCAGAGTATTGCATATTTAGTTTGAAGTTCCAAAACGAATGCCGACATGGGTGTGTCTGTAACACTATCCATAACGTGACGTGTAGTGTACCCAAAACCCTTCACGCGTTGAGGTCCCCCAGATGTTTTTTCCCACCATTCTGGTCTGTCGATTTCATGCAGAGCTCGTGCTGACAAGATTTATTGCTGTTCCACGTGTCTTCGATGCATCCATCGACTAACTTCTTCGATGAGTGTTCCTGTTTGCTGTCCTATGAATATTTGCTAAAACTCATTCGATGGCTGTTGTCGGCCCTTGCCTTCAGGCTTCGGCCTTACAGTAGGGACCCGTTTTCTTGACACTTCTCTTTAGAGAATGCCTTTTCTTTCATTACCCTACTCTTCCTTTACTTGTCTGCCTGCTCCGTTTCCACTTTATGATGGAGAGAATTAATTTAAATGTTGCCCTTCCCAAAACAGGAAATTTACGTAAAAGGGCAAACATAGGAGTGTAACAATTGTCTACCTTGTGACGACGAGCGGTGTTGCAGTGCCTGTCTACTCTTTAAGCCCAAGACGCTAATTGAAATTTGCACAAAGCTATGCAGGCCGAGAGTCTCATTCCCGCCATTGACTCGGACAAGGATTCGTCTAGCAGCCATGGCTCAGTTTCGGAGCCTGACAACATAAATGTGGAGTTGGCCGACTCCCTTGTACACGTCCTCAGCCCCACTAGTCATGCCGACCACATCACTGTGGGGAAATCACACCCTGGCGACGGGGGCACACACTCCCATCCTAAGACCAAGCACACAACCCTTCGGAACCGTCAAAAGCCCCTGGCCACTGCAGGCCTGTCGAGTTTCAATAGGGCCTGGTGAACCTGAAGGTTCAGGGTTCGCTGCGCCTCCATCGCGGTTGGGGCATGGTCACAAGCCTACCAATACCCAGGGTGCCTCCCCTAAAGTATTGATGCATGTTTCGTATGCATCAAAAAGACACGTTGAAATGTCCTCCTTTAGTCAAAAATCATCCTAACTTGAGGGACAAGTATTCTACAGCCCCTTCTCATGGTTCTGTAAATTTATTTTATTTTTATAACGCACCTAATACTGTACCAGAGTTCGGTTTCTAAGCGCGGATCTGGGATTCAAACCTGTTGCTCTGCATGGTCTTGCTTCCAAGACCAACGTGTTGCCCCTCTGCTATCCTCCGTACCCCAAAATGCCCCTTCCCTGCCCTCAGGTTATACCCAGGCCTCCTCTCCTTTGTTCTAGTCCTGCAAGGGCCTTAAAACCCAGCTCATTGTGAGCCAGATGTTCCATTCCCAGAAACCTCAACATCCTCTTCATGGACTAGAGAAAAGTTTGAAACCTGCATGGAGAAAGTATCTGAATTTATTGGCTTCTCAGATAAATTTGATGAGCTTCCTAAAAGGTCCTGTTCCTTTTGAACAAGGCCCTAAGCCCTCCAAGTCTCCTAGGCTTCACTGCCCATGGGCTCTATGTTCTTCTCCTAGGCTAAAATTACCTGATCCTTCTGTAGACTTTTTTCAAGATGTCAGTATTCTCCAGCATGGGGTCTGGCATGGATTCACATGCTCAGGAATATTCCCCGTCGGCAGTAGGTGGGCCATCAATGTGATCTTGCACGTCAGGCTTAGCTGCAGGTAGAGTCACAGCAGAGACCTTAAGCTTTCTGGGCTTAGGAGCCTTTTTCTTGATGGAAGTATTGGGCTTGGGGTCTCTGTGATAGAACATTTCCTCTTGGCAGCTTGAGAGTGGTCCTTTAAGGTCTTCCTTGTTTAAGCCCTTCTCTTTTGACTTGAGGGCTCTGTGTCTGAGACAACACTGAAGACCTTCAGGTTGTTGCCCAGAAGCACAGTACTGGGTACCTATGATTGTACACTAACAGGAATCCTGACAGTGATGACATTACATTTGGGGCCGGTGGGCACTGAGGGCAGCATTTGGACAGGGCCTCCTGCATGCTAAGTAGGTCTCGGAGGAGCCTTAGCAACTTCCTCTAAGTTGATTAAACTCTCATCAACCACTGAGATGCTATCCCCAGGGGCAGTGGCAGGGGTGTCCTGGCCATTACCAAGAAAACTGTTCTTGAAATAACATTTGGTATTATCTGGAATGGAGTTTTAGATAGCATGACTTTGCTGTTCCCAAGGAACACTAAAGTAACTCTAGCCTGTACTCCAATGGATTCTTGTGCTAGAGGGTGAAAGACTGCACCTGTTACAGGAATGTTCTTGAGAGAATGCCAATGCGACAGATGCGGACCCCCAATGGTTTGCCTTTACATCTGGAGTCCCATTTCACATGGTCACCAGACCCACAAACTATGCATTTGCAAAAAACGTTTTGGAATGGGGGTTTCTGGTAACTGCTCCAGAGGTCTCACTAGCCCTATGAAATTTTCCATGGTGTTTGCAGTGTTGCTTTTGTGTTCCTTTTTTGGATTGGAATTTTGTGTAATTTCCCTTCTCTCCCTTTCTACTTGTGAGGATCCCCAGAATCCTAGTGATTGGTCCTGTTGGCGTCCCATTCACAAGAAACACTGCTAATGTCCACAGTTGAGGCTAAGCACTACCAGTTGAAGGCTCTGACCTTCGGCCTAAAATAGTTCGGGGGGCGGGGAGGGTTCTTTACAAAGTGCTTGGCCCTGGTAGCAGCACATCTTCGTCTGCAGGGCATCCACGTATACCCTTGCCTGGATGATTGACTTGTGTGATCCCACTCACAGGCTTTGGCAAGCAAACGCACATCAAGCACCGACGTCTGCTGGCGCCATCTCAGAACACGTTGTTTCTGGGTGCCCGTCTCAACAAAGTAACATGTCTGGCGTTCCCCTTGGAGAAGAGGGTGGTGGTTCTACAAGGGAAAGTACAACTCTTATCATTGGCACAGACGGCAACGGTGGGGGCTATTACATCGCTGCTGGATATGTGTCCTCCTGCATCAGCCTCATCCGCCTCTGGAGACATCGGATAAGGCCTCCAAGAGTTCCTGGATGGGAGGTGGATGCAAGTATCTGGGACCATTTGCGGACAAGATCCTTCCTCAACTAGGAGATTTGTTGGGCGATAAAGTGGTGTGTCATATGGCGCACCTCGTCCAGGGGACTCCGTTTCAGGTTCTGCCTTGCCAGGAGTCCGTCACCACGGACACCTCTCTAGAAGGCTGGGGAGCCCACACCAGACAGTTGCACATTGGAGGCTTCTGGCAACCGGAAGAAAAGGGCCTCCACATCAAATTCCTGGAACCTCTGTCCGTATTCTGAGCCCTCAAGTTTTTTCTGCCGTCTTTGAGTGGCAAGGTGGTGAGGCTCTTCAGACACCACCACCATGTTCTACATTCGGAAGCCAGGAGGGACCCGCTCCCCGTCCCTCTCCAAGGAGGCCCACGATCTGTGGTGCTGGGCTGTATGTCAGGACATGTTCCTCCGTCCCTTTTCACCTGGCAGACGTCAAGAACAGCATTGCAGACTCGCTCAGCAGGCAGCAGCGTTCTTCCCATGAGTGGAAGCTTTTCCAGGACCAAGACCCTTATCCGTTCTGCTCCTCCTCATCACTGGTATCTGGGAGAAGGGGACATTGGTGGAGCCTGCAAAAGTGTATGCCCTTATTTTATTGAATTTACCCACATGTCTTGAAATGCGAGTATCTGCCATTTTAAATATTACATTTTTCACCCAAAATTGCATTATCGTGTAGTATATGAAAACATTATAAAACACTGTTCACTGCCACTAGCGTTTCCTAGTCACATCACAAGCATAAAGAAAGGTTGCCAGACACAAAGAATAACTGACACGTAATGTTCCTGTAACACTCCACAGAAGGTTACAAAATGCACAAGAAAACATAAATGGCAGCAAAAGCCACCCTTCACTGTCGTCCTCCACAATTGGGCAGTGCCCCAGAATAAATTAGTTTAGCAGGCCAGAGAAGCTCAATTCCCATCATGCTAGTAGTAATGATTATGATAATAATTCTGATGTTCTATATAGCATCACGATCATCAAGAATCCACTCTCAGAAAGCTTGTTAAGTTGTTTTTTCTATCGCCACAGAAATTAGACATTTCTCTCTAAGAAGAACATTTCTCTAAAGCTCTACATTTCTTATGGGTCATATTACAGTTCTTTAAAACGAGTTCTTTTAAACAAAATAAAGACATTTATAATGTATAAATGTACATATAAAGGTAACACCTTTTACTGATTTTATATCAATGCTTTGTGTGTGTAGAAAGTCTGCCTTACCGATAGATGTCTGTTGAATACATTTACTTTTTTTTTTTTTTTTTGGCTCCTAAAATTCAGAAGCAGAAGTTATGTTCTGTCAACTAGTTGATGTTTCTTCCATGCTGGCTTGACAAGTTTGCCATTGTGATTTATTAACCCTACAGATTGAAGTGGAGATCATGAGCTGTTTACAATTTCTGCGCACCGTGTATGATGTTTTTGGCTTTTCCTTCAAGTTGAACCTCTCTACTCGACCAGAAAAGTTCTTGGGGGATGTTGAAGTGTGGAATCAAGCAGAGAAGGTAAATGTGACGCTTTTGACCCTCAAGACGATTGCAATCAGTTGAGGGGGCTGGTCCATGCACATTAACAGATTGGCGGTCACAGTACTCTATTTACACCTCGCACATTGAGCCTACGGCTCTCCAGCCAAGAATTGCCTCCTGTCCATTAAGAATTAAAACAAACCAACCCCCAAAGATTTCCATGCTTACAAGCTGTCACATCTTCAAAATAATTAAAAAACTACAATACAAGTATTGGGGTACAAATAACTTTTTTCGCTAAGGCTTATCCATTATATTAAGACCTAGTTCTAAAGAAAACATGTCTAGCTTATTCCCTTAGTAATGAATACTTGGTATTTATTTTCTATCTTGAACTACTTGTAAATCGTAATTAAAATACATATTTTATGAATCTGGATCGCTTTAAGAAAACTTTAAAAACGTATTTCTTCAACTTGAATGACTAAGTGGTTTATTGCTGGTAACTTTCTTGATCTACCTGGAGCCGACATTTCCTTCCGTTTCGGACTACTTTATGTTGTTGGTCACATTTTGTTTTACGTGCGCACAGAGGCCCGAGGGCGAGTCGCACGTTAAGAGAAATGAAACTAAATAAATAAATACTTCTATTGGTGTAGCTCCTGCCTCATTAAGGGCCTTCACGAAGGCTCTCAAAGATGACCTTGTCCTTTGTTTCAACGTATCTTCTCGCCATATTATTCCCCTTCTACCAGTCTACCAGGTTATTGGTTTGGTACTTGTGCAATCTCAATAGCGTGGTACCTGTTTAAAAAGAAGTATGTTCCCTAATGATAATTGTACCTTTTACTGCACTGGGATGTTTCATTTTAGTCCCTGGCTTTTATTATTGCATTTGATAATATTATATTTCTCATGAAATCATCTCATGCACTACACCTAACCTATCAAATAACATGTTCTTTGTGAATTGGCACTCTTCTCTATTGGCAGTACTGACAAACCTCTTAATCTTACTTTTTAGCAACTTGAAAACAGTCTGAAAGAATTTGGTGAGAAGTGGGAGTTAAATCCTGGCGATGGTGCTTTTTATGGACCAAAGGTTGGTAAATAGTAGTCACGTGGTTCTCTATGCGCAGTGCAGCTTCTCTTCCTGTTCAACATGTGTATTCTTTTTTTCAATTTTTTAAAATGTATTTTATATTGAACCTCATCTACACAAATCCATCTTGTAAATTAGAAAGAACGATGAGAATATTTTCTTTCACTGCTTCCCTAAGTATGTACTTGTATTCATTGTTCACTTTTTCACTGCTTGCTGTGTGAAACCTGAAGGTGTCTCACTCGCTAGTACCCGGGGATCTGTCATCTAGGTGGCCAGGACACAGCCAACACTTTTGGATCAAGTACCTGGGGGTGGACCAGTGCGGGAAGATCACTTGGATGAGGGGTCCTCGGGGAGTGGAAGAGGGACACCGAAGGGTGAGACGCGGTATCTCCTACCTTGTAATACCCCCCCCTTCTCCACCCCCAATATCCCCCCCTTCTCCACCCCCAATATCCCCACCTTTGCAGATACAAACACTTCGGACAGCCCACCGTGAGCGGCAACAGACTAACACCAGAGCCGTATACCTGACCTGTACCAACACCATGGTCAGGCAAGATCAGGCAATTACGGATAATTAAACACAAACCTGACTTCCATTACACTTCCGCACACGGATAAGAGGCAGAGCACGCAAGCACACACTGAGCGAGGCAAAAAACATGAGGAGACAGCAGTTCTAAGGTGGCAGTTTAACACAAGGAGAAAGACGTTGAGACTAGAGAGGGTCGCAAGAAGGGAAGTACCATTGATTTCTAAAGACTGTTACTTTCGTGAACCTTGGAAAGTAAGAAACCAAAGACCAGGAACGAAGGCTGATCAAACCTGTACAGTTCTTCGGAGGTACCCGGAGCTCTCCTGCACCGATAACCCAAGAGGGGAGGAGCGATTGTTGCTGCAGGACTGTCCTTGGCTCCTACTACAAAGCGGCATCAAAAAAGACAGTACAGCCGGTGAGTCGGAGAGACTGATAGCAAACCAGCCTGTGTTACGTACCAAGGTTGCAAGCGGCAACTTTGTACAAAGAGAACTGTGTGAGAGGTGTTTGCGATGAGCGATACGAATAATTGAAAGCTATCAAGACTGATTTGAACTTTTGGAAGGTCAAGCAAAGATACCATATACACAGTGGTCCAGCGCCACGTGGGTGCTCGTTCGGAAGTCTGTTATTCAACTGATGCTTTAAGTTAAGAAAGGAAGAGTGAGCTCGAGTGGTCAAGATGCATTCTGTGTACATTCGAAGTCTTTGATCGTGTAAAGTGAACCCTGGCATTTCGCTGCTGGACTGCCCCAGAACATGACAAAGACTGATATGTTACGGATATTTCTCCTCTGTGAAAGAGATGGTGAGCTAAAGAATCTGGCCAAACTTTCGAAACCGGGACTAATGGCCGGTAGATCCCAGGACCACCCCCTTGTTTTTGCATTATTTATTGAGGCCCCATGTCTTTCACTCTTCACAGCGTGTCTGTACATCGACTGATTCATTGTTTTTTATCATTGTTCTAATTTTCCTTAACCAACCTCAAATTGTCCCGGGAGGATAGCTCAGCAGCAACGTGCTCGCCTTGGAAACAAGACGACCAAAAGCAATACAGGTTCGATCCCCGGGTTTGTGCTTAGAAACCTCTGGGTATTAAGCGCGTTATAAATATGCAACTAAGACCTATTCTTGTAACAGCGCCTCGATGCCCTTGGGCTGTGTGAGCGCTTTAAAAATGCAAATAAATCCATAAGTGCATGAAAAAAATCCCTTCATTACCTAAATCTTGTCTTTTTCATTGTTTGCTTGCCTAGCCTGCTGGTGCATAAATCAGCCAGAGGGTGGCACTGTTTGTCAATTTTGAGTGATTGCATTCTTCTATATTGAGAAGAGCATTTCTAAGTCTGTTTTGTGATTTTTCTTTTATTTCATAACATATGTTGATAAAACCTGTTCATAACAAACCTGTTTTGAAACAGGTTAATTTTGCTACCTTATAAAAACATGACTTATAAATGTTGTGAAGGGCAACCTCAGGTACAAACACTCGGGCTAAACGTAAACTCGACCACACTACGCCCTTTCTCCACAATATTTACTTTCAGTATTGCATTGATGTAAGCAACCTAATATTTAAAGGAGAGTGCTGTGAATTACTGGCGTATTTAGGTAAGTTTTAATTTTTAGTCTGTACCAGGTAAATTGTTAATTTGGACCCAGAGTTTCTTCCTTAAAGTAGACATTCCAAACTTTTGTAGACTTCATATTTTCATAGGTAGTATCCTTAACTTTTTTTCAAACATTTTTTCACTGATTTTCTTTGTTTTCTTTCTGAACCCATGTTCCCAAAGGTAGAGGGATACTTTTTATTTGTTCTACATTTTCATACTGTGAGATCAGCACACCCCATGTTATGTGGAGGGCTGAGGGATTACATAGTATCCCCTTTCTCACTGCTCCTGTAACATTTCTGTTACAGTGACAAAACATACTTGAATGGCTGGCGGCAGTGGACCGACTTTTGTGATATTATTTTACCCACAGACTGTGGTCGCAGCCCTGGTAATGCACAGAAGTGTCACCATTGCCCACAATGGTGGCTGTAATCTGTTTTTGCTATTTCCTGTGTGCTTGTCCTTTCTTGGTACTTCTTCTGCCGTCCTGGGGTGGGGGGGGGGTGCGGGTCCTGGTTTGTATGTTGTCTTCTACTGGGATCCTTTGTGAAACCCGCCGAGTGTCTGTGAAGACAGAATACAAGATTGGAGTCCGAAACTCTGCAGCCGTTTGTCTTCTGGCGTGCCTGCCTGGAACCAGTTCCAACAGGGAGGCTGGCTGTCCTAACGTTTGAATGTAGCAGGACTGCTCATTGGCTGGGTTCAAGGATAAATGGCCTGGATCCTGAAGCAGAAGACAAGTCGACCACTGGAACAGAAGAACCTAGGATGAAGAGGATCAGAGGCGTGCAACCCCTTCCAGTTATCGGTGAAGCCTGCTGAAGTGACCATTGCTGTCCTGACCCTTTTTTTCAAATCGACAGTGAAGCACCGAAGATGACTTCCTACCATGGACTGGTGGGCATAATCAGTCCCAAGTCGACCTGCAAATTAAGCCATGCCACTATGTGCTGCAACCTTCCAGGGCTGCAAATCGCCCATACGCTGGGACTTGTGTTCATGCTCCATGCATCGTCTTCCCGTAAACAAACTCTCCCGAAACTTTTGTGGACTCCCGCTGGACTTCAGAAACAACATTCTACTCCAAATCTCCTGACCACAGTGCAGGACCAAGCAAGCAAGGTGAGTCGATCGGACGAGAACTGTTCTCCGCTGGTGTCTCTGAAAAGGCGCCAAAACCATAGATCCGTATTGGAGCATGATGAATCCTTTGCTGGCAGTGTTCTCTCACGACTGCTGCCATGAAATCCCATCCAGAGTCCCTCCTTTCATCACCACCACCAAGAAAAGGAGACTAGGTCTACAGCTGCTACATCATGAAGGCATCCGCTTCATCTTCTTGATCCCTCCTAAGGTACTGTGGGACTGAAGGGTAATACCTAGAGTCTTTGTGTTGCTCCTGTGTGGCTAAGGGGGTGGGGGTAATTTGTGTAGTTGGGAGGTCGCCCAAACACGTTTGCCCATGCTTAACGCTGCAACGCATGCAGGGAGCCTTTGCCATAGTCCCTGAACCCTTTCTTCCTTATAAACTGTTAATTACTGGCTACTGATGATTTCCACAGGAACTCTTGACTTTTGTACAGTTTGTGCTTGCCTTTTTCTAACCTCCAATCTGAACCTGAAGGAGACTCCTAAAGCCTGTGCTCTTTCAAAAGATTGGTAAGAACTTAACTTGTACTGGTGTGGTTTCTATCGTAACGATCTGAAGCCAAGTTCTTACCTACCTATGAATTACCAACATTAATTTCAAAAAGTATTACAACATTATTACTTCCCTTTTGAATTGTTCTACTATTCCAAAAAGTAACTACAAGATCTGTAAAGTGTTTGCCTGCTTGTGTTGGTCTTGTACCTTCATGTTATTCCTGAAACTGAGTAACTTACAAAGTTATTACTTACCTGAATTTCATTCATTCTGAAAAGTAATTGTTCAGTTCTTGCTTCCCTCTGAATAGTGTATACTATTCTAAAAAGTAACTACAAAGTGGTTTTTACGTGCCTTGATTTGCATGTTCCCTTTCTAGAAGTCTTTTACGCTGCATTTCACTTACCAGAAATATTGTGTTTATACATTTTTTGCTAATTGTGATAGTACTTACATTTCTGAAGATTTATCTTCACGTGTGGGTGTATGTGTGTATATATATCAGAATTTTTATATAACTTTAGAGTGTGTAAATCTTTCTTTGGACTATATGTATGCTAAAAGTTCATTTTACCATCCTACAGCCCTCTCTCTCCTAAGATAAGCCTGGCTGCTCTGCCATACTTCCATTACCTTTTAATGTTAGACGTGTACTAGAAGTTGGAGCTCTGAATTGCTGACTAGAGTCTTATAAAGTCCTTTTGGTGGACTTTAGAAATAACTCCCTAACAGGACTCATTTCAAATTAATTATAATCGAACTAAACAAATGTATTTTTGCAATGGCACATACCTGACAAGCAAACATGAGACCGAGCAACCCAGGTAAAGACATCACATATCAAAATGTACATTTACAGAGCTTCAAAGTGTTCTCGATGTAGCCCATAAAAAGATGTACTAGGAATGATTAGTGGAGACCAGTGTTCACATCAAAATCAGATAGGCAGAAGTAAACTAAGGCTAGGCCTGATCAGATTGGCAGATGTAAACTAAGGCTAGGCCTATGTTACAGGGAATCGTAAGTCAACTATGGTTCTTGTGTAGAATGTCGTCATATACAGTAGAGTCACAGGAATGACTATACATTTAAGTCCTGTTGGAAGTATACACACATTGAAAGAACGTTGCTAATGTAGCCATCATTAAGATTTGTTGCAAGGGCAAAAAAGATAAAGAAAGAGATCTCGGCACGGAACAAAGTAAGCCGTTTTAACTAAGACATATTGTGATCTACATCAATTGCACAGCAGCGCGCTACAAGGGTGCCAAAGTAGCAGGAGTTACCGGATTTGTGTACTTTTGGATGATTTCTCAAAATGTTCAATTTTATTACATTTATTAAGTTTCAACAAACGCCTCACTATGCCAACCCTGACGAGGATTTTCCTGCCTATCAAAAACTAAAGGAAACACAAAGGATATCTGGCCCTCGCACTTAAGCAGAACATGCACAAGCAAATGTATGTCAATTCACAAAAAGATCAACAATAGTATTTCTCATATATTCAGTCTCTTTGTAACCTGGCTAAACTTCCCTTCCCCATGTTTCAAGTTGTTCAATTCCAGTGTTCAACATAAAGAAACCAGGAAATACGGGTTTGTACCAAAGTTCCAACTAAATTTGTGACTTCTCCGCTTTTTGAAAAGAAAAGTTCTGTTTAAACAATGTTCAACAAACCAAAAGATGTATTTTTCTTTGAGAAAGAATTTCCACTTCATCAAATAGCACCAATGATGTTATTGGTCACGATGCTTTGCCACAACTTAAAAATGTCAAAGAAGAAATACAGTTTCTTATCAAATTCAAAGAAACACAACATTTGGCAAGGTAAAAGAAACACAGCTTCTTGACAGCACTCTAAGTTTCTTTTCACAGCATTACATAGCACAGTTTATATCTTTGTCAGGGTGACTACATAGCGCTACTATTTCTCCCTGGGTAACTCTCATACCAGGTCAACCTCTGCAAGTGTTCACCATGCGGAACTACTCGCCTGCCCCATGGTGTTCCACATTCCACTGACAACCACATGTCAAGTCACTCTTCCTCTGAACATTCACTTTCCAGAAGGGCAGCATCTTTGCCACTCATGTCTTTATGCCACATCAATAACCAAAATGCCCTTAAGGATATAATTGCACCTTTTCCTTATGGATTTGGTAATGTGAGTTACACCAACCTTTTAGGGAATAATTACCATATACAAGCCTTCCCTTCTTACAGCCTTGCATTCACCTCTTTGTTTCCTGGCAACCAGAGTAGCTTAATTGCATGCCACATTGTTAGTTTCTTGTTGGCTGCAGACAATATCTAACCAACATTGGGTTGTGACAATGCTTGCATCTCTCTTGGCTTTGGGTAATGCTTGTTCCCTGAACTCAAAATTAATAATGTTCAGCTACTTAACTACAGTGTCACATTGATTCTTAGGTTAACCTTTACCTTAGAATCATTTTTAGGCACACACAACCAGTCTTTATCTGTTTTTCGATGGTTGCAAGATTCAATCAACGTGTTTAAAGCCTTTTACAATCACGTGAGTGAAACTAATAATGTTCGCTTATATGCAAGTGTTACTTTTTAGACTTGCCACTGTCCAAAAATCGACGGTCCTGGAATAGAACTTTCATTTGCACACAAGTGATTCTACTTGGATACAGTTGCCTTCCTTTGTTCGTGCAAGGGATCAGAGCGCTTGGTAACACTCAGAGTTCTGTCATGTTCCCTTCATGCACTGCAGGGCTTGGACTGCTTCGGGCCTCCTCTGGACACACACCCCTCTTCGGTGAGGGTGTCTTCTCCCTCCTGGGACCCTCTGTTGCATAAAACTCTTCAGCCACGGTCTCCTGTACGCTTCCTGCTGCACAATCTCTGCACTTAGGATGACATGCTGAAAAGCGGTCTTCCTTCACGCCTTGCACTGCGCAACCTCTGCACTTCAGATTTTGGTGGAACAGCTTCTCGGAAGACAGCTGAAATCTGTTTGGTCAAAGTCCTGGTGTCCCTTCATCTCACCCACTTCTGCTTGGATTGCCAATACCCTGCTCTGCTTCTGCTGCTGTTACAGCTGCCTTTCAGGCGCTCCTCCAATGATCTCGCCCTCAACGCCTGTAAAACTGAGATCCTTCCCATTGGGACCCCTGCTCCATCCTTCCCCTCACTCTGGCCTTCCTCCTTGGACTCTCCCCCTGCGCCTTAAACTGAAGCCAGAAACCTTGGAGTCATGTTTGACTCCCCTCTCTCCTTCCTCCCTCACACTCAGGACATTGCCAAGGAAGGGCTATTGGTTTTGGAGCACAACCCTGGGGGTGGACAATCGAGGCAGGATCACCTGAGTAGGAGGTCCTTGGGGAGTGGGAAGAGGACGCCTAAGGTCGAGACATGGTATCCCCCATTTTCCATTGTAACTTAACTTACCTTCCCTCAGCTTTAGTATGATATTGTCAGACCAAGTACTGAGAAGAGGAAGACCACCCCTAAAGTAATACAGATAACACATAGAAAACACCACTTTAGTCCTGGGACGAAGAGGGATACTGAAGACTACAGAGTTGCAGGTCAGGCATGTCCCAATAATTGGTGTAATTGGAACCAGGCAGAGAAGGCCAAGGACACACACCCTGAAACACCTTGAGAGGGTCCAGGTGTATGAAAGGTGCAGCACACAAGGGAGTTAGTCGGCAGCTGGGAGAGCAACATGGAAGCTGTGTGGCTGAGTCCAGCAGAGGATCCCTTTTTGTGTGGAGGCATCCATGTTGGTACTGGAACCAAAGCCATGTCGCTGGCAGAGATCCCAGGAGATTTGTGGGGCCCAAGGCAAGAAGGCCATATTGTGGTCACAGGTGTGGGAACCTGGAACACAGTAAGTTGAATGAGAGGCGACCAGGAGGAAGGCCAGCTCAACCTGTGTGTCTCCCAGGGAGAACAGAGAGCCGAGAGGCGGACGGTTTGCAGAGGAAGGCAAGCGGGTGTCAAGTGAAGAGGGTGCCTTCTTTCCAGGGAGCCAGTGAAAGGAGACAAATGGTGAAGTTGCGATCCCTTTTATGTGGCCAGAGAATGCTCGTTACCCTGGCCGGCAGCGCCAGCCCAGGGCTGTCTGAGGGGCAGGTGGAGAGAGACCCTGATTTGGTGGAACAATGACCGAAGAATCATAAAGTCAAATGCTGCGGCTGGTGAGTTTTTAGGAAGGAAAGAAACCCGATGTGCGTGTGAATTGTGGAGATACAAAATTGCCAAGTGATTGTATTTGGTCGGCATGCTTTTGACAGCCTGCGAGTGAAAAGACTGAATGACAAGTGTTAATGTAGGCACGTCCCAAAGGGAACATTGTATCTGTGCAAAACTCCCAAAGTCACTTACTGAGAAGCGAACAAAGCTGCTGAGGGTAGCTAGCGAAGTGGGAGCAAAACTACGAAAGTGTTGGAAAAGACAGTTGAGTTAAAGGAAATCAGGACAAGACAAGGAATGTGGGTTAGAGAGAAAAAGCTCCCCTCAAGAAAGTGTAAAGACAAGAGGTGTAACTTTAAGAAACTGTATCCTAAAAGTGCAAGAGGGGCCAAGAAGTGCAAGGAGTATTTCATAAGATATCAAGAGCTGGGCTGGGGGCAACTGGTTGCGTGACCTGTGAACGGGTGGGCTGTGCGGCCTTCAACTGCGCCTAGACCAGGAAGCCCTAACATACCTTGAGAGCGCCCATAAAGTAAAACTGTGCCATGTACAAAGAACCACTGGTTGCACAACCTGTAATGGGTAGACCGTGCGGTCTGCAACTGTGCCGCGACCAGTGGGTTCAGCAAAGCGAGCAGATCCTGTGAACATTTGTTATTTGAGAAATTGTATTCAGCTCGGGGAAGGGTGTCCTGGGTTGCTTATGAACCCTTATTTTGAGAACTGGGTTAACTGAATCTTAAGATAATTTCTGCAAAGTGCATTGAACTTTTCCGTTTTGAGAACTTTTGTTAACTGGAGTTATTGTGAACAGGTGTCTGAAGTTTGGGGAAGAGAACCCTGAACTTCTTGAGAATCTTTGTTTTGAGAACTTTGCAAACAGGATTTAAAGGTGTCTCCTAATCTGAACCAGAGGGTCCAAATCCTCAGAGAACCTATCCCCAGAACTGTATCCTGAACTTGGAGAAGGAAGCTAGAAACTGCTCCAGACTTTGTCACTTTTAAGTTGATCCATCCCTTCACTATAGTTTTAGTATTAGTTGTGAGGTCAAACATTGCATTGGACATGGACAGACTCTTTGTTTTGAATTTACTGCCTTTGACATTCCTTAGTTTTTTTAGGCTGGGAAATGCCGTCATAGTGATAGGGCGAGTTAGGCATTTCACTCATCCTGACGAGTCGAAATAAGGGTTTTCAAACTGTTGGAATTGTGTCTGTCTCTCTCTTGATACTATGTGTGCCTCACAATAACAAAACAAACACACATTCTGGAAAAGAAATACAAATGACCAAAAAAGAAACGTCCATAGTGCATACTGTACTGAGATAGTTTTTGCATGACACTTCGGTGCCAGAACCTAAATCGGTTGGCTATTGTTAGGGAGAATTCTCAAAAAATGTGCAAATTCCTCTAAACCTTAGAGACCCCCAGCTCTTTTGCTGAACTTTTTTTTTTTTAACTTTGTTTTTATTGAACATCTTAAGTAAACAAACAGGCAGGTAACCACTGGCATTAAGATATCAATCATTTTTTTCCCCTCCGTTCCCTCCCCCCCAACACATAGGCATACCATGTTCCGTTGGACTGTGGCTAAGGAAGCAGTGGGAAGAACAACCAGTTACTAGCCAGCTAATAGAACTTTTCAAGCTGATTGACAAGGTGAGGTCAGGTATTATCCTATCAACTCAGACTCAACGAGGCAAATTAAAGGCGGTACAGAGGAGATCACAGAGGGTATATTGGCATTTAGAAGTCACAATCTCATAGTGTCGCATTCGTCATTCAGAAGAACAGTCCACTCCTGCACAAAGGAAGACATAGCATCATTAGTAATAGCAGTCAGTTTCTCATAGGTGACGATAGCCCTTCACTTGTTAAGCCATTCCGCTTTGGAGGGAGCCAGTCTGCTTTCCCATTTTTGAGCGAGGGCTATGGGGCTTCTGGGATTCTTTACATATATCATATCTCCTACTTTCCACTCACGCTCTTTCACTTTCTCCCGGGCATCAAAACACAGCGTATTTCTCTCTTGACTCTCCTTGATATATTTCATTATCTGTTTTCTATCTACTTGAACTACTCCTGCCACTCTCAACCAGCCTGGGCACAGCTTAGTTCCTGGTTCTCTTCCTTTAAGAGAAACAAATGGTGATACCTTTGTCACTGAATGCGGGGTAGTGAGATAATTCCATGTCATTATCTCTAACATCTGTTTCCATGGCTGCCTTACCCTCATGGCTAATTGCAAACCTTCCTTTAAAAGACGGTTTACTCTCTCCACCAGGCCATTGGCCCTTGGGTGATATAACGCAGTTCTGACATGTCTAATGCTATAACTGCTGAGAAATGTTTTCATTGCCAACGAGACAAACTGAACTCCGTTATCTGAAACTAGTTCACTGGGCACCCCCTCCCTTAGGAAAATTTTCTCTAAGAATGCAATGAGCTCTCTAGCCGTGACCTCTCTTACTGCTTCCCATTCTACCCATTTTGTGTGGAAATCGACCAACACAAACAGAAATTTCAAACCCTCTCCTAATCCCATAATGGGTGCCATAATGTCCACAGCAACTTTAGACCACGGCTGCTCTGGCACTGTGTTACAACTCAAGGGTGTCTCCCTCGTCACTTTTGATTTGTCACTCAATTGACATTCCCTGCAATCCTTCACCCACCTTTTTGTCAATACGCGGCCACCAGAAATTCTGTCTGAGTTTTCTCTTCATCGCACTTTCCCCTGGGTGACCCTCATGAGCCAACTCCAAAAGAGTTTGCCGGATCGTCACCGGAAGTACCACACATCGTCCTCTCCTCAATTTGCCATCACTTATATTCAACTCCTCCTTAATTTCCCACCAAATGTTAAAACTCTTATCCAAATTATTCTTGTGGGGCCATCCCTTCACAGTCCATTCTTTGATCAACTTGAGTTCCTCATCAGAATCCTCTCCCTGTAACCACTTTTCTTGGGCCACTGCCTCATTGACTTCAGCTATCACTGATTCTTCCACTGTCTCATCCTCCACTGTCTCAGTTTCTTTTAAAGGCATCCTTGATAGACAATCTGCTACCAAATTCTTCTTCCCAGGCAGATAACTCGGGTCAAAATTGTACCCTTGAAGACCCAAACCCCAACTGCTTATCCTAGGCAAACCCAAAGCCCACCTACCACTCTCAAACAACTGTACCAATGGCTTGTGATCAGAGCGAACTACAAATCTCCTGCCCCACAAGAAAAATTTAAAATGTATCACAGCCCAAAACATGGCCAAAGTCTCTCTTTCGATCACTGAATACTTGAACTCCGCCCCCCTCAACGCTCTTGAGGCAAAGGCAATCACTCTCTCCTTCTTGTCTTCATCCAATTGTACCAATGTGGCTCCCAACCCCCTCAAGCTAGCATCTACAATCAGAATTGTCTTATCCATGGGGTTAAAACTCCCAACAGACGGTGCTTTACTGATTGCTTCTTTGATACCTTCAAATGCCTTCCCACATTCTGGAGTCCACTCAAATCTCAACCCCTTTTTTAGTATCATTCTTATTGGGGCCGACACTGTTGCAAAATCTTTCACAAAACGATGGTAATATTCTGCAAGGACTAAAAATGACCTCACTTGGTCCTTATCCGTCGGTACAGGGGCTTTTTCTACAGCTTCAACTAAACATTCTTTTGGTCTCACACCCAATTCATCAATCTCATGTCCGAGATACTCCACCTTCCTCACTGCAATCTTACACTTGTCCCTTCTCACAGTCATTCCAGCTTCCGACAACCTTCCCAACACTTCTCTCAATACTTCATCATGTTCCGCCCTAGATTTTGCAAACACAAGCATATCATCTTGGAACACTACAACATTCCTCACACCCTCCATCACTTTGTCCATAACTCTCTGAAATACAGCTGCTGCCGAGGCAAGTCCGAATGGCATCCTTCGATACTTGAAAGTTCCAAAAACCGTAATGAACGCTGTCAAATGCTGGCATTCTTCCTTCAAGGGTATCTGGTGATAGGCCTGAGACAGATCAATCACAGAAAATACTGTGGCCTTATCGAGAGTTGACAACTTGTCACTTATTATCGGCAAAGAGTGCCTGTCCACCAGAATATTCCTGTTGATGTCAAGTCTTATGTCACCATTAGCCTTGGCTGCCACGACGACTGGTGATAACCATTCTGAACTTTCACTTTCTTCAATAATTCCTTTCTGTAATAAGGACTCGATTTCAGTCTTTAGTCTCTCTCTTAGGTTATGAGGTATCGGCCTCACCTTATGCACCTTGGGCACTGCTCCTGCTTTTAAGCGAATCTCGTGTTCAAAGTCTCACCATTCCCAATTCTCCTTTAAAAACTGCCAGGAACTCATCCTCCCATTTGTCATGTACCTCAGCTACAGAAACAGGATCCTCTGCACTTGCTTGTATCCTGATTCCAAGTTTGCGCTGTTCCTCCAAGCCTAACAAAGACGAGCCTTCCCATGTGACAAACGCATCTGAATCACAACTTCTGCCCTTATACTTAATTTGTGCTTGGAACTTGCCTAACACGTCTATCTTCACATTTCCATAGGCATATGGTTCTATGCTGTGCTCCTTCAAATCTTCTACCTTCCTTTGCAAACATATTTCAAATGTTTTCCTCGATATCAGCGTCCATGGAGAGCAACTATCCACTTTCAATGCCACCACTCTTCCGTTCATCATAAACGCGTCCGTCGAAACACTTTGCTTGCCGGATAGTTCTGATACTTCCAGCACGTGTTTGGTCTGAGTAAGCTGAGCAGTATCCATGTTTTCTTCTTGCTCCGAGATTCTTGCACTAGACCCTTTGCACTGCACTTACCCTGATTCTCTGCACACTCTGGCGAAATGTCCTTTTTTCTTGCACTTCAAACAGAAAATGTTCTTTGCAGGACAAAACGTGCTCATAGAGATATGGCGATTGATGGCACATTGGTAGCATTTGACTTCTCAGTTCAAATTCAATTTCTTATATGCTCTCACAGCCGCTACTTCACCCTCTGCTTTTTTACTCTTCATCGTGGACATGTATTTGTGAGTCTGTTCCATTCCTCTTGCAATCTCTATTGCTACCTCTAAAGTCACATCTTTGGTTAACAATCTTTCTTGTATTTTCATGTTGCTTTTGCAACGCACCAGCTGATCTCGTATCAATGAGTCTGTCAACCCTCCGAATTCACATGTGACTTAATGATCTTAGCGCTGCCACAATGTTTTCTACTGGCTCCTGTGGCTCTTGGACTCTCTGGAAGAACTTGTGCCTTTCGAATGTTGTTTTCTTTTTTGCTTCAAAAGGGATTTCAAGTTTCTTATCGGCTATAATGTACTGGTCCATATCACCTTGGCCCTCCAGTGGGGGCTGAGGCAAGCCATCATAGACACTACGACCTTCAGTACCTAGGTTGTGCTAAAGAATCGCCTCTTTCCTCCCTGCAGCAAATTTGTCGCCCCCAATTGCCACCAGGTAGGTGTCAAAAATCTTCTTCCACCTGTCCCACCTTATAGGTGTTGCTCCTCGCTAAGATAAGAAAGGTGGGGGCAGGGCCATGCTGGCTGCAGCCATGATGATGTGAAATGTGACTTATTTCACTTTGTGAGGTTAAAACTTGTTAGTCTGTTTTCCCAGAATGCAGTTTTTATTTGCCTTTATGTATGCTTGCTAGTCAGGCTTGCACACTGTCTCTGTGTGCTCTTCCCTTCGTGTTCTCGTGACTCGACAATTTTAAATAAAGTTCCCAGGCTTCAAATGCCCTTCCTCTCCTTTTTTATTTCTAGGGCCAATTGGGCTTATTTTTCACTGCTGACAGCTTCATCCCTTTAGATACTGAGCCCATCCGCCTCCTGTGTCAGCGCCCGCCTCCCCTCCTCCTCACCTCCAGTGATCACTGCCAGGGGAGCGCAGCTGACGACACGGCCCTGCGTGGCCTCCAGGACAGCTCCGGCGTCTATAACAGCGCCACCGCTCCACCCAGCCCTGGGCCTCTAGCCGTTCGTGCTTGCAGGGAGGGGCTGGGGTGGCGCTGCGGCTGCTCTGAGCGAGTGAGCCTTTCACTGGTACGGAGCGCGGACAGCAACGTGCCGTGGCAGGCCGCGTAATCCTCGTCGCCAATGTAAAAAGGAGAGCCGGAGGCGATATGAGGGAGGACAAGGTAAGTTAATTTCTCAAGGGGCCCGCTGTGCCCATCCGCTCCTCGCTACCTCCAACGGTCACTGGGTCACGCGAACCAAGCTCCGTAAGATTCCAAGAAGATTGGTTCGCGTGCCCCCTCATTTCAATCAGGACAAATCTCTACACCATCCCAAAAGGGCCTTGTCTGATTCAGGAACTCAGTGTACAGTATTGAAGTATATTTGTGTTACTATTCTATTGCTTCCGTCTAAAGAAGGCTTTATAACTGACTGATGAATAAATTAAGTGTTTATGCAAGAAACCTTGAGTGTAAGAGTTTATTTGAATACCTGTAACTGTGAATCTTTGTAACTCCACTACAGCTCCCATTTCCCCTTTTGTGATAAGCCTGGCTGCTCAACACGCTACCAGAAATGTGTAGTATAAGCTTATACCAAAGGTTGGGTTGCCTATACCTGTAGTCATAGTTGTTTGTAGTGTTCCCAGAGGGGACTGCATTCAAACTTTGCCTAACAGCGATGTTAGTCACTGTGTTTATAATAAGTAATTTTATGCAGTAGATTAAATAAAGTGACAGTAAATTCACCTAAGATGGATGGCCAACTGTAGCCCAGGAAAATGTAATGTTGTGGAATTAACGTAACGATGCAAAACAAACCTTGACATCCGAGAAATATGTGGATCAGAAGGATGTATTACTAGTAATGTTTAAAGCAATTATTTGGGCCAATTCACATGGTCCAAAATATGTGCTGAGGGCAGAGGAGACCACCATGTGTGCAATGGTGTAGGCCATTTTAATGAATCATTGTGCCATATACACTGAAGATCCAATTTTGTTCTAGAATGTGTAATGGTCTAGCAATGGAGAAGCCACATCTAGATGCTGTTTCTTTATAAAAGGTTGCTGAAGCAGAGCCTGTAGATTTTGGATGCAGATTTTTTAACAGTGCTTCCTTATGGCTGTGGGTCTGCGCATGTGTTTACTCCAATGCATGAAGGAACACACACCAATGTAGGCACAAGTGATACACTGTAGCTCAAGGGGCATCAGTGTAATACAAGGATTTAAACCTGTACAGTAAGTTGGTGGTAGCAGCTATAAATCAACTTCTAGTAGAAAATGCCTGGGACCTAAGGGAAACCCAGGAAAAATGTCACTGGTCTGGGAGTCACCTTAGAGTCACTTTTGAGTTGGATAAGATGGCCCATATGACTCAACAGGACAGTGTCAAAGCTGATCTTCGATTGTAGTGAAAATCCAGCTACGTCCCAGTTCTACAATAGATCCAGAGTAGGCAACAACCTGCCTCAGGATATGCCCGAGAATACCCTCATGTGGAGTTCCACTGCGATGTTTGAGACCATCAACCCCAGGGTTTGGGCCAGTGTAAGGCGATGACAAAACACGGAAGATGGTGGCCTTTAGAATTCAATGACCACAGACAACAAGAACCCCTGAGGGTAAGTATCTAGAATAAGCCACCAACCCAGGCCATGAAGTGTAAATACTCATGGTGTCAATTCTAAAAAGAACATGTCTGAAGAGCAGTAGACTAACACAGTGAGCAAAATACTTCTCTTGCAGGGTGAATTATAGGACTCTGGGACATGGACCGCAGACCAACAACAACCCAAAGAATGAACAATTGGCCTTTTACGCCAGGGGTGAAAATGATGGCGAAGAGGACTCCAAGAAGGCGGAGAAAATGGCAGGTTCTAGAGGCTCTATTGACAAGATAGCAGATTAGGGTCTTAAGATGTAGACCAACTGTTTAGATGACCCAGGATTGCCCAAACGAATAAAACTGGTGGAGTTTGGGTGCCCCGCAACCCTTCTGGATGGTGACCCCAAGGCTCACAATCAAGGCAGTAACGCAGGAAAGCAGTGGTGAAACGGGCCTGGGACACTTCAAGCAGAGTTCCCAGTTCACATGATGTGGAGAAGCCGGGGAGGATGAGGGCAGCCCAGGAAGGATGTCCAGCAGCTAGCAATAAAAAAAAAAAAAACTGAGCACAGGGAAGTACACAAGACCCTACCAGAATGGCCAGACCTGGCCCAAAAGTTGCAGTAGCAGCACTTTTGTGGAAAGATCCTTCAGCAAATAAGTAAAACCTCTGGAGTTGAGCAGAAATCCAGGGAAAATCCAGCAGAACTGAAGTGGGGCTAGGGTTTCTCCTAGAAATACCTCTGCATCCTACACCTATGAGCTGGCATAAAACGGCCCTCTAATCACACCAGATGTCACCTAAATAAAGGTTTTGGCAGACAGCCAAAAGTTGCCAAAGATTAAGGTCCTCCCACACAGGATGTGGAATGGCTGTATTTGAACTAGACTGGTCTAATCTGGGCCAAGCCACAACGGAGGATGCAGGGCTGGGCTCAGAGTTAGCCCATGTGTCCACAACCATTTTAGGCCTGTCCCCTCGTTTCCCCAAACAGGAAAAAAAACCTGGAAACAAAATAGCAGTGTGCATGACATTGGACAATACATTGGCACTCCAATGGCTACCATAAAGGTACCTCTTGCTACTAATGCAGTAAATCAGCTTGCAACCCTGGTGAAGCCAAAACTAAGTTACAGCTGCCGCTAAGCTATGCCCTTAAACCAATGTAGAATTTTAAAATCACTTTCGGGCCAAAATGGGGTGCTTATGTGCTACCACAGGACTATAAGGGTTGCAGAGGTATTTCAGCAGAAGGTCCTCTGAGTACGGAAATAAGTTATGCTTAAGGTACTAAATCAGTCCAGTCTTGTCAAGTCCACACCTCTGTTATCAAATGGGCCAATGCACTTTCATGGGCTTTTTGGTTCCTCATGGCAGCCCTTAAATGAGATAAAAACAGGGCAGTTGCAACAAATCAAACCCACCAGAAGACATTTTGGTGGAGAGTCTTACAAAGCCTGCACATTTTTATGGCACATTTTTGGAACCCTAGCCACTCCCCAAAATATCCATTGTCTGGAGCTTAACACCTGACCATTCTTGCTCGGTGTACTCAAGTCTCCTCTAAGCCAACTGTCAAGTCGATCTGCAATGTAAACATCACGCTGTGCCTACTGTCTCATCTACGACAAAAGCTTGGCACTTCCAGCCCTGTATTCTACTGCATAAAAGCAATACAATTCTGCTCACTCTTATATAAATGCATGCATTCAGGGCTCTCTCTGAGGAAGACAGCATGACTGGTTTCTACCAGCCTCCAAATTTAGGGGACTGAGAACAGACTATCACTGGGTTATCTGATACTCTGAAGTCCATAACCTCATTCATGACAGCTATGTCAGGTGATCAGTACCACCTGATCAGTAAATCGAATTTTCTATCTTCTTTGGCTTTTACCCATTTATGATCAAATATGTACTGCCCACTATCTTGATTCCTTATTAGGTGCATGTGGGGATTTATGTCTCTTATGCCAAGCTGATTCTTATTCATTGCACTTCAAGATTCTTACTGTGCCCCTTGTGAGACAGGCCTGGTATCAAGAGAGACACAGACTCAAAAATGATAATTTCCAAACCTTTATTTTCTAAAGTTTCTTTGTTTGTGTAATGCTCAACTGGCCCGAACACTAAATGGATGGTTCCCTTAACTGATGTTTCTAAGGGCTGTCGAAGTCTGGAAGTCCAAAATAAAGATCTGTCTGTGTCTAAACCTATGCTGGCCCTCACTCTTTAACAATGAAGTCTTTCAAAAGCAGAAAGTGGTGGTTCAACAAAAATAGGAAAAACCAGGATTGGTTCCAGGTTGTCTTCTCACAAAGTGTAGGTCGGTCAGCTTCAAAAGCATGAGTGCAATCAAAAGGGGCAGTTCATAGGACCTTCTCCATAGTTCAAACAATGTCAATGTCTTGAATGCCTTGGGGTTACTTTCCCCAAGCTTCAATTCCTTCAGTAACACAACATTATACTTTGATAGGCCTATTAGGGTTCCCTTCCCCAAGCGTAGGCCTCTTTCAAGTTCAAACACAAGTTCAGCTCATAGGCCTGTCAGGATTCCCTTCCCCAAGTTCAGGCCCCTCTTGAGTTTCATTAACTCGAATTCAGTTTGTCAGGATTTACCTTTCTTTCATAAACAGTTCTTTCAAAGGGTTATCATCAGAGACCTTTGAAAACGCCAGGTTTTATACCCCTCCTAAGCGCGACTACTCCGAGCTTCAACCCCTCTTTTTTTATTTCCTGCTCTTCCTTCTCTTAACTTAAGGCTTTCTGTACCCCTTCGTGTTACCCTCTGTTTTCTTGACTTCTTTCTGGTGCCCACTGGCACCTTTCTTTCCTTCTCCTGCACACGTGCACCTTCCTCTCCTCCTTGTGACGACAGGCACCTTCTTTAATTTTCTCTGTGCACACTTGCACCTTCTATTTCCTTTTTATTCCCCCCTGGCACTTTCTTCACCTTTCTATGCCCACTGGCACCCTTTTCCGTGCACATTTTCCACTCTGTTGGGTTGCTTGCACCCTTCTCTCTCTTTCCGGGTCGCTCGTACCCTCTTTATTACAGTTCTCTCACTTTGTGCCCCTTGCACGCTCTGCTTTTCTTGTTTTCTCTTACGTTCTTACAGTTCTTTACTGGTTTCCTTTTTAATTTCTTTCCTCTTTTCCATTCTGCGCCTCTTGTTGCATTTTTTCACCTGCTCCGCTTCACTCACCTGCATGCTCCCAAGTGTCTCTCTGTCTCTGTCTTTCTCTTTGTCTCTATCACCCCCCCCCCCACCCGGGCAGCAACGCAGTGACAAGCAGTCACTTCTGGTTGTGCGGGCCTGAGGTCAGGGTCTCTCTACTTGCCCATCAGACACCCTTCAGACCGGCACAGGTCCCCCTTTCCCACCTCTTCCACTCTCTCCCCTCTCTCCCTCCTCCTCTCTTCCTCTCTCTCTCTGCTCTCTCCTGTCTCTTCTCTCTTCTCTCTCCTTCTGCACTCTCCTTCTGCACTCTCCTTCTGCACTCTCCTTCTGCACTCTCTTCTCACTTTTTTTCTTCTCTCTTTCTCTCTCTCTCAAGCCACGCTGCAGCCCTTCAGTGGGCCAGCGTCTCGGCATGCCATTCTCCTCCGGGCCATCGATCCTGCTGCTCTCTGCTCCTTGGCTCCTTTGGTCCAAACAATGTACCCGGCTCACTCTTGCACTTGTGTAGAATAACATTTTTTATAGTTTGAAAGAAAGTCAAGGGTTAAGTGATAATTAGTAAATGCCTGACTCTATTGATGGGCCTGCTAGGGCGTTTTCCTAGAGTCCCACCTGGCGGTAAGACTTTAGTAAACTATCCCAGTGGTTTGTAGATCCCCAACTCTTAGTATCAGTCTGTACTACTGCTGGAACCTTGGTACAGTGGCAGAGCAGTCAGGCCTATCTTAAGAGGAAGCTTAGGTGAGTACACTGAACCCAATTAGCAAAACACACCAAAGAAACACACACTTAAATCTATATAAAAATATACATTTATAATATTCACACCACAATCATTTGATATACTACACTTCGGGATACTTTTAAAAGGACACGTCTTAGTTTGCGGTTGCATTTGTTGCAACATTAGACATTGAAAAGACAGTGCTATAATATTATCGGTAAGTATGCGCACTTGCGCTTCTTAGCAGAAATACGTTAAGACATTTACTCTGCATACACATATAAGAAAGTGACTTTAGGGAATGGAAAATGGGTAGTTAGTGCAGTACTAGCAAGGTCTTCTCTTCGCATTAGCAAGGTCCAAGAGATGTTTTCTTTGCACAAAAAGTCTTTTTTAAGTCCAGAAACACAGCCCTGGCTAAAACAGTTCGGAAAAGGCTCAAAGTCTTGACAAGCAGCAGAATATGAAGAGTTCCTGTGGATTTCTTCAAGTCTCTAGTCTTTAATGATGCAGCAAGTTAACAACTAACGATGGAAACCCTGTTAAGGACTCGATAAAGGGACACAAGCAGCAGCTTGTGTCTGAGGTAAGGAGGGGAGGGGAATAACCTGGACACCTCTGGGTGCACTCCAAAACTCTGGAGTGACTTCACGGATCAAGGTAAGCAATACCTTTTCCCCCACAGTGTCTTAGGTTTGAAGAAAAGGATCATGGCTGGATTCTCTTCGATGTGACAGTTCTGCACTCTGCCTCCAGATTCCTTCGTCTGATGACAAAAGGAAGGACAATGGACAGTATCTCTCGGCAGCAGTACCGAGGGAGGACCTCTGGCATGGCTTTCATCAACTTCTTGGGTCAACCTGTGGATTTGTCAGCAGCAACAACAAAGGACGTGATTCGCCCAGTCAATAATCTTCGCTTCTCGCATTCCCACACTCGGCCTGGGGGGTCTGGGCGAGTTGGATCGTATCTATAGGAATGTCCTTGAGTGCTCAGCAAGCAAATATTTGGACAAGTTCGGCGTTTCCACCATGATGCACTCGGAATGGGCAGCAGGACTCTTGGTATTGGTGGTTCTTGGCTCTGGAAACCTACAGGACCTCGGGAGATGGCTCAAAACAAAAGTTCAGCTTGGGACTGGTTGTTCCCACCAGTCGAAGGGAAGGATTCGGCCTCTTCATAGTTACTCTGTTGCACAGAAAACTGGGCCAGGACCGCAGTGGTCGTTTCACGGTGTTGCAGAGGGTCTGCAGATGTCTTTGGCCGTCTTCTTTGGTTACCTCAGCTTCCAGTGGTTGACTTGCTTTACACTCCAGAAGCCTCACCTTTTTTATAAAGTTCCAGTACTCCGTCCTCTGCAATTTTCCTCCATGGTTTACAGAAAAGGGCGTTTGGCTGTCCAATCAGGACAGCCAGACCCCCAGTGGGCGACTGTCACATTCAGGCACTCACTCTGGCTGACTGAGGACGAGGGGGGATGGGGGGTTTGAAAACCTCCTCCACCACTTCCTACCTGGCCAGACTCTGTGGATCCTAGGCGGGGACAACCAAGAGTTTCCGCCAAAGGCAAAACACACACACCAGCCTCCCCCTCCCAGAATGGTAGAAGAAGGGCTAACAAACAACAACCACGCTAGTAATGGCAAAAAAAAGGGAGGCCTCAAGTTGGTACTTGGGTGCACCTATTGTGTACTACCGAGGCTATGGACATAGCCTGCGGTACAAAAATTACACAATAGTTGGTAGAACACGTCCACTGATATCAGTCGTAACTACAAGATTGTCTATGTGACTAAAAAGTCATAGCAGCAGAGAGAAGGGGTATACTAGGTATCCCCTTGGCACTCCACTTAATGTGGTGTGTGCCAATCTCTTAGACTATAAAGGTTTATCCTTATCCTTAAGAACTGTAGTTACTCTAGGATAAAGAAGAGAAGCTCAAAGGGGGACTCTAAGGGTCCCCAACAATACTGCCCATAAGGAGCTGTGTGCTGCGTTAGTGAAATACTTGCTATGGAGGAAAATAGACTCCCTAGTACAGGTAAAATACAAAGAATAGTGTTCCAAAAGACAGAGCCCATAATGAGTGGAAAGTATCCACTCATTCAGGATTAAGGAAAAAGGTCCAGAATTCCAGCAATAAGTTATGGGGTTTTCACTAAGAGAGGGGATGAAGCATAACAATTATAAATCTCCCTAAAGGGGACTACTTAAGTACTTTCTACAGCCAGTTTCCCTTACACTCCCCATGTTATTCCTATGGGAAATCTACACTACTCCCGGTTGCCTTTTCCTTGTCCCAGTATTTGTTGGAAATGGGGAGCGGTAGATGGAATTGGTTTGGAAATGCCCCATGAAATCTCAGGGAATGGGTTTTGAGGTATAATGGGGGGGAGGGGGGAGGAAGGGGAATTCCATGTCTCGCCCTCGGGTATTCTCTGACCAATCCCCCGTGACTCCACTCAAGTGATCCTCCCTAGCTTGTCCACCCCAAGGTATGGATCCAGTAGCAATGGCTGTCCCCTTGCCACCTGAGAAGAGGATCCATGGGTAGTAGGAGTGAGAACACCCTCAGGTGTCCCCTATAATTCCGATATGATGTTCTGCTTGGGTATGCTTTAACCTCTTGTTTAATTGGTATGAAAGACCAGACTATTTTTGTAGTGCCCCTGACCAAGACATAGACAATAAGGTTGCATGGCCTATGCTACAAGGTTAAGAGACTGCTTCACATTGTTGGTACCCTGCGATACATTTTTGTCTTTTTCTGTCTCTAATTTTCAGATTGACATTCAGATTAAAGATGCAATTGGCCGATATCATCAATGTGCTACAATCCAGCTCGATTTCCAGCTTCCAATTCGATTCAATCTTACTTATGTAAGGTAAGGTGTTGTGTGCTGGTATTCTAAACTTGTTTAATTCAAATAAAGATTGACCTTATGCTTGCAACTGTTTTTGTTAAATGCAGCACTTTTATTAAATGAAGCACTTTTATTGTGATACGATCTACTGTGATTAACCCAGCAAAAGGCTGACTCGTATTCCCCCTTCTGGGCTGCCTCTGAAAAGGCTTCTGTAAATATCAGCCTTTTTATGATGGGCTGCTTCCTCCAATAACATATCGAATGGGGAAGCCCCGGCAGGGTCAAAATGACCAGGGCTGTCTGCTTGCGTGGGCTGTACCGTTTGTTAGGACAGTTATTCTAAAGTTCTGCCAAGACTCCATAAAAACCATATCTGAGGCAGTACAAAAACTCCACTCACTCTTACTATAAGGCTATACCACCTGAGAATGAGGTAATATGGACAGAGCAGCCAGGCTTATCTTGGGAGGGAGAAAGGGCTGTAGGAAGGTACAAAGAAATTGTAGGGAACACATGGCCCAAAGAAACACTGAAACACTATGTATTGTAAAAAATGATTTTTTTTTAAATAAATACATTTAGGCCAGGATAAATCTTGTGAAAGGGGAAGTATTGTTACATATTATATAAAGACCATCAACAAAAAACCACTTGATGCTTATGGTATACACTCCAAAGTATAACCTTGTTAAGAATAGCAATAAGCAGTTCAAGGTGAGTTAAACCTAAAGTAACACTTTCCGAATTGCCTTACGATATTCTTGGGGAGTAAAACCAAAGTAGTTAGACTTTTAGAATACAATCAGTACTTCAAGGGCAGTAGACCCTATTGATCATAACGTACAATGTTATCCACTTTCAAAATCCAACACTTGTTACAAGTTTCTCTTGCAACAAATGTAACTTTCTTCTATTATGAATGTATACAGTTACACCACCAGTATTACTTTCAACAACAGTTCAGAGCTAGTAATATATAGAGGGTCCTTAAGCTCCTCAAGGAGAAGTACGAACACAGTAAAAGTTCACTAAAGCAGTTCATAGAAAGCATAACCCAATATTAGTTTCAGGAGCAAGAGCGATTCAAGGTCTGTATAACCTATTGGTATATAAACCTATTACACTACTTCTATTATAGGAATGGACAGTTTAACCAAGGATACTTTTCTGAAGTGTAGAACACAATTCTAGGTTAAGAACTCTAGCAGACTTGGCATTCAGTAGTTCAAGGTAAGTAAGTGCCTATATACTTTTCAGACGGGCTACAAGCAACTCAAACACGTATTAACTGCAAGACTGTTTTAGAAACACACTAAGCAATTCAGGGAAAGCAAAATCCAATGGTACACTTAAAGAAGAGCAATCTGCTATTCAAGTTAGGTAAACCCTATTGGTAAGCTTTTACACTTCAGTGAAGAATAACTAAACAGTACAAACACTATTACTTTGAAATAGTGTTTTACTCTTCTTAAAAGTAAGTAAAATAACTTATATACTTTTTAAAGGACCAACCAGCAACTTGAAGCCAAGTGTTAACTTAAGGGCACTTGTAACTTATTTTGTTACAGAGATAGTTGCTACACTACCTTCTTTAGCAAGTGAGTACTTTTCACACTTGTTATAATTTCAAGGCAGAAGTCTGATTTTTTTTAAAGCCCTTCCGTAGCCTATAGCATGAGTTTTCTCAGAGGCAGAAGAGGGTTCCTAGTGGTCTAGGAGCCAGCTCTAGGCAGGTCAAGATATGGTTCAGCGGCAGGAAAGTCTGAGTTAGAGGATATTTCTTCAAATAAGCATGTTTCACTTCATAGTTAGTTGAAAGTGTTCTGGCACTTCTCAGAAGGCTCCCTATATGCGAATTGTATGGGCAAACTTCCAAACACTCGAACCACCCACTCAGCCTCACAGGGTTCACTCAAGACAAGACTTGATGTACGTATTACCCAAGCCAACACTGTACTTCAGTTAAGAAGAAGAGCGTCTGTTTCTGTCCTTGTAACTACTTTTTAGACCCTTTCGTTCCCAAAAGCACTATTTAGTGTACCGTGCCTTGCCTTCTTTAGGGCCCTTTTAGGTGGCCATACTTTTGATTTTCGGCATTGGAGAGTCTACCCGATTTTTTTCTTTATGAACATGTATGTTTATCCACATCGGCAGAAAAAATTGTCATGCTGTGTGTTCCTTTAGGATCTTAGAAAATCTTTCATACATCAAGATATTATAAGTGAAAGCTTCCCCTAAAAAGGCTCATTTCCGGTAGGGAACACCAGGTTATGAAACAACTGTGCATATGCATGGTAGGAAGATGTTTTGATGAATTGAGCTTCAACTGCTTGATTTACAATGTGCATAACGGATCATCTAATGGCTGGAGAGTATAGCAGCCACAAATTGCTGGTGTGACTGAACTGTAATCTCCACGTGACACTTCAGTAAATCCAAATGTCTGTAGAGCTGCAAAACTGTGGGCACAACATGAAACAAAGATGGTAAGCAGGTAATTTCCCCAGGTGAGCAGCCGTTGAGCAGAGGTGCAAAAGTTAAGTAAATCGTGTTTATAGGAAATTTACAAACCTAACGAAGCGCCCACCAAGCTCATGGCATCTGAATGTAAAAAAGCCACAAGTATATAGGTATGATATAAGCAGAACAAATTGTAAACCCAAAATATTTTGTGCAAGTAATCGAACATGGAAGAGCATCAGCGTACCACCTCCATTGCACAAAGTAGGAGAAAAAATGAGAACCATTTCACTCCCTTTTAACTTAATAGCGCACTGTCTGCCATTTTGATAATCTGTGAGTATAGTACAGCCTCCTACACATTGGAAAGACAAAGGCTGAATGAAGCAAATCAATTTATTTCCTCCATAAAGGATTTTCACATGATGTAATGGGAGATGACGGACATTTGAGGCATCGGACGCTCTGGATGCTGTTTTTTTCCTGCGTCATCTTGCTCGGACAGTTTCCCTCAAAGCCAAATGCTCACTGCTTACCTCAACAGCAGCCTAAACGTAGCAAGCTTAAGATTCCTTCCCCATTCAATGACGGAGGTAAGAAACTGGGTGGAGAGTCGGACCCTGTAAATGTAGAGCACTGTGCTCTCCTTCCTCCATTGTATGCTTGGCAGACCTCCTGGTGTTGGCATACCTCTGGGGAAAAATGGAAACTCCATTAGTCAACTGAACAGCTCAGGGGTTTCTCGGCCGTTAACACTGGGCGATACCAGCAGTTAATATTGGTAAAAGCACTCGAGGCGAAGGAGCTCCAGGCTTAGCCACCTTTATCTGCTTACAATAGCCCCCATGCTTTGAACTTCTTTTAGATAACCAATGCTATTTAACTATTTTATTCTAGAGTATCGGCCATGCATAATCGGACAGATGTGCATTTTGAGACTTTCATTTCAGAGACATCTGGGGAATTCAAATGTGGGACAATTTCTAATTGTACTCCCTTAGGTTCAGCAAGGCCTTTCCTTTTGTGTTACACAGTGCCTATTTAGTGCAACCTGTAGGTATATTAAAAAAAAAAAACCTCAATGAAAAAGACCAAGACCTTATGGCGAATCGTGCAACCGTTGTTAATGGTGTCTAACTCATTTGCAGCAGTCACACTAGTTGTTTTAGGATAACGACTACATTTAAATTGGTCCTTTCTCATTGTATGAAAAGGTATCTTGTGTGGCTATTTCAAAATCTGGGAATAGTTTGGACTATGGCCTTGAGATTATATATATTTATGTTGTAGCAAATGTATTATGAGCATGTTGAAAAAATGTTTTTAAAATGTCATATTGTTTGCCAAAAACTACTCTAACATTTTTGTTTAAAAAAAACGTTGTAGCCATGAGAGTGACGACAAAAAAAGACCAGTTATTATTCACCGAGCTATCCTGGGATCTGTGGAGAGAATGATCGCTATCCTAACTGAGAATTATGCCGGCAAATGGTAAGTACTTATGACCTTTTTGTTCTTAGTTTTTTAATAACTATTAAATATTGTAAGATTACAATCCATTAGAGGATTGATGTGCTCCCATGTCAGATAGACAAAAACAGCAGTATTATTTTGCTCTTAGTGTTTCATGATAGATGACTGTTAGGAGAGACTTTGAGAACCTGCCCAGTGGGAGGGTTCTTAGAGTTCTAGTTGGTGAACAAGGAATTAGACACTTGGTCCAGCCAAAACTCTTATAAGGTAACATAGGTAGAGCAGTAAGGCAGAAGGCAGAAGTCGGGAGATCAGGGACCGGTGTGCAAGTACACACTTGGAGACAACCAGGGAAAGGAGCAACGCAACACACTGAAGTACACAAATATACAATTTAATAGGTCTTCAATGCATATTCGAGTAAAACTCAAGAATGCCATACACTACAAAGCACTCCTTCATACACACCCTGATATTTTTTGTGATTAATATGTTAATATTTGGATAGCTCATTTAGCGGGCACCCTGACATAATGTCCCCTAATATACAGTCACACCCCACAATTCTGGTCAAGAAACACTGCTACCATCAAGGTATTGATGATGCGCTTAACTTCTTCGACAATGGCTATCCTTGCCCTCTGGATCCCCTCAACCTCTTAGCCATTTTTGACACAGTAGACCAGCAGACCATGACCACATGAAGATCAGTGAGAGCGTACTCAACTGGACAAATCCTACCTTGCTAATCCCCACCGATTTATCCATATAGATTCCTCCAGATCATCAACTCTATCCATCACCTCTGGAGTCTCGCAAGGATCTATCCTCTTCCTCCCCCGCACCACCCTCTCCCTGACCCCCCCCCCCCCCCACCTCGATCTTTAATCTTTACACAGAACCTCTTGGAACCTTCCTGGCTCAACACAATAGCCACAATCTGCCAATACACAGATGATGTGCATGTTTGCCTCCAGATATCCTCCATTGAAGGCATCCACAGGCTCAAGGCTTGCCACACATTGATCCTTTCCTTGATTTCCAGTGCCCCCCCCTGAAGATCTATTCCTCCAAGACCAAATTCCTACTGCTGACTAACAACAACGAATACCCTGACATTCAGACCTGATGCTCCACTATAAACCTCTTCGGCTTCACACGCCAGCTGACCACCTCCGTCTTGTCCCTTGGGTTCTACATCTATAGGCACCTCTCCTTCAAGGAGCACATAGAAAGGAAGAGAAAAATGGCTTGATACCAACTTTCCCTCCAGCGGAAAATCAAGCACTTTATTCCATCAATCAACTTCACACCGGCAGTCCATCTTTGGCCCTCTCCCTCCGGGATGGTGGCAGTGCCTTTATGGAAGGTCTTCTGGAGACTACTGTGGCACCCCTCAGATGTGTCCTACATCTTGCAGCATGACTCATCAAAGGCCTTTCAACCCCTTCACCTTGACCCTTATCGAATTCTGTTTCCCACTGCATTCACGTATCTCCTTCAAATCATCCTGCATCATCTGCACGACCATTACACTCCCATCCCCAAACTGTCTTGCTGAGAAGCTCAGCATTTTCGGAGTCAGTAATGGCCCAAAATGTCGCCCTCAAAATTCCTACTCCGAAAATTATGAATTATTTTCTTTCCGATTTCCCCCACCCCGCTTTACACTCCACATATATATATGTGAGGGGTATGGGATATAATGGTAGTATGGGGTGCTGCGGGGCCCTCACCCCACATATGTATGCAGTGTAATGGGGGTTTAAAAAAAAAAAGAATTTGGCCATCGAATTCTGGGGGTCGTAGGGATCACATAGATATTCCTGAGTCCTATGATCCACCAGAAGCAAGGGCATATGCAGCTTTTATCTCTGCTGGTGCTATGAAAAAAGAACCAGATGACAAGCTTTCTCTCTCTGATTCTGGAACCTCCTACCGGTCGCCCTCTAAGTTTCAGGAAGGAATTCAAGACCATCCTCTTAACCTAGGTCCAACCCCAGCT
The DNA here is from genome assembly GCF_040938575.1 of Ambystoma mexicanum. Lineage (NCBI taxonomy): Eukaryota > Metazoa > Chordata > Amphibia > Caudata > Ambystomatidae > Ambystoma > Ambystoma mexicanum. Next base: position 331,146,498 of record NC_090935.1, read on the forward strand.
CCGCGCCAAACCTAACTTGTGACCTGGTGATTTGCTCCCCCTTGTTTCCTCCCCTAGTTGCTTGTAGATCCTTTGCTGCCAAATTGCCCACTCCCTCATTGTTAGCTCTTCACTCCCTTGTATTGATGCTTTGCCATCTACTTCCATCACTATCTAATTTCCCCATAACTTGTAAAATTCTCAGTTGCTTTTCGAAGCTCAATAAGTATCCTAATAATAATAGAGTGGGGAAGAAAGGGTTGAGTGGATGTCCTTTTTCTATATCCTGTTAAGTGCCTCCAGAAACAGATCTGCTAATTTCTGAGATGCACTGTCATGATTATTTTAACATGGAGAGCTCATGCAAAACCTGCTCATCACCCTGTTGCATAGTTGATAACCGTCCTATTACAGGGAATGGCAAAGGGCTTACGGACAGGGTTTTGAAATCACAATAAAAGTATGTTTGTGTCTGCTTCGGTTTAGTATATCCCTGGGGAGTATGTTCCATCATGTCCTTAATTCAGGTAAGGATAGTCTGTTGCTTCAATGATAGCGATTTCAGGTTTTATTAGTACACTGAATTTAGATACTTTGTGTATTTGAGATTTTAAGGTATCGATTGTTTTATTTTCTCTTTTATGTAAAGAAAATTATGACTTTTACTGTTCTTAAGATTTTGAAGGTTAATGAATGAAGTGTATTGATGTATTTTCTTTGATCATGAATTAAAGGTTGATTTGTTTCAACCAAATAATTATTTTTGTAAAAATTATTTTGTTGCAATCATCCCATCATATAGGTGTGTTAAGGTGGATTTCCAAAATTAACACTGGGTCTGGATTTTGGGAGGCCAACCTATTCTGTTGAACAGGAAGACCCTGAAGTCTAGCCAAACTCAATAAAGGTAGGTAGCAGAGTGGTAAGGCTTAGACTCAGGAGATGTGCGAGAGTGGATGCAGCGGTCCCTTTCGCACGTGGGATTTAGTTTTGGTCGGTCATGGTGCTTGAAACTCTGGTTTAGGCATCTTCCAGCTGAACAGCCACGGAACGGAAAGAAGACTTCTGCTGAGCAGGCGACCTCTGGACACTTCCAGGGTGCGGAAAAGACTGATTGCAACGAGAGTCAACACGGTCAGGCGGCGACAGACTATTTCAATGGACGAACAAGAGCAGCTCCTTCGTGCCTTAAGTTGATGCAGAAAGGCTGAAAATGCAGGTGCAGGCATCTTGTAGTACAAGCTGAAGAGCCTCCTTGTTCCAAGGATGCACTAAAAACTGCGATGACTGCAGCAAGTTAGCCCATCTGAGAGCTGGCCAGACCACCGTTTGGTCCAGGGACACTTCCGAAGGCATAGATCCTCGAGCACTAATCTTCAAGACTAGTTATCCCCACCAGTCCAGGGTTGAAAGCACCAAGGAAGAACTTTTTGAGATCAGGAAGAGTAGCAGGGCTTCCTTGGGTCTTGGCTGTAGACAATGCTGGTCAGCTGCCACAGTTGTCCTCACCATTGACATTCAGGTACTTAAATGTGGACTGGGACCAGACAGTCCCAGGCCCCACATCTGGGCTCACACACAATCCACCACTTTGCCTGAGAAAGCAGCATCTTTCCCTGGGAAAGGGCATCCCATATATGCCAATTCTGGACCTGAGAGGACAGGCAGAGGCTGTTGGAGTTTTCCTAAAATCTCCCAACAGGTAAGAGTCTATGAAACTATACCTTGGCATACAGGCCCCAGTATAAGTCTGTACTACCCAAAGGTTTAGTAGAATGGCAGAGCAGTCAGGCTTATTTTAGGAGGAGGATGTGAGCTGTAGGTAAGTACAATGAACTCAGTAAATGCATAGGTCAAATAAAAACATGCTCGCACACTTGTAGTTTAAAATTGACATTTATGTTATATACACAAGGCAAAACTATATTCAGGTAAGTAAATACCATTTAGACTAATCAACACAATAGATAACATGAGCAATACTTCAAGTAAGTAAACCAATACCAAGAGAAATAGATAGTTCAATGGTGAGTAAGATCACTTGTTTTAGTCACTGTTGTAGGAATACAAAATTGTTATTCAGCACCAGCAATAGCAGTTCAATGTTTCAGTAGTCCATCCCTATCTAATTGTGAGTTCAAGTCAGATTGGAGGGGGGCAGCAAGTGAGGCACAACAGAAGAAAAGACAAAGTTCCAAAGGATTCCTTGATTATAAGTAAGTATGATGCTTGTGATGGTCAAAAAGGTTTCAGGGACCTTGGGAAAGGCTCCCTAAATGCACACAATTATTAGGCCTGGGTCAACAGTATGGGTGAACACCCAAACACTGGAATCGGCACTCCAGTAGGAGCGACCAAATGGCTTGAGGTAAGTACTACCGCGAGTCCCACAGTAACTGAGGAGTGGTGAGGAAAATGCAGCTGGATTATTTCATGGTGTAGCAGCGATGGACCCGGTCTCCTGTCCTTGGTCGTGGTGATAAAAGGAGGGACTCTGGAAGTGATGTCACATCAGCAGTCGAGAGAAAGGACTCTCAGCACAGAATTCTTAGTACTCACATAGGTCTGCAGTTTTGGTACCTTTTTACAGGCTCCAAGGATGAAGGTTTAAAGCCTGGTAAATCCACCTTGGTTACTCGGTCCTGTATTCCGGTGAGGGGACTCTGAAGAAGGTGAACTTGTCTCTGGAGGTCCAGGTGTAGTTCGCCAAAGTTCTGGGAGGATTTGTTCATGGGGAGATGATGCATTGCAATTGGATCAGAGGTCCCCTTGTATTGGCAGTTTGCAGCCAAGGAAGGTCACAGCACGTTGGGCGATGGCTCGTTCTGCAGGTCGTCTTATGGCTAGTTGGTCCCACCAGCCAATGGGAAGGAGCTGTCCTCCGGAACTCCTCTGATGATTTTAAAAGAGGGTCAGGACAGCAGTGGTCTCTTCGCGGTTGCTTTAAGGGGCTACAGGCATCTCTAGTTGTCTACTTTGAATCTTCTATTCTAGTGGTCAACTTGCCTTCAGCCTCCGGCACCTCACCTTTTATTAGGATTTAACATTCATCCTCTGGTAACTCTCCCTGCAGTTTACAGCAAAGGGCCGTTGGCTGTCCAATTGGGACAGCTAGCCCCCCGGTGGGAACTGTTTCCTTTCCAAAAGGCAAGGATAGTTGAGTTTTAGGATCCTCCCATGCTTCCTGTCCTTGCAGACACAAGACCGGGAACCCCTTGAGTGGCCTCGGCGGGCTACACAAGCGGTTCCCGCCAAAGACCAAACACAATTCAGGACTTCCCCTTCCCAAGATGGTAGAAGGACCAAGAAATAACACTGACACAAAAAAAATGGCGAAAAAAGAAAGATGCCACATTTTGGAACAAAGGTGACCCGTCTGTACATAGTCGCAGATGGGAAGACAGCCTGTGAGCAAAAATAGCACAAATGTCGGTGGAACACGTCCACTGCCACCTGCCATGAATATAGGGTTGCTACTGTAACAGAAATGTTATAGGAGCAGAGAGAAAGGGAATACTAGGTAACTCCTCAGCACTTCACATGGGGTGGTGTGTGCGCGCTGATCTCCCAAAAGGAAAAACTAAGGACAAAAAGTATCCTTCTAACCTTGAACAGTAGTTTTTATGGGAAATAAAAGAATATAAAATGGAGAGCCCATATGGCTGCCAGCAACACTGCACATAAGGTGCTGTGTACTGCAAAAGTGAATCACAGATGCATTTTAATAGGTATGGAGGAAAGCATGACTTCATTAAAGTAAAAGACAATAAACAGGGTTCCAATGGTCGGAGCAAAAAGAATGAATGAGGGGGAAAAAAACACTCCCTCATTCAGGAGAAAAGAGTCCAGAAGTCCAACACGTTGTGTGGGTTTCCGGAGGAGAGGGGATTAAGCATAAAACTGATAACATTCTCCTTAACACAGGCCAAAGAAACAATCTGGCCAGTGGACACTCAAAATCTTGTGACATGGCCATCTTAGCATGCTAACCACTCTACCTAGCCATTTGCAGAAAATGAAAGTTGCACGAGTAAAGTTCAGAAAACCGTCCACTACCACCAGCTCATTCGGGACCCATTGTAACCAAAAAGCCACAAACGAAAAAGTATTCTAATCGCACTTCACTTTCGGGTGATGTGTGCAAGTGTAACAATACAAAAAATTCAGGAAGAGACATATGGGCTCACTACAACTTTGTTAACATTATAGTGGAATGTCCACAGCATTCCGAGTGGTGGTAGCCCTTGTAACTCACCATTTCATGCAGTCTTTGGCTGGAGGTCATTGCACCACCTCTCCAGCAAACTTGTATTTGGCCAGTGCGGAAACGTGCCGGTAGCCGTTAATACTGGCATGTTAATTCTGCGCAGGCCAACTCGTAATGAGGTCCTTAGTCTCTCAGTACTCGTAGTCTTATGGCCTGATCAGTTACACCATAGGAATAAGCGAAAAGACGAGACAAAAAAAGTAGAAGGCTTTACTTGCCTCCAAAAGTACCAGAGTACAACAAAAAGAAAGGGCGTCTGTTAAAGTCTATGGGAGGAAAGCAGCAAAAGAAAATCTTTCCTAACCCACCCCATCGGATGGTGGAATTGACAAGAGAATTGAGTAATTCTCCTTTTTTTCCATTCAGTCTTATTAATTTCTCTACAGCTATGACTGCCTTACAATGAAAGCTGCTGCCTTCTCTTCCAACTTCATTTCCCCCTTGCCCACCCAACACTGACTCTACCACTGATTCTTCCCTCAGCAACCTCTCTGTCCATTAACAACACCCTTGACTTCCTTGTTCCAGTCATAGGGGCAAGGAAGTCAAGGGTCATAGAGGATCCGCCTGAAACCTGCCTCCAAGCGTAACACCTGGTACGACTCCAAACGTTCAGACCATAAAAGTAAGTGCGGGGCTGCTGAATGGAAGTAGTACAGTTCAGGCTCACCCTCTGACAAACTGGCCTGCCGACTGATCCAGAGACACTACAGACTCCATCTGTGCCAAAAAAAGAGCCCACATCCAGGCACGAGTGTGCAATGCGTCCAACAACATGGCTGAACTCTTCAAAATCTGCAGGGAACTTGCCAACCTGTCTGCAGTATCTTCTCCCCTACTCCTTCCCAGGCCCATTGCAATGCACTCTCACTACATTTCCAAAACCTAGGACATATCGAACAGCCTTGTCACACGCTCTTCCAATCCAACCCTCTACTCGCATCCCTTCACTCCAACTCCCCATCCCCCTTGATTTCTCTTCTGCATTTGTCACAGTGTACCATTTCATCCTTATAAAAAGGGTCCATGATACCCTTGTTATCTCGGAACGGGCACTGGATTGGCTTACCGCCTTCCTAACTGACCATTCCTCCAAAACCATTCTGGGCCCTTTCTCCTTCCCTACTTCTCCACCTGTGGTGTCCCCCAGGGCTCCATTCCTTCGCCTTGGCTCTTTAACATATACCTTTCTCTGCTGGCACACCTTGTTTCTTCCTTCTCCCTCAACATCCAGTGCTACGCTGACGACACACAACTCTTCAAACTTCCTACTGACACCCTTGCACCTTCCTTCATCCCTGACTACCTCTCTGCCATCTAGGCCTGGTGCATTGCTAATGACCTCTGCCTCAATGCCAGCAAAACAGAGATTCTCCCGATTTTGTCGCCTGCACCATACTTCTTCTCTTCACTCTGGCATTCCTCCATGGGCTCCCCCCTGCCCCTTCCTCTAAAGCCAGAAATCTCTGAGTCATTTTAGATTCCTCCCTTTCCTTCATCCCTCATATTCAGGACATTGCCAAGAAGTCCCACTTTCTGCTCTTCCTTCTCAAAGGAACTCTACCCTTCCTCACCTTCCCCCAGAGACTCATTCTTGCCTGTGCTATGGTTCTCTCCGGGCTAGAGTATTGCAATAGCCACCTCCGTAATCTTCCTTCGTCCACCCTGCAACCCCTCCAGCTAACCCACAATAGGGTAGCAAGACTTATCCTTGGCCTCAAGCCCAGGGAACGCATCTTTCCTGCCCTACAAAGCCTTCCCTGGCTCCCGGTCTCGGCACAGATTAAATTCAAATCCCTCTGTATCATCCACAAGGCTATCTGGGGCCAAGGACCACTCTATCTTCAATGCTTCCGGACCAAATACTCCCCTTCTAGACTCATGTGTTCCTCTGGCACCAACTCCCTGTGTGTCAAGCTGCTAGAAAGAGAGCTGATGGTCGATCACTTTCCTCTGTGGGCTCACTCCTTTGGAATATAGCCTCCCTCTCCCCCTGTCTCTTGAGCAGGACCTCCTTAAGTTCTGAAAAAGTCTCAAGACCTTTCTGTTTACCTCTTCCTGCTCTCTTCCCTGGTAATCATACAGTAGCATGACTGATGTGCAGGCCCCTAATGTATCTTCTGGGCCCTGATCCCCCCCTATTTATCATCCCAGCCGCTGTCTATTTACTGCACTTACTTAGGCTCACCCTTCCCCTCGTGAGGCTGTACTATTTCTTCTCTTATTAGCACTTCACCCCGAGCACTTCTCCATGAGCACCACAGCACCCATCCCTTAACCCCCCACCCCCCTTCACCACATGGCGCGTTCTGAACACTCACAAGGTTTAGTAGGTTTGTCTCCTCTCCCTGTTATTCTCAATATTTGTTTGTACTATTAATTCAATAATTTATCTTTGTTGTAATTCATTGGCTGCCGTCCCCTTTCCCCACCCTGTTGCCCTGTGGGTGCTTTGAAACAGTTGTTGCTATTAGTTTAAGCGCCCAACAAATGATCAATAAATATATCTGCTCTGTAGACAGTGTTGTTTCCCTTAGACCACCAGCAGGGCGTCATCAAGGGCACTGCACCTTTATTTATGAGCTATAGTAAGGGTTCATGGGCAATAGAAAATGATCTCTGTCCAGCAAAGATCTTTAAAGAAGCACCCAAACATTGCAACTTCTCTGGTAACATAATGCAGCCAATACATTCATTGACATGGGGTTTTGTGCAGCAGAAGTTAAGTAGGTTTATGTAATCATGTTGAAGAAAGTGCAACTCAAAGGTCTTCTATTTATAGTTTGAGTAGAACACCAACTTTAATTCAATAAAACAATGTTTGGAAAATGCATTTGGATTTTTTGACATCTACTGTGTTTGACATTACCAAACATTTTGGGAAATGTTCAACGTCTATTGCAGCTCAGTGCCTTACTTTGGTGTAAGGCACTGATCTCTGCCAATAAACACCATTCACTTTATTTGTGTTAAAACTAGATGTTGTTTGTTGAAGAAAAACGTTGTTTTTGGGCCCAACTGCAAACCTTGGCTACCTACATACTGTAATGATGTTATTTTTCCTGCAGGCCTCTCTGGCTGTCTCCTCAGCAGGTTATGGTGGTACCCGTAGGACCAACTTGTGACGAGTATGCTCAGAAGGTAAACATTTCAAGTTAATTATGTATATTGTGATGCACTCTTCCCTCCCCCATGTCTTTACATAAAACCATGAAATCCTATCTGTTTCCAACCTCTTATGTTACAAACAATACCCTGGACCTATTTTTCAATTTTCAGCAACATTATCTTGCCCTCAGCTTATTTTATTTTTCTACCTTACGGTTCTCTATTGCTTTAAAACTCTGTGCTGCCTCTTGTGTGGGTGCATGCTATCCAAATATGCCACTGTAGTAGGCTGTTGGGTAAGATTCTTTAAAGTCCAACTGGTGTGGGACTTCACAAGACTTCTCTTGGTATTAGGCAGACCCAACTTTTAATGTAGGCCTGTATTACACAAGTTGGTATAGTGACTGAGCAGCCAGGCTCATTTTAGGAGGGGTAATGTGAGCTGTAGATTAGCACAATGAAATCAGTAAACACAAGGCACTAAGTAAACACTTGCACACTTAGTTATGTTACATTATTTAAATATACACAAGGGAATTTAAGCATTCTTTAAAAAGCAGCAACTAATAGTAGCATTCAATGGAAGATGGAATTCATTTAAACAAGAACCAATAATGCTGGTGAGTAATTCTTTTATATGCTAAACATGTTCTAGCACACAGAGTGTGAATCAATGAAGGTCAGTATTCACACTTATTTTTGTTCACCATTACACAATTGGGTTGAGGAGGGAAAATGGTTAGAATTAAAGTAGAACACACTTTCAACTGGTCCAATAGTTAGTTTCTCCCAGAGGGATGTAGTCAGCCTTTAATCCCAGCAATAATAGTGTCAACAATGAAAACCTGTAAGGGAATGAGCACTGCCAAAGCCAATAGGGTTCAGAAGAGGAGCCTTTAGGAAACCAGGACAGCCAAAGTAAAAGGGACAGTTCCAGTTTTGATGCAGCTTTTCTTAGAAAAAAGTTATCAAACAGTCAGTCACAGGAGCTCAAGGGGAGCCCGCTTGATGGAGCACAAGCTGGAAGGCCTGCACAGGTGAGTTGAGGTCAACTCCACAGGTGTTAAGATAGTACTTCCCAAGCCCGGGGGCACAACAAATGACAAAAGGTAGTTATACTCCAAGCCCCACAGTACCTTAGAATTGAAGAAGAGGTTCCAGCTGGATACCTTCCTGATGCAGTGGGGATACCTTCCTGATGCAAGTTCCTGGTCCTTGGTCGTGGTGACAAAAGTGAGGACGTCTGGCAGGCTTCTGCAGCAGCACTCTAGGTACTCGGCAGCAATGGATTCCACACAATTAGCGACTTTGTGGTTTCGGTGCCTTTTTCTCAGCGTCAAAGTGAAACTAATAGCTCTGGTTCGAGTTTCCTCAGTCCCTCTGTCCCTCGGTCCTGGATTCTGGTGAGGGGACTCCAGACGAATATTTCCTGCTTCTGGAGGTCCTTGTAAAAGTTTTGACCGGATTTGTTCTCGGGAAGATGATGCACTCGATAATGGTCAGTGGTCCCCGGGCATTGGGATTCTGCAGACTAGGAAAATTGCAGCAAGTCTGGGGTTGAGCCAAAATGAAGCAGGTCTCGTGTCCAGTTAGTTCTACCAGCCCAAGGGAGGAAGTTGTCCTGCACGGATCTTCCCTGTCGAAACGAAAATGGGGTCAGCACAGCTGCAAGGCTTCACTGGTGTTTCGTGACCCTCCCTCACCAGACACACTGGAGCCTGGGCGGGCTTTAGGGCTGCAAAACACAGAAAGGACTCCATAAACAGAGTAAAATCCCAGATGGGACTAACAAACACAAAATGGCGAAAAGAAGACTGGGGCCATTTTGGAAAAATCAAATATATCCCAGATTCTAGATTCTAGAGCTGAGAAACACCATTTTCACATAAGGTGGCGGGTCGCTAGGTATGAAAGGTTTGAAGACCACTGACTTGTACTGAAAAGGAAAGCCTGCTTTTCAAAATTACTGATTGGTCGAGGCGCTTGACCCAAGGTGCTAAATATTACACGTTTTCCAACTTTAAAATAATAAATAAAAAGCATTATGGAAGACCTGTAAAGGTTTGGTGACCTGAAGAGACTAAATGGGATTAGACCCAATGACCTAGAGAAATTCATACAACTTTTTAACAAAGAATTCTGTAAAGAATTGCTGTGAATTATCGTTGCATACTTGGTGCATTTCCCTTGCTGTCAGGTAGAAGATTTCAAGGCGATTTATAGTTTTTGCCTTTTGGTCTTCATTATTGGTGGTGCTTTTGTGCATGTGCACATGTTAAAAGCGTGCACCATTTTCACTTTCATTTTTGCTTTGTAACTGAGAAATTACCCTTTTTGATGGCTACGTACACTACTGCACGTTTTGCCCTTTTTTAAGGTTATTGGGAAACCATGGTTGTCCGTGTCAACCACACCGAATTACATGCGTGCCCATGGTTTGTGCATGGTTAACCATTACAAGCCATGACTGGTAAATTCTTCAGCGTTAAACGATGGACAACACTCAATTACACTCAACTACACAATGACAGTACCCCACTGTCGACAATGGATAACTATGATCTGTTCTTGTATATGCCTTGTTGTTTCTTGGGTCTTCTTCTGCCGTCCTAGGTGTGGCAGGTCCTGGTTGAAGTTTTGTCTTCAGCGAGAACCCTTTGTGTTTCCTGCCGAGGCTCCAGAGTGCCTGTGAAGGCAGGAAGTTAGGGAGGAGTCTTGTCTTCCAGTCTGCCTGAAAGGAACCAGGTCTTACTGGGGAGCTGACTGTCCCGATTGGACTGCCAGCTGCCCCTTTCTGCAAACTGCAGGGAGTGTTTGTAGAAGTTGTGCTTGGGTTCCTGATAAATAGTTTGATTCTGGAAGCTGCTAACAAGTCGCCCACTGGAACCAAATCCGAAGAGGAAGATGAAGACAAGACGACTAACTGACTGCAGAGACCGAAGACCCTGCTGTGTGACCAGAGCCTGTTTTAAACCTTTCCTCCAAGTGACCTGGTGCTCCCCAAGAGGACTACTCCTACCCAGAGGCTGGTGACTCTGCATTTCGAGCCATCCCTCGACGAGCTGTACCTTGCTGGGCTGCAAACCACCAGTACACAGTGACCTCAAGCCAGTGTGCAGTGCATTGTCTTCTGGAGCCAGATTCCTGCTGGACCTCCAGAGACACAATTTGAATCCTGTAAACCCCCTCACCAGAGTGCAGGACCAGATTAGTGAAGAGAATCCGGCCAGCGGCAATTCGTTCTTCATCAGGTACCTTTTTAAAAGGGTGCCAAATCTGCAGAGCCATTGGAAGCCTTGAACAATCCTTTGTTGGAAGCTTCTCCTTTCAACTGCTGTTGCCAGTTTCCCTCCAGTGTCTGTTTCTTCAGTCGCCAGACCAAGAATCCAGGGACCTGATCCTGTGCTGCTGCCTCGGGAAGACTATCATCTCCAAGTTCTTCTTAACTGAGGTACTGTATTTGCTTGGGTAATTCTTACCTTAAGTCTCGTGTTGATTGTGTGGCTGAGTGGGTGATTTTTGTGTTTGGGAGTTTGCCCATACCATTCGCCCAGGCCTAATGCTGGAACGCATATAGAGGGAGCCTTCTGTGAAGTCCCTGAACATTTTTCACTATCTCTGAAGCTGATACTTACTTGTTCAAGGTGTTCTCCTCTGGAACTCAGACTTTCTTGTACCTGAACCCTATCCTGACCTATCTACTGCTGGCTCCTAGACACCACAGCCCCTCTTCAGCCTCTGACATAACTCATGCCCTAGTCTAGGGAAGGACTTTAACAGATAAGACATCTGTCTTGAAATTGGAACAAGTGTTTAAAGGTTCCTACTTGTAAATGTGTTAGTAGTGTGTAACTTTGATTTCTGAGTAGAATACGTTACAAAGTGTCTTAGGTCTCAGCTCGTTTGTGAGGGAGAGAAGAGCCATGTCTGGACGTAGCAAAGGAGGGAAAGGACTCGGCAAGGGCGCCGCCAAGAGGCACAGGAAAGTGCTCCGAGATAACATCCAGGGAATTACCAAGCCCGCCATCCACCGCCTTGCTCGCCGTGGCGGAGTCAAGCGCATCTCCGGCCTCATCTACGTAGAAACTCGTGGGGTGCTGAAGGTCTTCCTGGAGAACGTGCTCCGGGATGCCGTCACCTACACCGAGCATGCCAAGAGGAAGACGGTCACCACAATGGATGTCTTCTATGCCCTGAAGCTCCAGGGTCACACTCTTTACGGATTCGGGGGTTGAGGACACCCGCAGCACCACCACCACAAACCCCAAAGGCTCTTTTAAGAGCCGCCAAAAAAAAAAAAGTGTCCTTAAGTTAATACTTCCCTTTCAGTTGCTTGTAGCATCTCTGAAAAGTAAAGTTGTTTTACTTACTTGGAAATAGTGTTTTTTCCTCTAAAATAACTTAGTTGGTAGTGGTTTATTATTTCTAAAGTGAATGAATGTAAAAGCTTACCTATATGGTTTACTCACCTTGAATAGCTGTGTAATCTTCTAAAAGTGTACAATTGGGTGTTGCTTCCCCGATCTGATTAGTGCATTTCTAAAAGAGTTCTCACTTTTCCCAGAGTTGCCAAAGTGCTCCTCTGAAAAGTAGAATGGTTCTTAATTTCCTTAAACTGCTGATTGCCTTTCTTAAGTCTGCTAGAGATCTTACTTGGCTTAGAATTGTATCCTACACTTCTGAAAAGTATCCTTGGTAAACTGTCTATTCCTGTATTAGAAATAGTGTAATACGTTTATATACCAATAGGTACTGACCTTGAATAGCTGCTGCTCTTATAAAACTGTAACAACGGGTTATACTTACCCTAAATTGCTTTAGTGCCCTTCTAAAATAGTCTACTAGGTTCTTACCTGTCCATGAGTAGCTGACCGTCTCTATGAAAAGTATGAGCTACTTTACCAGCTCTGAGTTGTGTTCTCAAAAGTAATAGTGGTGTTGTAACTGTTGGGACAGTTTTTCTGGCATCCAAGTAAGAGCTTAGCGAAACCATTCAACTGAGACAGTACAATACTCCACTCTTAGTATAAGGCTGCATCACCTGAGTAGATGGTAGCATAGACAGAACAGCCAGGCTTATTTTAGGACGGAGAGAGGGATGTAGGGAAGTACAATTAACCTGCAGTACACCACAGATTCAATAGAAACACTTACAACCAAGTATAAAAAATAAAGGTTTATTTTAAAAACGAGTAGGCCAAGTTAAGTCTTGGGGTAAGTACTGGTCATAGTCATAAACACATTTATAAAAACACACCACTATGCTTGAAGGTATACAGACCAAAGCATAAGACCTCATTTAGAATACCTAACCATAATTACTTTTAGATTACTTTCAGTAATATAAGGGTAGTAGACCCTAGCAGTTTTACTGTGACGCTCAGCAAATCGCGTAGTAAATCAAATAGACAATATACTTACTAGTGGGACACTCATTCATGGAACAGTAAAAACCTATAACTCTGATTCAGGATAACAGTTATTCTAGGGAAGTTGGACCTTATGATGTAATACAACTACACTTACTTTTTAGCTCAGTGAAACAGTCTGAGACGTCCAAGGTGTATAAACCAGATAAGTGTGGGCGCTTAGGTTTAATAATAGAATCTTCTTATCTACAAAGTGAGAGACCGCTGCATATTTTGGCACCAATAGGCGAACCCCTGCCTAGAACAATCACAGAATTAAACAATGTGTGCCATCATCTATGCACTTGTACCAAAGTATTACTGTCTTGTATGGATTGACACCATTCTCGTCAAGAAAAAAACACTATTGGTTAATTAGTTTTTGTTGGTGTATTTATTTGTGCTTTTAAATCAAACAGATCCTGAAATAATATAATTGGGGGTTGCTACACTATGTCAATTTGCCAAAACGTGTTTTGACTAACATGGCCTTTTTCAAGGCAGTATTCCTAAATTAGCAACCTTAATCTTGAAATAAATCCAATCCTTTTTTTTGGTGATAGAGTACCGCTTAGAATTGAAACACAGATTAGCAGGCTATTTCTCAGCCCATCGACTCCGTGCCCCTGTTATTGGTTCTGCTCACTCTGTGTAACCTCCAAATTTAATTGGCAATATGTGATAGTATCCCCACAGTCCTCTAGGGTTCCTTCTAGCGAAGGACCTGGCCCCGTCTAGCAATGTGATACTGTCGCATATTGCAAATTAAATGTAGGCAATACTTTGGTAGGTATATCATAAGTATTGCGTTTTTTATTATTGTTTTTATATAATATGTAACAATACTTTACTAAAGATTTATCTTTTCCTACATGCATTTATAATAAACCATTATTTTTACAATACATAAGTGTATCAGTGTTTTTTTTTTTTGGACCCAAATGTATGCTTCAATTTCTTTGTACTTATCTACAGGCCCTCTCAACATTTTCAGGTGGTACAGACTTATACTAGGAGTGGAGTTTCTGTATTGCCTCAGATTTAGTTTTGTGTAGCCCTTGGTTGGACTTTATAAAATCTGCCCTAACGGTAGAGTTTGTTTTCAAAACTTCTTACACCATTTTTCCTCACTCCTTACTCTTCTACTTTTGGCAACAAATAATTATTCTACATCATCTTTATTTGAACTTTATTTTGTCCTTGCCTTTCATAATTGTTATTGATATACATATTGTTTTAATGCTTTGGTTTTGCCCGAAAACACCAATTTTGACAAGCATGAAAAGAGCAAATACAGTTCACTGTCTCTGCCTTCCACACGCACTTCTCTTCAGTGTGGAGTGGCTACCAACCTTTCAGTGCATTGGCTTGTCCCCGTTTAAGGGCAGCACATTTTTTCTGACTCACATTATTCCTTTCATGTTTACAATTATTCTGTCTGTGTATTGATTGCCTGCAAAGGCAAATGAACTTAAAATCGCAGCTATATGAACATTTTTTATTTTTAAGTAATGTATGTTTAATGTACATAAAACAATTAAGATACATTTTCTTTCGAGCTGAAAATGTTTGTATAATTAGCCCTAATGCAGAGAATCCATTTTTGTTTTAAGTTCTTCATCTTGGATCGCCTTGCTGATTATTATGGCAGATGATCAGTGAATCCAGGTTCACTGGGGATACTCTTGTCCAATATTGCGTCATGTGTTGATATAAGTCATTTATAACACGCCTGTACATGAGTGTTTCTAGATCACTGTGCTCATTCTAATTCATGGTCTCCTAAGGTTTGGTGACCTTTATAACCAGTTAGGTTAGATTGATTTTCATTTTAATGCAGAATATCTCACCTGTGAGATCCCCAGAACGTGTTGCTGGACTTGTGGATTATTTTTCCATGTCCTTGAGTGAGTGGGAATCCTTTTCCCCACTCACTCATTATTTTACTTTTTTTTTAAATTTTTGTTTTAACGTGTCCTTTTTCTGACTGTACTTTTGTCTTTGGCGTGAGCCCTTTGTGTAGCCCGCCGAGGCTCCAGAGAGTCTGTGAAGGCAGAAAGTGAGGGAGGAGTCTGAAACTCTGCTCACCTTTTGTCATCTGGTGTTCCTGAGGGAAACCAGTTCCCATTGTACAGCCACCTTGCCCCTCCTGTAAACTGCTGGGAGAGTTTGCAGAAGTTGTGTGTGGGTTCCTGTATTGCTGTCCAATTCTGAAAGCTGAAGACAAGTCGACCACTGGAGCTGAATCCGATGAGGAAGAAGACGAGAAGACTGCTGTAGCCAATTCCAGCGACCAGAGATGTCTGGTGTGTAATCAGGGTCTGTTCTGATGGCTCCATCCAAAGCCTGTTGGGACCCATCAGTCTTAAGAAGACCTGCATTTCCGAGCCATCCCATGACGAGTTGTGACCTTCTTGGGCTGCAAAACGCCAATACCCTGGACCTTGATTCTGTCTTCCGAAGTCAGATTCTCACTGAAGCTTTGGTGTACTCCTGCTGGAGCCCCAGAAGCAAGATTCCACTCCTTGAAGTCCACTCTTCAGAGTGCTGAACCAAGTTTGTGAGGCAAATCCGAGTGGCGATGAACGTTCTTCATCTGGTACCTTGAAAAAGATGCCAAATACAGAGTCGCGAGAAGCACCAAAGAATCCTTTGTTGGGAACCTTTTCTGGTGACTGCTGTTCCCAACCAGTGTCTGTTTTGTCACCACGACCAAGGATCCAGTGACCGGGACCTGTGCTGCTGCATCGTGAAGGCGTCCGTCTGCAAGCTCTTCTTCACTGCTGAGGCCCTGTGTGGCTTAGGGTAATACCTACCTAAAATCTTGTCACACCTGTGTGGCTGAGCGGATGATTCATGCGTTTGGGAGTTTGCCAAGGCCTAATGCTGGATCGCATCTAGGGAGCCTTCTACAAAGTCCCTGAACACTTTCTACTAACTCTGTATTTGTTGGACGAGAAATCCTCTGGAACTCTGACTGTCCTGTATCTGTGCCTTTCCTGGCATGCCTACTGTTGTCCACTAAACCACTATTGCCCCCTTCTGCCTCTGAGATCATTCAAGCCTTAGAATAGGGAAGGACTTCCAAGTATATGGCCTCTGCCTGAATTTGAACAACGTACTTAGTTGCTTAAGGTGTTAGTTTGGTAACTATGTCTCTGAAATGGAATAGGTTACAAAGTGTTACTAAGTTCTGACTTACCTTTTGAATTGTTTTCCACTCTTCTAGAAAGTAACATGGCTGGTATTACGGTATTATTCCTGAAACTAAATAAGTGTAAATGGTTACCACTAGGGTTTACCTCACTGTGAATAGCTTATTCCTCTTCTAAATGTGTAACTTTAGGTTTCAATGGATTGCTTTTCTCCCACAGATTATTCATCTTGATGGATATCCCTTGTCCAGCTCTGCAGCTGGGAAATCTTTCCACAGGGGGCCTAGTGGATCTCGACTCGATCGTCGATCCGTCTTGCGCAGTGGTCGATCGTCGGCTACAGAAGTGACGGCAGGCGCCATACACATACGTTGTCACTACACCCCATGCCTCAGTTCTTTTTCTGCACTCTCACATGCTGCATCGGGAACCTATTAGAGTTTCACTCGACATTTTCACTAAATTTTTTCCGATTTACCTCAACAATGTCTTCGCACTGGATCTTGGTTTTCAAGCGGTGCTCTGATTGCAAGGCCAAAATCTGTTTATGGTGTTTGGGTTCCACTCACGACACGGAGGCCTGCGGGTCATGCCGCAAAATGCAACCTGAGTCCCTGCGAGATATAGCCGGTAAGCTGACCCTGGGCAGACAGTCGCCAAAGTCTCTGACGCGACTCTCGTCCGGTCGTCTGAGAACGAGGCTGAGGAGCCCACTCGTCACGACGATGCGCGGCACTGCAAGAAAACGAAAGAGGTCCCACTCCAGAAGCCATTCCTCATCCTCTTCCTCATGGAAGAAGCAATGCCACATCAGTGGGAATCCGGTTCTTCTTCGGAGCGAGGCAAGCCCTCGAATGGACCAACCACTCGGGAACAGTGGGATTTGTTTAAAAGAGAAATGCTTGACATATTTCGACAACAGGCGGCTGTTGGCGCGGCTCCCGCACCCGACCAGCAGGCATCAGCAGCAAAAGTAGCGCTTGGCACGCTTGCCAGGAAGTCGATACCTTGGGCGCTGACTGAGCTTTCGAGCTCAGTGCCACACGAGTCCAGAAAATCACCCTCTAGAAGCCTCACACACAGCTCTCATAGGAGCAATTGGCACCAATACCCAATACATCAGCCTCTAGGGCTCTGCTACAAGCGACTAAGCCCTCGGCATCCAGACCTACGAATCCGAAGGACAAGCCCTCGGTATCGACCAGTGACGTCAGTGCCTTTCAACCGCTATCGCGGACAAGCTTTTTCAACTCAATGCAGCTATTGAACACAACATGCCCTTCAATCAGGCCATAGCTCACCCTTTGGCTTCCATCTGGTGAAACCCATGTACTTTGCCTCCCCCGCGAGTACCATTGTCATGCGAAAGTACAGGCCGGCAAGAGGTTACTCTTTCTTCCTCTCAACAACCCCCTTCCCCGGTAGGGCTGTTAGTTCAGACTGCCACTATATCCTCCAGGCCCGTGGCATCCACGTCAAATCTCCCTACAGACAGGGAAGGGAAAAGGATACACACTTTGGCCAAGAAGGTTTTTGCCTCCGGCAGCATGGCTCTCAAGGCTACAACCGTAGCTTGCGGTTTCGCTAAGTTCTTCTACGGTTTGTGGAAGGCTGTCGAGCATGCAACAGAATACGTCCCGGAAGGTCATATGCGGGACGGATTTATAAAGCTGGTGGATGATCGGATGGAAACTGGCAAGCAGTCTTTGCAAACAGGCCTGGATGTTGCTGACTGTTTTGGCCGCTCCATGGGGTCGGCAGTAGTTATGAAATGGCAGGCCTATTTGAAAACTTCCAGCTTCTCCCCCAATGTACAAAACTACCTTCTAGACATGCCTTTTGAGGGGGAGATGCTCTTTGGACAGAAGGCAGATGACCTGTTTGAGAAATGTAAGGAGTCTAAAATTGATTCGAAGTCACTGGGTCTGGTTGCGCAGCCGGCTAAGCTTGCTTTTAGCTTTGCCTCCAGAGGCAGAGGCTAAAGGCGCTATGTGCCTTATGGCAGGAAAGCGCAACCCCCACAAACCAGGCAGGCGTAGAGGCATTTCTTGTGTCCCAGAAGGGGCAGAGGTGCTTATAAGGGCGAGCAGACAGCAGCTGCGTCTGGGGCGACAGCACTTTCGAAGCCGCTTTGATTTTCCCTTCCCACGACATACAGGTTGGTGGACGTTTGGCAGGGCATTGGTTCCAGTGGCAGGAGATAACCTCCGATGCCTGGGACCTGCAGTTAATTCAGTGGGGTAATTGTCTCCCCTTTTTAAGAAAACCTCCAGACAGGCCCCAGTCTTACCGATCGAACTGGGACAGGAGCTCCAGGAAGAACTGAAAGCCCTGTTGTCGAAGGGTGCTGTGGAAGAGGTGCCTTCCGATCAGAGAAGGTCGAGCTGGTGTTTCCTGGCACCAAAAAAAGGTCTCTGTCCCATTCTGAACCTCAGAGCTGTAAACAAGTTCCTGAGAAAGTACAAATTCAGAATGGTGACGTTGAGAGAAATTCGCCACGCTCTCAAGCTTCAGGACTGGTTGGTGTCACTAGACATGCAGGATCCCTACTTCCATGTGCCCATAGATCAGAAGCACAGGAAATTCCTGCGGGTCCTCATAGGGGACAAGCACCATCAGTTCTAAGTGCTACCCTTTGGGTTGACCTCCGCTCCAAGAGTCTTCAACAAGCTCATGGCAGTAGTCGCGGCTCACTACAGGAGATCGGAAGTCCACGTATTCCCGTACCTGGACGACTAGCTGATCTGGGGGAAGTCAGCGGGACAGGTTTTGACTCCTCTCGAAGACACCTGTCTGCTACTGCACAGGCTGAACTTCTCCCTGAACTTAAAGAAGTGACACATGACACTGGTCCAAAGGCTCCAGTTCATCGGGGCAGTCCTAGACACTCTGGCAGGGAAGGCCTTCCCTCCCGAGGAAAGAGCCGACAACATAAAACAGATGGTCCAGTTGTTCCGGAACCATGCCACCCTACCAGCTGCTTCCTTGCTCTGCCTTTTGAGACTCATGGCCTCCTGCATTTTCCTAGTGCCAGAGGCCAGACTGTGCATGATATCCCTTCAGTGGCTCCTACGAGACAAGTGGTCTCAGTATTTCGGAGCTCTCTCAGATCCTCTAGGGGTGTCCAGCCAGGTAGTTCACAGACTCGACTGGGGGGACAAGTTCAAGAATCGTATGGCGGGAGAACCCTTCTGGCCTCCTTGCCCTCAGACCATGCTGGTCACGTTTGCGCCCTTGAAGGGTTGGGGCACTCACTGCGAGGATTTTCAGGTGAGAGGCCTTTGGACTGCGTCGGAAGCCAGGTGGCATATCAACAGACTGGGGTTGCGAGTCATTCGGCTAGCGCTGAAGGCGTTGGCCCCATCGCTCAAGGGGAAGAATGTCCTGATTCTGACAGACAACACAATGGCAATACACTGCTTAAACAAGCAATCTGCAGTGCGTTCTTGTCCCCACTGCACAGAAGCGATCCAACTGTGGTTCTGGTTGCTAGAGAATCATCTCAGTTTCAGCAGTTCATCTGGAGGGGACAGAGCACGTTCTCACACAAGTGGGAAGTATGCCAGGAAGTCCTGCAAAAGGTCTTTGCTCTCTGGGTTACCCCAGCAGTGGATCTGTTTGCCACAGAAGCCAACAGGAAGTGCAAACAGTTTTGCTTGAGGGAATTCCCAGCGGACAGCGCACTGGGGGACACATTTCTGATGGATTGGGAGTTCCCTCTCCATTACGCTTTCCCTCCGATCCCTGTCATTCCGTGGATTCTCAGCAGGTTGAAGAGGTTTGGAGCGACTATGACCTTGATTACCCCGGATTTGGTGAGGAGGGCATGGTTCTCTGACCTCTTGGATCTGTCCATCGGTCTACCTCATTGGTATCCTCGGCAGTCGGCTCTCCTCACCCAGTCGGAGGGTCGGATACTGCACCTGATCCCAGATTCCCTTAACCTACATGCGTGGCTCTTGAGTGGATGAGGTATGATGACTGGGACCTCTCCGAGGAAGTTCTTGAGGTGTTACTGGCTGCACGCAGACCATCTACAAGATCTATGTATGTGTGCCGGTGGAGAAGATTTGAGGCGTAGAGAAGGGAGCACAAGGTTGACCCCATCTCTTGCCCTACCACAACAAGGGGTATTTGGCGGCCCTTTCTGTGTTAAATAGGTCCCGGATCAAGGTTCCTTTTTTACCATACCGGTCATGTCCCAATTCCGGAAAGGCATTCTCAACAAATTCCGCCATCTCGCTTTGTTCCGGATTGGGTCCTTAACCTGGTTCTCACCTTTCTTCTGGCGGCTCAATTTGAGCCTATGCATTCCTGTTAACTTGGGTTGTTGTCCCTTAAGACAGCCTTTTTGATTTCCATCACATTGGCCAGGAGGGTTAGCGAGCTGCAGGCCTTATGCTGCAAGCCCCCCGTTTGTGTTTCTTCAAAGAGAAGGTTCCTTCCGAAGGTTGTTTTCGGAATTTCACCTTTCGCAGTCTATTGACTTGCCGGTGTTCTACCCTACTCACCCTTCTAAGTAAGAAGAGCGCTTTCACCGTCTCAATCCTAAAAGAGCCCTTAGCTTTTATGTTGCCCGCACAGCAGAGTTCAGGAAGACGGACCAGTTGTTTGTCGCCCATCCTCTTTCCCGCAAATGTCTTGCGATTAGTAAACTGACCATCTCACGCTGGATCATTTTATGCATCTCTGAATGCTATCAGTAGGCGGAAAAGAAGTTCCATCGGGTATCAGTGCCCATTCCACCAGGGGAGTCTCTGCGTCCAAGGCCCTTCAAAGGGGGCTGGGGGGGGGGGGGGTCCCTGTTATGGAAATTTGCTGTGCTGCCACATGGTCCTCATTATATACTTTTAAAAAGCGTTGGACGGTGCACATGGGGCTAATGCACATTTTGGCAGAGCGGTTCTGCAGAACATGCTTGTATAATGCTTTCTGCCCTCCTTTTAGCTTACTGCTTGGGCAGTCTATCAAGATGAGAAATCTGCGGGAGAAAAGCAATCCATTGAAGGAGAAATGACCTTACCGTAATGTTCTTTCTATGGATTCTTCTCCTGCAGATTCCTCATTGCCCCTCCCAGGCGTCCCCGCTCAAAGTGTTGTGGCTCTTCGCTTCTAATTTCATGAAGTGATTGGCGGTGGCGCTTGGGTGCTCATCTCAGTTACTGTTTTCTGATTAGAATGTTTTGAACCTGTTGGTTTCTATTTCATAGTTGTTAATTTATGACTGGTTAGCCTCCTTCCGTTTCCCTATGCAGCGTATGAGCTTGGGGAAAAGTTGGGATGAACTGAGGCATAGGGCATAGTGACAAGGTATATGTATGGTGCCTGACGTCGCTTCTGGAGATGACAATCGACCACCGTGCAAGACGGATGGACTATCAACTGCTGAGTCGAGGTCCACTACGCCCCCTGTGAAAAAATGTCAGAGCAGCTGAGCTGGACAAGGGATATGTATCAAGATGAGGAATCTGCGGGAGAAGAATCCATAGAAAGAATATTACGGTAAGGTAATTTCTCCTTTGCTTACCTTGAATTGCTTATTGCCTTTTCTGAAAAGTCTTTGGGTTGTTGCTTAAATTCTGAAAAGTAACATTGGTTTAACTACATTTTCCTGTAATCAAAATAGTGTAAGAGTTAATACCAATAAGTTTTTAATCGCCTCAAATAGCTTCTGTCCATTCTAAATGAATATTCCGAGGTCATACTTATCCTTGAAGTACATCCTGTCCTCCTGAAAAGTAAATCACACGTTATTGCTTACCTTAGAATTGCCTTCCACTATTCTGAAAAGTATTATGGGTGTAACTGTATCCTTCCTGAGAACAAGTTACATATGTTGCGAAGTGCTTACCTGTTATGTTGGTGGTATAATTGTGTTATTACTGAAACAGGATCATTTATACAAGTGACCAGGTACACTTGTAACATTGTTGGCTTAACTGTATTATTCCTGAAGCTGAATAGCACTGTAGGTTATTACCAATAGGATCTACTTAACTTGAATTACATACCGCCATTCTAAAAGTCCACTAATGTGGTTTTACTCTCCATGAATAGCTTAAAGACATTCTAAATGGGTATCACTAGGTTTTACTCGCCTTGAACTGCTATTCTAAATAAGGTGTATACTTTGGTTTGCATACCATTTATTGTGTTTGTTTTTATAATGTGTTTATGGATTCAAAGAGCACTTACCTTTCTGAAGAATTCTTTGCCCGTGTCTATATAAATACATCCTTATTTTTAAAATACATCAGTGTATACGTGTTTCTTTGGACCATATTTATGCTACAGGTTCTTTGTACCTTCCTACAGCTCTCTCTCCCTCCTAAAATGAGCCTGACTGCTCAGTCCACATTACCAAATTATGCACTACAGGTTTATTATTTAATAATGATTTTCATTTTTTATTGTATATTGATTAAAACATGTTCAACCTTAATCTAGTACAAAAATAGATCATAAACAAGTATACATTTGTTAAACAATTTCATGCATACACCAAATGAATAGAACTGAGAATAAGAAAAAGGAAGCGAAAACAAGAAAAATCTTTAACCAATAATACGCCAAAAGGTATAACAAAACAAAAATGCAGAAAAGAGAAAAAAGCTGTTTTATAAATACTAAATACAATTCCTAGTGAATACTTAAAAACACCTAATTTAAAAAGATTCCCTCAAGTTTAAACTATTGAGAAAACTGGTAACTGCCATGACTGTGGAAGTATCGCCAGCCAGACACCTCCCCCTAATTTGTTCAGGGTTCAGAATACATGACAGGTAGTCCCATACATGTCTAGAAAATAGCATACAGGACTGTTTTAAATTAGGGCAGTAGATTATTGGGTGCTTCACTGTCTCAATGGAGTTCGAATTTGCAGAATCGACATGCAATATACCCCTTAGGGATGATCTTTCTACGTGACAGTATTTCCTTGGTCAAATATAGGTTCCACCTAAACTGCAGGAATTTGTGCATAACAGAGGAACTCGGACACAACTGGAGGTAGGGTGCTAAAACTCCCTGATGTTTGTGTTCTTATATTAAAGGATGGGGGTCTTGTAACTGTGGAATTTGCCAGTAGTGCAACAACAATCGCTGTTCATATGCTTTTTCCACACACGCTTCGAAGGTCTTCTACTTCTATATCTGATGTCAGCTGTATTTCCTAGCAGTAATGCACAAATCTATTCACCGCAGAGTTATGGCCTTTCCACAGGAGTAAAACATTTACATTAAAGCTAAATGGGCTTCCACTTGGCTCAGGCCCCTATGGAGATCAACGCCAATTTGATCCAAAAAGCTACGATTGGCACTACACTGGGTATGCGTCAAACACTTGGCCATAAAAGCCCTTCCATCTGGCCCAAAAAGTCAATTACCCATGTCTTCAACCATTCCATATCATAGGTCAATTTTGCTATGACTTTACCCTTGTAATATTTTAGCAGGGGGATGATGGAAAACTTGCAGTATTTGGCTGTGATTTTACGCATCAAAATAGTTGGACCACAGCTTTACCAAGAAGATGGTCCTTTGATTTTCTTATTCGGATAAGTAATAACCACAAACCCCAAGTATATTATCTACTACCTCATGGTTATCTTGGCCCAATTTCCAAGCAAAAGGGGTATACCTGTATGTTTTCTGAATTTGAAAGATTTCCGTCTTAGAATGATTAATAACCAACAAATTCTCCTCGGCACATGATTTGAATGCCCAGATTAATCGCTGAAGACCTATCAGGGACTGATAAAGCACTAGGAAGTCGTCCGCATAGGCTAACCAAATGAGCCTCATAAGGGACAGCTTGGGGAGCAAAAGCCTGGGGTTCTAAGCACCCCTGCCTCAACCCCCATTCGGTTGGAATTCCCTAAAGACTGTTTTAAAAAGCATGGAATTGACCAACATATAATCTAGAATTGAAACGCTACCGCCTTTTTTCCATGTCGGGTGAAAAGCCGCCTTCCCCTTTAAAAAGCCGTTCAGCATAAACAGGCCAAGTGCCGCCAGAGAGTGTGTCCACTTCAAACCATGTTGATCCTTTTTCGGCAACCCTTTTTTATTGTGCAGACGACTTGGGTCAATGTCTTTTTCATTGATCAAAGGGTTCAGATCCCCTCCAAATACAATACATCAATGCTCCACGCTACTTAGCCATTCAGTGATGATGGTAGTCACGGAATAAAGAAAACGACTTCACTTAGACTCCTGTGTGCCAGTAAATGTTTATCAGCAGTATCTTTCTACAATGAATACAGGTAGTTACGTTTACCTCAACTGCCAAATATCCCTTAGAACAATCAAGTGCTCTAACAAAACAAGGATTGTCACTTGATCTAACCAAGGTGAAAAGGCCCCCAAAGGGTCTACCATAAGAACCTTTCTTATCCGTTTGGCAGGTTTTATAGCCGTCAGAAACAAGGTTTTCCAGCAGCATTGTTTCTTGGATGTAGAAGATATCAAATCTCCTAGGATACATGCCCAAAACCGGATTCACGAGTGATTGTGCCCCCTAGAGTTCCAACTGAGTGACGTCAACTGCCGATTAAGATTAAAGGCTCGCCTGTGGATGGTCGTCCCTCGGCCCAGTGTAAGGCCCTCGTCAACCAAGACCAATCCTCAATTTTATCAGGGTTGGAACTCTCAGAAGGGGAAATACACACCTCCTCTAACTTGCCCCGTTTCAGTGGTCCTAGGCAAAGAAATGTGTGTCATTACGCATTATGGCAAGCAAGTCGTTTATACCCTCCTTTCCTGTCACTCTCTGGCCAGCCTCTCTTGGCCCTCTTCCTGCTCCCACCTGTAAGGCTAAAAACCTCGGGGTCATCTTCAACTCCACACACTCCTTCTCCTCACATCTCTGACGTCTCTAAGAAGTCACACTACCAACTCCACCTCGTCAGAGGTATTCTTCCTTTCCTCTTCTTCCCCCAGAAAATCACTGTCTCCAGAGCTCTGGTTCTCTCTAGCCTGGACTACTGCAACAGCCTTTCTAAATCTGCCTGCCTCTACTCTCCGCCCTCTGCACTCATCCAAAACAGGACTGCGAGACTTGGCCTTGGCCTCAAGCCCAGGGATCGTATCTCTCCAGGAATGAAATCTCTGCACTGGCTCCCAGTGGCGGTGAGGATTACGTTCAAAACCCTCTGCATTGTCCACAAGGCCTTCTGGGGCCTCAATACCTTCAACTCCCTCTTCCGAAATATCTTCCTTCTCGAGCTCTTCGCTCATCCGCCTCCAACTCCCCCAGGGTCAGTCACTTCTCCAAGCAATGAGTTAGTTGTAGATCTTTCTTCAGCTGGGCCTCCCTCTGGAACAGCCTCCCTGCCTCTCTGGAAATTGAGGAGAACCATCTCCTGTTCCAGAAGCAGCTCAAGACCTTCGTCTTTGCTTCTGCTTTCTCTCCTCCTCTCATCTACTGAACTCCTGGCTGAAACTGAAACTGTCCTGGTCACTGGGCTACCCTCTGTTCTCTGGCCCAGGTCCCCTCCCCGCCAGTTTCACACCTGCACTGCCCCCCTGGTAACCCTTGCACTCTGGGGCTGTTTCTGTATCCCGACAGCCTCCTACTAGCACTGCATGCCTGATGTATGTACTTACCTTTGCACCTGCCACCAGCTGTCCGCACTTCTTATTTATTTACTGTCTATCCTGTGTACTGCACTTCCCTCCCCTGCACTTGCGCAATCTCAATGTCACCTGGCCTAGGAAGATTGCTGTCTCTGCCTTCCCTCTGTTCCCCCCTCTTGCCTGGTCACGCCTTGATACACTTGTGTATAGGCAAGTTATAAATGCCATATCATATCACTGTAGTGGCTTGACTTATCCAGGGAGCTATAAAGGGAGGTAGAAAATCCCCAATATCTTAATGATAAATGTTCTTTCAAGACAAGATTGAATAACATTTTTGGATTCAAAACCCCAGTCTACCACATCAGTGCGTTGCTCATTGATAAACTCAACACTGCCAATGTCTTTTAGATGACAAGGAGCACAGAGAGTTCACCTCACGAAGCGGGCCAGCATGAAGGCCCTATTTAGGACAAACCACTCGAGGGGGGGCCCTCGTCACTCCACTAACAACTTTAAAGACCCAGAGTGTCGAGATCATGGCTGAGTTGGGTATCGATTCGGGCATCGGGCCACTGTACGTTTTGTAACACTGTGTTCTACCTGTCAGTGCCCCGTAGTACTGAAAATGCAGTTCTCCAGCATGGGGTCTGGCATGGATTCACATGCTCATGACTATTCCCCGTCGTCAGGCTGGGAATCCTCGGTAAAGAAAAAATTCAGTTTCACTTCTGAACTGTCTTTCTCCTAACAACCAATCACTGGTCTCTGGGTCATACTGCCCCCAGCCAATGACTGCCCTCTACCTAAGCCCCTCCTCTGGCAGCCATCTTCAGATTTTTACTGCACGTTCAAGTGGTGGGAGTCCTCGTGATTAGCTCTCTGGCTTTTTTTTTTTTTAAATCAAATTTTATTAGGTTTCGCACCTCTGTTACAACAATGCAGAGCATATTTAAACAAACCAGTTATAACCCCCTCACCCCCCACCCCTTCCCACCCTCCTAACCCCCACCAGTTCAAGTTCCCAATAATTGCGTATTTAACGGGTTCCGAAAAGAGCATAGCAAAGTCTACATGTTGTGCACTTGGCACGCCGAAGTCATGGGCCGAGCTTTGAAGGGTTTGGAGTTGGACCAATGAACGCTGGCCTGCGGCCCCCAGAGGGGGGTTCTCCGGGTCCGGAGCCTAAGACTACACTGTGCGGCCGTATTTTTCGAAGAAGGGGAGCCATATTTCCTCTATGTTGGATCTGGATTCGTCAAGTAAATGCGTGAGGAATTCCATGTCGTAGATGGCACGTACCTTGGTTACCCATGATTTTTCCCCGGTCATTCCGGGGTTCTTCCATTTTTGTGCCAGGCAGCACCTGGCCGCCACCAACATGACCTGGAGCATGTGGTCATGGGTATTTTCATGATCGTCCCCAATGTCCATTCCGAAAAGAAGCCAGGGGCAGGAAGACCGCTCCACCCCGTCTATCCCCTTAATCCATGACAAAACCTCCTCCCAGTACTTTTGGACCACCGGGCACCTCCACCACATGTGAATATAATCCCCCCTTTCGGTCCTACACTTCCAGCAATGTGGATCGTACTCCGGGCTCATTCTAGCAATCCTCTGCGGGGGGGTAGTGCCAGCGATGCAATACCTTGAGGGCATGGTGGCGATACTGGAGTGAGGCCGTGGAGCGGTTGGCCCGCCTACACATCTCCCTCCACCTCTCGTCGTCGATCTCCACACCCAGGTCCTTTCCCCATTGTGTGCGTGCAGGTGGGGGGTCTCGCGGGACAGAAAAGAGGAAGAGCTTGTAGAGGTGGGATATTATTCCTTTGGAGCCCCTCGCCGAAAGGAGGAGTTTTTCGAAGTCTGTAAGGTCTCTCCTGAGGGTGTCCCCCCAGGATGGTTCGGTCAGGACTCCCTTGAGCTGGAGATAGCAAAAGGGGGACAGGGTGCCTATCCCCAGGGCCTCCTCCAGATCTTTCAGGGGTAAGAAAGAGCCCCCCACCCAGAGGTGAGCAGTCCTGCTAAGGCCTGCCTCGAACCACGTCTGGTATGCCGCTGGCTCTGCTATCTTGGCCAGGAAGGGGGGGCCCAAATGCAGCTCAGGGGGGAGGGCCAGGTTGTGAGCCAGCGGTAGTAACCCCCTCCCTCTTTCCATAGGGACCACAACACTTTTAGGACTGGGTGATACAAGACACTTCTGGGGATCTTTTTCCTCGGGACCCAGAGCCATTCCTCTATGGTGATGGGTGCGAGAGGCCCGTTGTCCATGGCCACCCATTGTTTTTTCGTCCCCGGGGTAAAGAGGTCGACGAGGACCCTCAGTTGGGAGGCCCTATGGTATGTTTCAAGGTCAGGGTATCCCACCCCTCCATCCTCCTTCGTTCTGTTCAGTACCTCGTAGGAGATTCTGTGTTTCTTCCCTGACCAGAGAAAGTTGAGGAGGACTTGCTTCGTTTCTTTGAAAAACGTTTTGGGGTTCAGCACCAGGAGCATTTGGAAAAGGAATAAAAACTTGGGAAGGATTACCATTTTTATGAGGTTGAGACGTGCCATCCAGGAGAGCCCCGACCCTGACCATCGCTCTGTCTTTCCGAATTGCTGACCAGAGGGGGGGGAATTGGCCGGGTATAGGCCCTCGGGGTCACGGGTGACCTGGACTCCAAGGTACCGGAATCCGTCGCGTCTCAGCCTGAAGGGGAGCCCATTAGCAAAGGTCATCTCTGCGTCTGATAAATTACCCCCTACGAACGCCACTGATTTCTCCAGATCAACTTTGTACCCCGATAGGTCCCCATAGCGCGAGAGGCCCTGCAGCATTCGGGGGACTGTTTAGGTTGGGTTTGTGATATAGAGCAGTGCATTGTCAGCAAAAAGGCAGACTTTGCACTGCATTTCTCCGACCTGTACTCCCCTGATGGCCGCATCGCTGCGGATCGAGATTGCCCATGGTTACATCACAAGCGCATAAATTAAGGGGGACAAAGGACATCCCTGCCATGTACCACGCTCGAGGGGGAATGTCCTCGAATCGGTCAAATTTGCCACCACTATAGCGGAGGGGGAGGAGTAGAGCGCGGAGATCCAACCTAGCCACCTAGGGCCCATACCCAGAGTCGTGAATACCTCCCTCATAAAGGCCCAGCTGACCCCATCAAAGGCCTTCTCCGCGTCAAGGGCCAGCAGAAGCGCGCCCTCGTCGCGGACCCCTCTCGAGGCAAGCACATGGAGCGTCTTCCGCATATTATCAGAACCCTGTCTATTCAAGACAAATCCCGCTTGGTCGGGGTGTACCAGGCGCGGGAGGCAGCTCTCAAGTCTGGTGTCCAGGATTCTGGCAAAGATCTTAGCGTCCAGATTGAGGAGTGAGATGGGTCTACAAGACCCACATTCCATCTGGTCCTTGCCGGGTTTGGGTATACCGGTAATGAGGGCCTGCAAAAATGTTGGTGGGATGGACTCCCGGTTCCTGATCTGGTTAAACAGTTTGGCCAGGGGCTTCAACAGGACGGGTTGGGTCTGTTTGTAAAAATCGGCTGTGTAGCAGTCTTCCCCCCCGGTGCGTTTCCCACCTTCAGTCTTTTGATGGCGCCCTCCTCTTCCGAAATCTCTTCACCAGGACTTCTAGCTCCCCATTGGACAGCCTAGGCAGAGGGTGTTCTGCCAGGTAGGCGCGGATATCCTCCAGAGATTCGCCTGCCTTTTTGGAATAGTGTTTGGTATAATAGTCAGCGAAACACTCCACTATTTCCTCGTGGCCCCAGTGAATCCCGCCCACTCCATCCCTGAGATGAGTGACTCCCCTCTCAACCCTGCAGCCCCGAGCCCTCTGTGCCAGTAGGGTCCCCACCTTATCTCCCTGTTCGTAGTACCTCTGCTTAGTGTATCTCATTTTCTTGATGACTTCCCCTATGAGGACCGTATGGAGTTCCTGTCTTTTGCCCTGCATCTCCTCCAGGAGAGCCCCTCGATCCACCCCCGGGAGGCCCAGTCTGGCTCGCAGAGCGCCCAACTCTGCGCAGAGTTTACCCTCGATTAGGCCTTTCTCCCGCTTACGTCTCGAACTCTCCGCTATGAGAAGGCCCCTGAAGTGGCTTTTGCAGCATCACACACCATGGACATATCTGTCTCGCCGGTGTCGTTTGTCTCAAAATAGGCCAGCATTTCCTGCCTCATGAAATCACGAAATACTGGGTCCCTGAGGAGTGTCATTGCAACGCCATCGGGAAGATCTTGGGGAGATGGGCAGTGACCAATTCGCTATGAGGAGTTCGTGGTCCGACCAAGTTATGGCTTCCACCTTCGGCTGTTGTGCCACCCTGTTCCCCCTCTTCCGAGATTAACAAAAGGTCGTTTCTGGTGTAGGTGCAATGAGGGGGCGAAAAGAAGGTTAGCCACCCTGGTTCGGGTTTGCTGTTCGCCAGATGTCCACCCAATAGTGCTCAGCTCTCTGGCTTTACTGCGTTTTATGCTTTTTTCTAAAGTTTACTCAATTTTTTTCAGGCAATCGAGCCTCAAGCTCCATCGATCCATCATCCGATTAACAGGGACCCGTTTTCGGATTTTCCAGTGCCCTGAAGGGCGGAATTTCGTCGAGTTAAGATGCCAGAAGATTCTTCGAGGCATACTATGCGTGGACATGGCAGAGGAGATGGAAGACTCGACGCCTCTGTTCAGGGTTTGCCTAGGATGCAGCCTACGGAACATCTACTTGAACGATGGGCATTCCCTGTGCCTCTATTGCCTGCATTCGGATCAAACGCATATGGAGGATGACTGTGCGTTTTGCAAGGAGATGGTCCTACGCACCATGAAGGATCGACGCAGGGGTCTCAGTGGCTCCAGGCCAAGGCCCCTGCTACGGGTGAGTCCCGGCAGCATGCCTCCCCCAGCCACAAGAAGAAAAGTGAGCGGGCTTATAAGACCTTTGAGGGCGCTCTGGCGACGGGTGCCCAACATAAGGCTAAGCACTGTGAGTCCACGAGCACCGGTTGCGACGGGCTCCCCGGCGCCAGGGCGAACTCGGTGTCTCCAGCACCTTCAACCAGGGGCCAATGCTCGGGTTCGGCAAAGAAGAGGAAGTCGGACCACCCAGGCAAGGTACTGGAGAAGCCCCGCACGGACCCGTCGGCGAAGGCCAAAGGGGAGCAGGGCCCTGACCCTCCCCCCAAGAAGGCGGCCAAGGTCATGAAGGCACAAATTCATCCCCCGCGAAGCCTTCCATCCCCAGGGCGAGAGTTTCCCTGCCTGCTAGGAGGGAATTGTCTTTTCAGCCCATAGATAAGATACTGGAGAAGGTGATGCCCGTCATCTCTCCGAAGCAGTCTCCCCTGGTCGCAGGAAAAGGGGGGGGGGTGCACAGTAGTCCTGCAGGGCACGATCATCTCCTCGGAGGATGAATTTTCTACCCTCCAGACCATTTTGGAAGAGAAGTTTGTCGAGGCCAGGTCCTTCGGGAGGGACCCGAACGAGGGAGACGTCGAGAGTGGCGACAAGACCGACGAGGAGCAGAGCATAGAGGATTTGGAGGACCCTACACCTCTGCCACCGTTGCTCCCACCGCCACCTCCGGCGGACATTTCGGTGGACAGTCTCAAAGCTCTACACATTGTGCTCTGAGATCTGGACTAGGATTCCCCTTGCGCCCGCGGGAGACCCTGCGGCACCTGGGCAATCAGGCGAACCCCCAGTCAAGAAGAGGAGAGTTCACCCTCCACTGCCTTGTCACCCCTCGCCTCCCTCCCCTCTGCCGAGGGATGAGACAGAACCGGAGACGGCGACAACTGGCACGGACGACGGCGGGTTAGGAGACCTCCTGTCTCCGCTGCCCAGGGTCTCACCGCCTGACGAGATGGGTAGTTCCACGCCATGATCACCAGGGCCTCGGAACTGTTTCAACTAGTCCCTGAGGAGAAGAAGAAAGGAGGTTTCCTGTACAAACACTGTGAGGCTAAGAAGACTGTGCTTTCAATTTCGCTCTTGGACGACATTTGGGATGAAGGACTCTCCCTGATGAAGAATTCATCCTAGGTCTTGGCGAAGAGGGACTGGTACGAGAAAAAGTACAGGGTGCCGAACTCTGCATCCAAGTGTTTCAGATCCCAACCTTCACCGGATTCGGTGGTCTCTGCCACGGCTTGGAAGATGTTTTCTGGCTCTTCCTCATAGACTGCCTCCTCTTCCCCCCGCCCCCTTCACCCCAGACAGTGAGGGGAAGAAGTTGGATGCAATGGGACGACGGGTCATCACGTCGGCAGCGACGATCATTAAGGCTGCCAATGCCATTGAGGCGCGTTACGACAGGGAGCTCTGGTTCATGATCGCTCCCCTCCTGGACTGCCTTCCCAACAAAAAGAGGGCGGAAGCGTTGCGGATCCTACAGGAGGGAGAAGTGGCTTCAGATCATGCCATTACCGTGGCCACGGACATTGCCGACACAGGGTTTTGCCATATGGGCAACAGAGTTTGTCTTCCTCGGCGTGGATGGTTATGGGCCACAAAGTTTCGCCAGGATGTTCAGTCGAGGGTATTGGACATGCCCTACGACAGAGACAACTTGTTTGGGAGGAGTGTGGATGAGTCCCTTCAGGCCATAAAGGCGGACACGGAGACGGTTCGTGCCTTTGGCACGCTTCAACAGCGACAGCCGACCTTTCGGAGTTCCGGTAGTAAATCCCAAGGCCCCTCCAAAGGCTTCGGTGGAAGCTCGTCATCCCACCGTCAACCGTCCTGCTCTTCGGCCTAGGAGGCTTACAGGGGCCGCAACAAGTCTGGAGGAGGTCGCCGTTGTCGCCAAGGTCCCCAAAGCGGCGCCACCACAGCAAAGCAAGATTGAACCGGCCGTGATGTCGGGCCCCCACACTTGCACTCCTGTGGGAGGCTGGCTGGTGAACTTCGGCGTGTGGAAGACCATTTCTGGATGCTGGACGCTCTCGCCCACAGACACACCCTGGAGTTCCAACGAAAGTGTCCTCGTATACCACCAATGGCCAGGCATGAAAACCAAGTCCCTCAGCTTCTGCTGGAGGTGCAGGCCATGCTGAAGAAGGGCACGATAGAGCTCATCCCAAAGAGGCTCTGGGGCACGGGAGTGTACTCTCGTTGCTTCCTCGTCGACCCCATGCTGGAGAAGGAACAAGTTACCTACCTGTAACTGTTGTTCTCCAGCATGGGTCTGGCATGGATTCACATGTGAACCCTCCTGCCTACCCCTATGCGGCTCTTCTCCTGATCCTACTGCCACTTCACGTGCTACCAAATCTGAAGATGGCTGCCAGAGGAGGGGCTTAGGTAGAGTGCAGTCAATGGTTGGGGGCAGTATGACCCAGAGACCAGTGATTGGTTGTTAGGAGAAAGACAGTTCAGAAGTGAAACTGATTTTTTCTTTACCAAGGATTCCCAGCCTGACGACGGGGAATATTCATGAGCATGTGAATCCATGCCAGACCCATGCTGGAGAACAACAGTTACAGGTAAGTAACTTGTTCCGTCTCTTTCTTTCCGTAATGTGGACCATGGTGTAGGTAGGTAGCATGAGAACAGGAGCCACTTGTCCTTATATCTTGATGCACTCCCACAGTTGGCAAATTTGAGGGTAATTCCCAAGGGCTAGCTAGTGTCCGTACACCTTGATGCAGTCCCACATATGCCAAATGTGTCTTATTCCCAAGGGCAGGCTAATGGACAGAGCCTCAACCCTGTATATTCTGCATGTATGGGGAACCAGCTTAATCTTGTAACGGATTGTAAACTTAATGAAGGGACCCAAAGACTGGCTTCTGAACTGTTACAAGGATTGATGACTTCAGCCCTTGCTGAATTAGACGCCAAAGAACATCCGATAGCTGGAACCAGCTCAGTCTGTGTAGCTGTCATGCAACCACATCCCTAGTCCTCAGAATAATTCTTCTTCCTGAAGGGGGATTGAGGGCCTAGCCTCCCGCAGGAGGGTTACCCAAGTCCACGCTGACATGTGGTGTCATAGGGGCAGCTGTTTCGGTTTGCATGGATATTGAACGCCCTTCCAGTTCAGGTTCGTTACTGTTGGCTTCTCTCTCTTGATTGCTACGTTAAGGGGGCACATAGAAGCAACACTTGTTGGGATAGAGGGATGGTACGCTGAAAGCTGCTGACTCCCGCGCCAACCCGTTGGGAGATTACTTTGTTGAGGTGAAATGGGCGCGTGTCACACATTCCAAGATAGTCGTCTTTTGTCAAAAGGTCTGAGGAAGAAAGCCTTGTAGGCGATCCCACTGGAGCCATTGATTTACTTTGCTTATTTTATTTCAACATGGACTCATGGATGGTGAGGTTCCGAAGGAACTTCCTGGATGAGGTGTTAAGACTTTTTTTTTATTTTTGATGTTTTATTTTTTTTTTTTCCATCATAGCGACATGCTTTTTTTCTGAGTTAATTAGCATGCCACTGGGTCAATTGGCTCATCAACGGAGTTAAATTGAACATCGTTCCGTGTTGGTTCCGCAAGAGACATTTTGGTCAGAGAAGCCACCAAACCAGTTAGCAAAGAAGGCCCTGGCCTCGATTGGTGAACATCCTCAAATGGTAGCACAACAAGGTACCTTGACTGAGTGCTACTAGCGTTCTGTAGAAGTTCAACTGCGTGTGTCAAGTCAGATTTACCACCAGCTAGTGAGGGAGGGAAATATGCCCGTGGCTCGTTTTCTTTGACCACATTTAACAACCTCGCTTGAATAGCGTTTAACATCACTATGTGAGACTTCACTTTGGATTTTATGCTTTCATATAGTGACACAAAGGATGACAGGACCTAATTAATAGCCAAAAGAGCGTTTTGACCGTTGGCCTCTTCATCCAGGTTCAGTTGCCTAGTAGAAGAGCGATCGAGAGGGTCGTTGTTGTCTTGGCTGGGGGAGTAGAAATGTAAGAAGATATAGATATGCTATTTTCACTCTCATCCTCTGTAAAGATTAAAGGGGGGCGTTTAGATGGTGACCCCATCACAGCCTTGTTAGTTTGTCTGCATACAGTTGCTCTGCACAGCATTTCACCATTTGTCAAATTAGATTTTTGCACCTATGCCACATTATCCACCAGTGACTGGCCCGTCTGGATGCTCGTTGAATTATTAGCAATAGTTGTCAAGCAAGCAGGTTCTTTAATTTAGTGGCCTTGTGTAGTAGAACCCACCGCTCACCCCTTCCCCAGGTGAAAGAGGGAGTGGGAGCTTGCATGCCATCTCCAGCATCTGATGAAGGATATGCAGGTGTGCTGGTTTAGACCAGGGTTGTCCAACTCCAGGCTTTGAGGGCTGGATCCATGTCACATTTTCAGTCCTGTGAATATTAATGAGGGATATTCTGAAAAATCTGTTGGGTGGCCAGCCCAGATGATTACGGTCTGCTTTATGGTCTCACAGGAAGCTTCCCCTCCACCCTCGACTGCTCCCAAATTTCTCCAGAACTGCGCTTTACAGCTCTTCGATAGCGCTTGCTAGAATGTTTTATTTTTTAAAAAAAAAGGGCTTACCCCCTCCGATTTGAATAGGAATGGTAAAAATACCACAGCAACTAAGTTTGCAAAAAGTAAAATAACCGTTCACCACTAATCTTTCCAGCGCTTAGCAAGCGCTTGCTAGCAGTTTTTTCTTAAAGTGAATTAGAGATTGGAGATTTCTGTATTGCCTAAAGGTATCGTTTTATAAAGCCCCTTGTGTGGACTTGAAAAACTGTCATAACATTCAATTTTGCTCTGTTTCCTAACCTTTTTGTTCTGCAATGTTTTTTTTTTTTTTTTTTTTTAACCACCAGGTGTGTGTGATTCGCACCTCATAAAAATAATACAATAAAATGCAATTTTGTCTGTTAGCACATAAGCAAGTTGAAACTCAGGGATTCAGTGGTATGAACTAACTTTCTTTTCGGGTGCTTCTATGTTGGCTAGCAGAATCAGCAAGCTATAGACTTAATTGGAATAAGAACTATTTAGTATTCTAAAAGAATAGGGCACATTTTTATATTCATTCCTTTTCTCATAATAGGTTTTTTTATAAATCTTTTTATTGACAATTCACTTAGGATAAAATATATTCATTGCAAGTGCAAATATCAAAATATAAATTCACCCCTCTCCATAACTAGCAGAAAAAGAAAATGGAACATAACAAAACATTGTCTGGGGCCAGTTCTGCAAGGACTAACTGGTATATATGCTATGTCAGTTTATTATCACTTGTATATTTGTTCCACTTATGTTCAGTGATTAGGTGTACAGAGACTTGCAGGACTTCATTAACCTTGGGGGTAATCTGTATTCGGTCTAGATATACTGCTCAAACAGTTCCCACATAATGTCGGATATGGGGGACCCATGATGGTTCCTATAGGACCATTGTTCAAATGTGCACATCTGTAACACCAGGACCTCCCATAATTCTGGATTTGGTGGATCCTGTGACTTCCATTTGACCAAAATGGCTTTTGCAGGCTCTAAATAACATGTGTAGTAGCTTCCTACCCGCTGTCATCATTTCAAGCCTCCACCTGCCACACAAATAGCATGTACATCCGTGCGAGAACTCGAGTGGAACCCTGAATGTGCGAGATCCTAGAGAATACTGCCCCCCAAAATGGCTGTATCTTTGGACAGGACCAAAAAAAGTGCCCCATTGTCCCATGTTGTCCGCATCTCCTCCAACACATAAGTGCTTTTACCAATTTCATCGCGTATAGCTTAACTGGGGTGTAATAAATGCACTGTCCGTTTATTTTGAATTTTCCTGTCTCGGGTTGTATGAGACTTCATTAATCAATGAAAAGAACGACTATATGTCTCTGCTATATAGTTGTATCCCCAGATTCTCCAACCACTTGGTTGTTGAAATAGAATTCTTCCCCAGGTTATTCGGGATGCACGACGAGTAGAAGGCCTTGTTTTTGTGGTAACTGGAAATGTCTTGAACCACTTCCGATTCGCATGTCGATTGCATCTGCTGATGCGTGGCTTCTGTGATATTGGAGTTAACCAATTAGATCAGTGCGCTGTGCATTAAGCCACTCTGTTGTTGCAAGGCCAAGTGAGATCCAGGTGTCTTCATCATAGAAGTCCATGATACAAACGTTTTTCATAAGTTTTACTAGTTTTGTATATACTCCATAGATTTAACTTCTAACCATTTTAGCTGAGCCTTTAACAAAAGCAAAGAGTCCTTCATTAGGGTACAAGTCAAGCATTCTGGTTTTCTCATTAGCGTACTACATTGGTGCCCCCTTAAACCGGTGTTAGCAAATCGATCATAATCTGTTTGAAACCGAAGTGTTATAGGATCACCATCAGTGAGGCCTTTTCCAGCAGTCTCCGCCAGTCTCAGCCGCGAGGACCGCGAAGTTGGATATACTTCGCAACAGGTACTGGACACTGGAATAATGCATTGACTTAATTCTGATATCCCACAAAAATGTTATGCTAATACTAAATGCATCCATAGAAATGTTAATGCAAATGTATCTCCGTATGTCCACTTGTAATGCAAAACTATGCTCCCCCGTGTTGCCCCCTAGCACATCCTTCAAACACACACTAGGCTTTAAAGCCCATTCCGTGAAATGTTTGGAATGCACAGCCCTGCCTGTTACGCGTACAACTCACCGTAGTGATCTACAAATTCCATTGCATTCAGCCTACAAAGTGCAAAGCCGACAGGATTTTCAAAAGTAATCCAGTCTGTACACAGACCTCTAGATATGTGCGCATCCATTGCCACTCAATGATTCCATTGCCCCATCCTAGCTGCTTCCTCACTTCGGGTTTCACTCCGGTAGATTACGCTCGACATATGAAGTCCACTAAAGGACATCCTAATGTTTGGCTTACTTCGGAAACCATTGCGCCTCGAAGCTATCCCCACAAGAGCCCTAGCACCCTGTGCACATCTAATATCACCACCAGCTTAAGCCTGATCGCTGACACACACGCTCAGACTTAACGTGCCCACAAGCATTCCCCCTAAAAACAGTGTGCAGGCGTGAGCCTTAATCCACTGCCATACGACGTACCTATCACCGCTCAGCAACTACATTCCCCAAGATCCCTTGTGTGCGTGTGTGCATGCGCAAGAGAACGTGGTCTCAAACGGCCGTAAGATCATACCATCCACTGTCTCACACAGCCGTTCGGCTAAGGTTCCTACAGGACAGTCTGTAGCTAAATGCTTTACTTTATTAGGCTTGCCCTCAGCATGCCACATATTCCCTAAATACAGTGCCGCTCACATGCAGCACTCTTGAAGGAACACACCCCTCAGGTACAAGCAACCGTACCACTCACCTGACATGCCTTTTTCGCTTGCATGCACCCCTTAATCGCTTGCCATGCATAGCCTGTTGTCCCCTCTCTACCCCTGTCAGAAAATTAGCA
This sequence comes from Ambystoma mexicanum, assembly GCF_040938575.1. NCBI lineage: Eukaryota > Metazoa > Chordata > Amphibia > Caudata > Ambystomatidae > Ambystoma > Ambystoma mexicanum. Next base: position 331,184,385 of record NC_090935.1, read on the forward strand.
CTCTCAAACGCAAGTCTACACTCGGACAGAATGCAATCCACCACCAACTACCATCATAGGTTTGAGGGAAAGGAACGCAAGACTCAGGCAGCGCACCAGCCAATCCATTAATGATCTGTTAGCTGATTACCCACACAAATTAGCCAACAACAACAGCATGAAGATAGTGTCATGTTGCGTGCTCTGAAACCCCTGGAACTGTTGAGCCCACCCCAGTCCCTGTCACCCAGGGGATTGTCGGGCCCCAAGGAAGTCCCCCCAGAGCCTCATGGACTCATTGCCGTTGGCGCCAGGCTCATGAAATGGGCTGAACTTATGGAACTACTTAATCTGCCTAGTGAGGCTGAGCCTTCTGTATATCTAGGGTGTGGCAGAGGGACTACTTTTCCTGAGTGGCAGCGTGTGGTAAAGGGACTACTTTACCTGGAACTACTTGCAAGGCTATTTAAGCCACACCCTGCAGGCAGAACATGCTTTGCGTTATTCTGCTCTCCTGCAGCGTAACACTCACCGTGTCTGCTCTGTTCTTGAGTTTCTACATCCACGCCCATCTGAGAGTTCCATCCATCGGTGCCTGGAAGAAGAACAGGTGTTACTACAGCAACAAAGGCCTTACCTGCAATTCCGTCCATCGGTCTCGTCTCCAGCTGGTCATTCGACCGCCGCCCCTGTTGGGAAAGGACTTCTGCGCAGGCTTCCAATACTCACCCGGGATTCTGCATCCCTCCGGAAATTCGAAGCGGTTCTTCCATTCTTCATCTTGGGGCCGCGCCTGCAAAAGGGAACAGAAAACAGCAGGTTAGTCGAGCACAATACAAAAACGAACTATTGTTCAGCCATCCAGCGCCACTCATCCACGTTAATACTCACCTGGAGGCAACCAGTTCAGCATCCTAGGTGAGTCAATTCATCTTCTAACCCTCCGTACAAAACCGCGTCTGCAACAAAGACAAAACATGTTTAAACCTTGGAACGATAAGACTTTGAGCATCTATACCAAGCTGTCATTGGGATAGAGGCTTACCTGATTAATCCAAGCATTCCCGAAACACAGCAACAGACACTCCGGAACAATGAAGTAACTGTGCCCAGAGAAAGACTGAGCCTACTGCGCCCCTGCTGAAGCTCAAGCAGGACGGAGAGCCAACCTCACCAAACTCAAAGGTGAGCAGGAGAGGAGTCGGGCATTAGGAGGTTGCAGGAAGTGGGACCAATCCAACCCACTCATTAGCTAACATCTTGCTTCAACATTGCAGGCTAACGCCTCCTGGGGAGATAAAAGGGGAGAGGACACCATCATACCATCAAAACTACGCCAGTACAGATACCGGTCATACGACTACGTGCTACGCCCCCGTGGAGACCAGGTGAGCGTGACAGAAGGCGAAGCCTTCTACAAATTGTCTACCTGGGCATCATGGAAACCTCAGAGACAGACCAACTAGCCTAGCTTTTGGGGGAACTCGGGGCCGAGGTACATTCGGCCCGGCAGGAGACCAATGCTTTAAGGAGGGAATTGATCGTGGCTAAAGATCGTACCGATGAGCTCGCTAAACAATTGCTTCAATCCCAGGCGGGGCAAACACTGTTACCTGAATTGGGGTCAACGGTTCCGACCACACCCAGCAATCCAGTTCAAGTGTTCCTTCCAGGAGCGGTACCTTTGGCACCTCCAGAACGCTTTGCCGGAGACCCAAAAAGGTATACGGTTTTCATGAACCAGTGCCGACTACATTTCCTATGTAGGCCAGGGGCCTTTCCAAACGACCAATCGAGGGTAACCTTTGTCTTGTCTTATCTCAGTGGCAGTGCTGCGGACTGGTCGGTACCTCTAGTCAATCGGGACGATCCCATCTTGCGAGACTTCCAGAGGTTCCAAATGAATATGGAGAAGTTGTTTGCCCGCCACTCTCAGGGTCAGGCATTGGATAACAAACTCTTGTCTCTGCGCCAAAGCAATCAAGATCTGTTGATGTACATTGCAACCTTTAATAGACTGATAGTAGAAACTGATTGGCCAGATGACAAAAGAACAATTCTGTTTTACCGGGGCTTAAGAGGGGAGTTGAAGGATGTTTTAGCTCAAGTGATCAACCCCCCCTAGTGATTGTGCGGAATACATGGTGGTTCAGCTGGATCATAGACTACAGAACCGTAAGGCAGATCGAGCTAGAATGGACACTCGGGTTTTTGTACGCCCAAAGGAGAATGCATCCAAGACTTCTGACTTGGCCGAACCCATGCAGATTGGAAGAGTGCGAGGGCCGTTAACCAAGGCTGAAAGAGAGAGAAGAAGACAACAGTTGTGTTTGTATTGCGGTTCGGCCAGCCACTTCCTTCGAGACTGCCCAGTAAAACCACCCAAGAAGACAGTCGGGGTTGCCGGCAAAGTGGAAACAGAGCCGGAGTCGGAAAACTTCCTCGCCCGACAAGCGTAGATGTCCGCTTGTCGAGCGAAAAGAAGGACTCTCAGACCTCTCACCTTGTCTTGCCAGTGATCCTCATAAATCACCAACAGCCGTCTCAAATGCATGCAGTCGGAGCATACATCGATAGCGGAGCCATTGGAAATTATATGGATCACGATTTGGCTACAAGGATGAATCTTCCTCTGTGCGAAAAGGCAACTACAGATTTAGTCACCAGTGTCGATGGAACTGAGATCGCTTCGGGTCCAGTGACGCACTCGACAACAGAAATGACACTTTTGTGCCAAGACGGTCATCGAGAAGAAGACATTGTGTTCGATCTAATCAAGGCTCCACAATTTCAAATAATTCTGGGAATGCCATGGCTAGAATCGCACAATCCTTGCATCGACTGGCGTGCTAAGAGGCTGACCTTCTCAGTCGAATGTGCTCGTACTTGTTACCCAATAAAGGAACCTTTGGTTAAGGAAGTCACGACTATCATGAATCTGACTAATCCGCTACCTTCAGAATACCAAGACTATCAGGATGTTTTCCAGAAGGACCAAGCGAATACTCTTCCTCCCCATAGATCATACGATTGTCAGGTCGACCTTATCCCTGGCGCACAGATTCCATGTGGCAGAATCTACGCACTTACGGAACCTGAAAATCTGCATTTAAAAAAAGTATCTGGACCAATATCTGGCTAACGGCTTTATCCTCCCATCCAAGTCCCCAGCTGCCTCGCCCTTGTTCTTCGTGCCTAAAAAAGGAGACCTTAGGACTTGCATCGATTACCGCACATTAAACCAAGTCACCGTTAAAAACCGTTACCCCTTGCCACTAATTCCTGAACTTTTGGACCAAGCTAGATCTTAGAAGGGCAAATGATCTGGTACGAATAAAAAAAGGGAACTAATGGAAGACCGCCTTCCGCACCAAATACGGATAATTCGAATACCAACTGATGCCCTTTGGCCTTTGCAACGCCCCCGCGGCGTTCCAGTATTTCATGAATGACGTCCTGCGTGAATTAATTGGTGTGTGTCGTGATATACATAGACGACATTCTGGTATATTCATTGTCTGAACAGGAACATGTGAAACACGCCCGTGCAGTTTTGGACAAACGTCGACAACACAGATTGTTCGCAAAACTGGAAAAATGCTTCTTCCATGTTACGCAGGTCGAATTCATTCGACCGCCGCCCCTGTTGGGAAAGGACTTCTGCGCAGGCTTCCAATACTCACCCGGGATTCTGCATCCCTCCGGAACTTTGAAGCAGTTCTTCCATTCTTCATCTTGGGGCCGCACCGCGCCTGCAAAAGGGGGACAGAAAACAGCAGGTTAGTTGCGCACAATACAAAAACAAACTATTGTTCAGCCATCCAGCGCCACTCATCCACGCTAATACTCACCTGGAGGCAACCAGCTCAGCATCCTAGGAGAGTCCATTCATCTTCTAACCCTCCGTACGAAAACCGCGTCTGCAAGAAAGGCAAAACACGTTTAAACCTTGGAACAATAAGACTTTGCGCATCTATACCAAGCTGTCATTGGGATAGGGACTTACCTGATTAATCCAAGCATTCCCGACACAGCAACAGACACTCCGGAACAGTGAAGTAACTGTGCCCAGAGAAAGACTGAGCCTACTGCACCCCTGCTGAAGGTCAAGCAGGACGGAGAGCCAACCTCACCAAACTCTAAGGTGAGCAGGAGAGGAGTCGGGCATTAGGAGGTTGCAGGAAGTGGGACCAATCCAACCCACTCATTAGCTAACCTCTTGCTTCAACATTGCAGGCTAACGCCTCCTGGGGAGATAACAGGGGAGAGGACACCATCATACCATCAAAACTACGCCAGTGCAGATACCGGTCATACGACTACGTGCTACGCCCCCGTGGAGACCAGGTGAACGTGACAGATGGACACTTCCAAAACCTCCTATGTGCCCAGCCTTGGTCTAACCAGACTAGTCAGGCCTTGTTCCAGATTCCAGAGCACATACTCCCAATCAGAGACCAAATTCTCTGCCGCCTTCACCCCACAGGAATTCCAAACACCCTGTGTAGGCCTAGCCTGCTTATACAGACTCTGCTCCAGAATCCACAACTCCCACTGCATCCAGGAATCGAAACACAACTGGCCCAAGAACCCCAAAACTCTCCTCCTTACAACCCCCTAGCACTTTCCCTAACCCTCCCCCCAGACTACCTTCACCCCGCTCCCTCTCCCTTCATAACACCTTTGCATGTGCATTGATTAATGCACTCTCATGCTTCCGACATCCACAACCTATTACTAGCTAACAATTTAATAGATGGCGAGGGAATAAATTAGACAAAGAAGCCATACTATTAGAAAAAACTCTGAATGCTCTAGTCTTCACGTTAATAAACACTGATTCTACTACACCTCAAGGTAACCAGTTAGACTGGGTTATAACCCCAATTTTGAACACCCAGAATATATCTACAGAACCTTGCATATGGTCAGACCATTTCTTGGTCCTTTTTGACATCCTGCCCAACAACCGAGCGGAACGAGTCCATAATCCCCATCTAAATGTACATACATAGCCACAATTACAAAAATATAGGTCCTGATCAACTGAAATATTGCCCTTAAAAATACCCCACGATTTTCACGAAAATGAGTCCTCATCCCTCCACTCGCTCCTGCTAAGGAGGACTATGATGTAGTACAACAGGCCTTTAATTCCAAAGTACAGAAGGCCAGAGACCATATAATGGCAAACAGAGTCACCAAGCGAGGTTGGGGTACAACCTCTAGCAAATCCCAGACACTGCAAAGTGGCCAGTTTCAGCTTTGCCCCAGTCACAGAGGAAGAAATGTTGTCAGTACTGGGAAAGATGAGACCAACATCCTGTGCTGAGAATATCTTGCCGGCTAAAGTGATCCTGGATAATAAAGAAATCTTTTTCCCCCCGTACTTAAAATAGTAAATGCCTCATTTATAAAGAGCCTAGTACCCAGGAACATGAAAAAGGTGACCATCCCGCCTTAAAAAAGGTAGGTCTTGATCCCAAAGACCCAGGAAACTTACGTCCAATCACTAATCTCAAAATCCTAGATAAGATAGCAACGGATCAATTACAAAAGCACGTAGAAGCCAGGGGTTCACTGCATGAACAACAATCCGGTTTCAGTGTGGCTCACAGTACCGAAACCGCCGTGCTAGATTTAAAAACCCACATGCTTGAAATTGTGGATAAGGGCAAGGCAGGGATTTTGATGCTCCTCGATCTCAGTGCTGCATTTGATTTGGTGGATCACCAACTATTGCAAAAAGCCCTAGACAATATAGCAGAAAACTCTCCAGCCGCTATGGCATGGCTGACGTCCTTTTAAGCAGATGGGAGCGCTCGAGTACATTGGGCAGACAACTTCTCTGAACCTTTGCCAATTAATTTTGGAGTTCCACAGGGAGCTAGTCTATCCCCTTTGCTCTTCAATTTATATATGAGATGTCTGTGACCTTCTAGAAAGAGTCTGTGTATTCTTTATTAACTACGCCTCCAATACTCAATTGATCATTGAACTAGAGGGGGACCATACTGCGGACTGCGACAAAATAACTAAAGTCTATAATATCATAGACAATTGGATGAGACAAAATTGGATATGCCTAAATGGCTCCAAAGCTGAGCTGATGATCTTTGGCTCACGTCAGGCCAGAGCCAAACTGGGTGCGGAATACAAAGCATTTATTATAAAGGAAGCAATCATTCCAGTCCGAACCCAGATCAAGACATTAGGATGATGATGGAGACATCAACTGGGTCAGAAGCACAGGTGAAATATCTACATAAGAACAATGCATACTATTTACGCCTGTTGAGAGCAATCCACCCTTTCCTCAATGAGGAAAATACGGCCACTATCGCTAGGGCCATTATGTCCCGACTGGATTATGGCAATGCTTTGCTCCTAGGATCTTCCAAGAAAGAAATAGTAAAATGTGAATAGAGGACAGAATTACGTTTAAATCTATAATGATAGTACACGGGTGCATGTATGCTACAGCCCCCAAGTATTTGGAGAAACAGTTCTACAAATGCATTCCTTCACGATCATTACGATCAGCAGATCAGGGCCTACTTAACATACCACGTTTCTGCCGGGCTACCGGCATGGGTAAAGTCTTCACTGTGCAGGCAGCACGGTACTGGAACAACCTACCGACCACCCTCCGACTGTAAACAAACCTGTTGACCTTAAGGAAGTCCTTGAAAACTCACCTGTTTAAATGGGTTGGTTTCAGTTATCTAGAATTTTCTAGTGAAGCAGCCGTCCCCTCCTTTCTCTTGCCATAACCATCGAGTACTTCATCCTACGAGTCGACCGTCAAGACGGCTCAGGAGGTGGAGTTGCTTTCACCCACAAATCCACCCTCCCCATCAGAGCCTCCCCTCTGCAGCACCTACCAGGTTACAAAATCCTACTGGTCAAACTTGAATTTTCCCCCCAAACCACCATCAATTTACTTCTCCTCTACCGCTAACATTTCCACACCAGAAATCCTGAAACCGACATCCCCCGAACCCCGCTCCTCGAGTCCAATATTAAATTAATTCTCTTAGGAGATTTCAATCTAGGCTACAAAGACCCCACTGACCACAAGGCCTCTACCCTCGCAGCCACCCTTGAAGAGATGAACTTCAGCCAACTGGTCCTCTCGCCTACCCACGAAAAAGGAAGAACACTTGATTGGATACTTCCGTGCAACACTCACCTCCAAGTTTCCGCCATGATCCCCCTTCCTTGGTCAGATCACTCCTTGATTCTCTTCACTTTTACCTCCACTGCTCCTATCAGCAAACCCCATCGCATCACTGCCAGACACACCCGTAAGCTCACAGTCGAGCTTCTGACTCCTGCCATCCTAGCCTCCCTAAAATCAGCCCCAGGCAATTCTACCCCCGAAGTCATCCTAGCATCTTACAACACCACACTTCTCACTGTACTTGACGAACACGCTCCCTTCAAAACCACCTCCCGGAAAAAACGGGTACACCGATAATCTAGCCTCCCTCCGGAAAAAGAAATGCACTCTTGAATATCTCTGGAGAAGGAACCCTACCTCCACTAACAAAGCAGCCTTCCAGTGTTCAGCTAACACCTATAAAACAGCCATCATTGCCACCAAAGCCAACATCATTAACACCAGAATCTCTGATGCAAGCTCCAACACCAAAGAGCTTTTCAAAATTCTTAGAGCTCGGAACCCCAGCCCCACCACCTGACAATTCTCCCAAAAACAAAGTATGGTGCACATTCAATCTGCCCTTGACACCAAAACACAGAATTCCTTCTACCATCCTTGCCAACAACCCTCCCTGGTCAGCACCTCCACGACTGCAACCTATCCTCCTCCATTCCAATTCTCTGCCGTCTCTCCCCCTGATGTCCTCGCAACTATCCAGAACCTGCAAGCATCCAATTGTGTTGGCGACACCTGCCCAGCTTGCATTGTCAAAACGTGTGCAGAACCCATGGCTCCTAACATAGCCAGTTTCATTAACGCATCTTTTAATTCCAAATTCCCACTGCCATCAAAGAAGCGTGCGTCACGCCTCTCCACAAGATACCCACCTTTAGATCCTACCATCCCCACTATCGCCCTATCACCACAGTACGTTATCTCCTCAAAATTCTAAACCGCACTGCCTACTTGCAATTTCAACTACACCTTGAAAACTATAATCTACTAGGTACCTGCCAATCATGCTTTATGTCCAGACACAGTATGGAATCTGCCCTCCTTGACCTTAAGATCCAGCATGACCATGTTGGGGATAATGGCGAGCTTGCAATCCTTCTCCTCCTAGACCTCTCTGCAGCTTGTGACTTTGTAGATCATGAAATCCTCTGCAAACACCTCACCACAACTTTCCACCTCGCCCCAGAAGCCACCCTATGGATCCAATCCTTCCTATCTGGCCGATCCACAAGGGTCTTTGCAGGGCTTGAATCAGCTGACCCCATACCGATTTCCCACGATGTCCCACAATGTTCATGCCTCTTCCCCCACCCTCTACATCGTGTAGACCAAACCCCTCTTTGACCACCTAGACAGCTTTGACATACCCTACACCAATTTTGCCGATGACACGCTGGTCCTCCTCAAAATCACCACCAAACACGAACTAGACTCTACCAACATTAACTTCGTTCTCAGCATCATACAGGCCTGGATGGCCACCTCTGTGCCTGAATGACAAAAATAAATGAGCTCCTTATTATGGGCTCCCCACACCGCCTCAAACTTCTCAGTCCTGCCTTCTCCTTCTGCATCGACAGACACATCATCCCTTTCTCCGCCCATGTCAAAACATTAGGCGTTTACCTGGACACAGAACTAAGCCTGCAAAAACATGTCAAAGATATCGCTTTATCTGCAGCTTATTCTACCAAACTTATAAACCTTTCCAGAAGAGTCTTTACCCCCAACAACTCTCACCTTAGCTCGAGCCATCATAGGTATCAAACTAAGTTCCATGTCATTTCATCGCGGGATGTTTTTCCGCAGATTTTTTTACTGCGTACCGCGATTATTTATTTATTTATTTTATTATTCATTTATTTTAAAAAATATATATTTTGGGCGGACGGGGTGGCTGGCCAACCACCCGCTTTCTAAAAAAAATTCAATGGGTTTTTCTGAGAAAAAAAATTGTGGTCAAAAACGCTGCGAAAAAACATCCCGCGATTAAATTACGTCGTACCGCAAACTGGACTACTGCAATGCCATCCTAGCAGGGACCTCCAAAAACATCAACAAACTCCAACTGATCCAACGCTCTGAGCAGTCTGGGTTATTAAACGCTCCCATCACATCTCACAAATCAGACGGGAGACTCACTGGCTCCCCATCAAAGCTTGTATTGAATTTCTTAATATCACCTACCGCTACTTAAACAACACTGCCCCCACCTAACGAACCGTATCACCAAGAAACACAACACGTCCAATTTCTGTTCCTCCACCACTTCAGGCTTGCACATAACTAGATTTGCCAGAAAGAGAGCTGGTGGCTTCTGCTTTACTAATATCGATCCCACCCTCTGGAACGTCCTCTCTCAGCATATCCAAGACAAACCTGCTTAAGCACTCTTCCGAAAGAAAGTCAAAACCTTACTGTTCAACAAAAATGTGTAACTCTTAAAGCCTTCTGTCCGCGTTAAACATGACTATTGATGATGAAATGTAATTACCTTACTGTTTCCAATCATCTTGTACACATTATGTACCACCTTCCTAGCGCTGTGATACCTCTGGGTCTGGGCGCTACCAACAAATACAATAAATAAATAAGGGGAGGTTAGTGGTCGCAGATCTGTTTTAAACTGACAGTTTTTACAATCTGGATGCGGGTCGGACTGTCTTGCCTCCAGTGCCTTCAACACAACAGCTGCGCCCAAATCGGGGTGTGAACAGATCGTGTGATGCAGAAGTCTAATTGGAGAAGAAAAAGTACAGCAGTTTAGTAAGTCCACATTGAGTGCACAAATGGCTGCCTTAATGAAAAAAGAGTGAAGGCTTACTTGGCTGCAAGCCTTAGGAGTCCAAGCACTCGCAAAACTCTGCAAGGATAGGAACTCTAATTTATATTGCATCAAAAACTGAAGGAAACAAGGAAAGTGTAATAAAATAACTAATAAAACCTACTTTAAAATCTGGTAGATTCTGGCAACTGCCATGTAATGCCTTCTACTAAGATAGAAGTTCCATGTGCGTGCATGATGCGGCCTGGTCCAAGTAGGGCTGTGAACAGGTTGTTTCATCCAGAAGCCCAATCAAAGAGCCCAACAGTATGGAGATTTAGTAACTCAGTCCTGAGGGTACAAGTGACCACTGTGTTGAATTGTGGTTTTTCCTTGCCTCACGCAAATTACAGATCACTGAATCCCTGTTAATGAAATAACATCTACAACACCACGAAGGCATGGGGAAACAAAGTAAAAGCTTCTTTCAAGATGCAAGAGGAACACAGAACCATAGCTACCATATACCCAGGAGCAGCAAATCCGATCAACTGGAGCAGAGCTCCTGTGTAGGAGAGTTGGTTGGAACTCCTAATTGACTCAACTGTTATTCAAACTGACCAATAGGGGATAACCTATCTTGGGAGACTATGATGTAAGCACTACTTACACCAATGGTGAAGCTGGACAGTTCAGCCAATCAGTACTCTGCTAGGGGGAGAAAGGACTGAATGAAGTCGAGCCAGCTCAGTTGCAATTTGTCTCGGCTGGACATTTGGGTCCCTGTATCGCTGGTGGAGGGAAAGCAGTGGCGAAGAAGCCTGAGGCAGGAGATGGAAGGCTGCCTTGTGCCCGTTAGCTAGTGCCTGTTAGCTACCCTGCTTTGCTGAAGAGGGAAACCTGAGAGAGCCCTAGCTGAATCCAGAGGTGGAGCAGATGCCCATACCCCTCTGATCCAGGAGCTCATAGTAGCTGGAAGAAAGGTTGCTGTTGCTAACCTGTGGAAGGGGTTAGGCTACCAAAAGTTCCCCAGTGAAGAAGGGTCTGTGGGCAGCCCAAGTACTTCTGGATGGCAAGAGGTGAGAACGGGTGAGACCAGTGCCAAGGGGTCACGTTAGAAACTCATCCTGTTTGTTATCAGTGGAGATACCCCAAGAGAGGGTGAGAGTGAAGATGCCCCAAGAGAGGGGGGGTAAGTAAGTAAGTAAATAAAAGTGACAGTGGCTCCTGAAGAATATTATATGTAGGGGAGAAAACCTTTAGATCTGTGTTAGTTTTTCTAAAAAATATATTAGGCTAGTATAGGATTTGGGCTAGGGACTTTGGATGCATCCTGACAAGAATAGCCTTTCCTTCAACTTTAAGAATAGGGAATATAGCTCTTAGATTTACTTTTATTATTTCAGTTTGAAATTTCTTAGAAGCTGGCCAAGAGGTCAGCCTATTCGAAACAAATTATAATAAAAATCCATGAGCATATCACATCAGAGTCCAAGTCCTACTTCTGGTCTGCAACACCACGTTGATGAACAAAGAATGCAGTCCTTAAGAGATCAAGCATGTATTGATGCCTTAAGGTCCAAGGCAGTGTTGGTGGCCTTTCAAAGACCTGTTTGGCTTGTATGGTTCAGCAAAGCAGCCACTTAATCTGTACTACTGCTTCCTAAACCACTATAGGTTACGTATAAGAGCATATTATTCTTAGAAGTAACTACCATACACTTGTTTGATTTCTCCCTTCCTTTGTAGGCTCTGCCTATTTTTACCTCGTCTCTAGTTTACTTGCACATTCTGTCGTTTCAGTGGGTAGAATATTAACTTATGGAGAATGAGAGCGTATGGACACGTTGAATAGGAGAGAGGGTAATGGGGCAGGGCTAGACATGCTTGCACTCAAGCTGATGTTTTATTTCCGTTACGGCAGGTGCTCTTATCAATTTGCAGGCAGTTATGGGCCTTCCTTGCATGTCAGTTAAGGGAAGGGCAAGGACTGACGGACATTATTTTACCTATTGTTTGTCGTAATACTATCGGAGACAATCCATCTCTACTTGAAAATCACTACTTGGGCAATATCTAGCATTTTAGTGCCACCTTATGAGATGTTCACTTTCCACGTTTTTAATGCAATGTATTTTGTACTCTAGGTAAAAGAACAGTTCCATGGTGTTGGATTCATGGCTGATGTGGACTTGGACCAAGGCTGTACTCTCAACAAGAAGATCAGAAATGCACAGCTCGCACAGTATAACTTTATTCTAGGTAAAAGGAAATTGGGTCTTGGAAAAATGTGCAAAAAAATGATTTTCCTTGTTTTGTAGTGCAGTAACCTTTTTTTGCGTTACAATTTCTGAAATGTAATTTTAATTAATTTAATATTTGGGACCTTGGCCTAAAATGCAATAAGTAAAATACAATTTTAGGTTTTTGTCCAGAACCAAATATAAAAGATGATCTTTCATTCATTTAAATGCACGTTTTTGTTTTAGCCTTCCCCAAGTGAACAAGTGATGTGCATGTTATATTCCCTTGGTTTGTCGTATCAGCACTGAGCTGTTAACATGGATCTCCAGGAGAAACAATGAGAATGTTGCAATCATGAACTTGCATGAATATTTATTAAGCAATCAGAATCTTAAAACCATATTGTAGTTTCCTACAGATACAGTACACTGCAGTAATCATGTTTTCTATTCTTGTGCTAGCGTACTGTGCAGCGACGACTCAGTTAAAGTTGTTTTTTATTGACATTTATTTTTGCCTGCTCATGTTTCATTCAAGATTTACAAAAAACATACATGCCACACTCAGGGCACTTGAGAAAAGCAGTTATAATTGAAATTGAAAGAAAAGGAGCAATTGCAATTCGTCTGGTGGGCTAGATTTCTAAAGGCTGGACGGGATAAAAAGCTTCTCCAAAAAGTGTCTTTTTAATAACTTTGAAATGGAGCTGGTGCGCTTGAGCATTCCTCCGAGTGACAGGCCTTGTCCTCTGACTCGTGCATCACCAACCTCCCAGTTCCTGTTTTTACACCATCTTCCCTGCAGAAGACTTATAATTATGACGAGGTTGAATCTGTTACCCTTAAAGGGGAGAAGGAGTTGGGAACATAAAGATATGTCTAGGAAATACCACTGTATTCAGTATAGAGTTGAGGATCTGGGTCAATTTTTACTTTTATGTCCCCAATGCTTTGACTTGCGTAAACGGTTTTTAATGAATTATTTTTAAGTACTAAATATCAGATATTACAGTGTTGCAATTCGTTTAATTATGGCGTATAATGATGAGGAATTTGTGTATGACTTGCATAACTGTTTTTAGAGCACTTATTAGAAGGGCATCCACTTTAAATACTGTGAAAGTTAAGTCAAATTGTAGGAATCCGAATCTAATAAAGAATTGAATTGAACCCTCCCACTACTCCTCCCTCCTGGTCTGAACATACTCTCCTGTCCTCGCACCTGGACCACCTGGGTCTCCTGCCTAAACCCCTTCCTGCACAGCCAGTCTCCTACTCCGTTATTTGACCTATGAAGCAAGTGTCAGCTGCTGCTTTTGCTGCCACCTCCAATCCCCCCACTCCTTCCTCTGACACAGCCCTTACTAACCTACAACTCCATCTCCAACACTCTCGACATCCTTGCTGCTGTCTAGAGTACCTGCATAAAGCCTGCGTCCAAGCACAACACCTGGTATGACTCCAACCTGGTGTAACGCTCACCTGATTCCCACGGAGGCGCAGGTCTGGCTTCGAGTGCTGATGCTTCTTCAATGGTGAAGCGCAGGACTCTGAAGATGAACAGGAAGGGCCCTCTACTCTGGCTTCTCCGGCTCGCAGGAATATTCCCCTGTGCGTGAAAAGGGAGTATTACCTACTGACTGAGTTATGCTCAAGCCTCCGATTCTCTTCCAACCCTCCACGATACCCTTCCACGATTCCCCGTGAAGTCTCACCTTAGGGTCAGGAAGGATGAGCTCTCCATCCTGCTTCTGATGCAGGGGCGCGTTGAAACCCAGTTACTTCACTGGATTGAGGATTGATGGGAGTTCAGGTAAGCTTGACTATTCAGGTAAGGCTCTGTAAAAGTTCTGTTGCAAGTTCAAAAGTCCAAGCTTAATAATAATGTTCATTGTCTTTTTGCAGCAAGCGCTAATGCTTATGTCTTTTTTCCCCTTAGGGGCCGGGGTTCGGAATGCCGGAGATATGGCGCCGACCCGAAGTGAAACGTGCAGTTCCAGTTCCAGTAAATGGCAGGTTAGTTCTGGATGAGTGCTCGGGAACTGTCTTTGCATACGCTCATTCAATGTCTTTGTCTTTTTTCCCCATAGGGGCCCGGGTCCGGAAAATGCCTGGAAGTGGCAAGACCCGAAATGAAATGGGAATGACCCAACAGGTAAGTCTTATTCTCTTCCTTCTCTCACCTCTTATTCTTGTCTTTTTCTCTAGGCTCTGGGAAGTGGCTGTGTATCCGGATGATCGCTGCTGAAGATGGAGGAACCCAGGAAAGGTGAGTGAAATGCAGCTCTGCAGCGATCGTAACGAAATGCTTTTAAAAATAATGTCTTCCCTTTCAAGATCGTCGGTGATGTCTCCGTGGTGCAGATTTAGCTGGTAAGGTTTCTTGTCTCCCTTTGCAGGTGACCCAGGATGCTGACCGGCGTGGCTGAAGTCCAGATGCAGGAGCTGACACGGTGAGAGTCCAGCTGCGAGGAGCAGAACAACGCGAAGCCTGAGTTGCTGATCGGGTGTGGTTTAAATAGCTTTGGAAGAAGTCCCAAGTGTGTATCCTTCCTCCGATCAGGTATGTATCCTTCCCCGACCACACCCGGGTGGAAAGTAGTCCAACAGGTAAAGTAGTTCCATTCAGGCCTCAAGAGGGCCTGGATGTGGCAGCATGGTCTGCATCAGGTAAGTGCACATTAAAACACTTGAACACATGTCTAGCTTTATGAGCCTGGCGCCTAAGGCGCCAGGACAGAGGTCCAACATGAGCCTGGCGCCTAAGGCGCCAGGATAGCGTCCAAAGGGCCCCAGCTTGGGCCCGCTGGCACTCCCCTGGGGGAAATGATGCCTGCCTCTGGGGTTGCTGGGTCGGACCTGGCTCCTTGGAGGTAGGCATCATGACAGTACCCCCCCTCAAGGCCCCTCCCAAGATTCTTCCCTCCGGGGGTTTGGGCTTGTTCGGAAATCTCCGGTGAAACCTTTGTACTAATCGAGGTGCGTGGACATGGTTACTAGGCTCCCACGATCTCTCCTGAGGTCCATATCCCTTCCAGTCAACAAGATAGAAGAGTTTCGACTTTACCACCTTGGAGTCTAAAATGTCTTTAACTTCGAATTCTAATTCCCCTTCAATTTGAACAGGATCTGGAGGCTTGGATAATCTGGTTCCTGGTTGTACTGGCTTCAAAAGTGATGCATGAAAAACTGGATGAATACGCATGTTGGACGGTAGATCCAGTTTAAAGGCCACTGGGTTGATTATAGCTTTGATGGGATAAGGTCCTATGAATCTGGGATTGAAGGTTTGCGGGCCCTTGAGGGGTAAATGTTTAGTTGCTAGCCATACCTGGTCTCCTACTTGGTAAGGAGGAGTTTTACTTCGGTGCAAATCAGCGTTTTCTTTATACTTTTTCTTGGCTTGCTGTAAATGAGTTGCAGCTTCTTTGAAGGCTCGGGTTATTGTGGAATGCAGATGATTTACTGCGGGCATTTCCAGGGTCAGAGGTGGATCTAGGTCAGAGGTCCGAGGATGGTGACCATGCAAAGTATAAAAGGGGGTTTGTCCGGTTCCAGAATGCACTGAATTGTTGTATGCATATTCTGCGATCCAAAGGATGTCTTTCCAATTTAACTCGGATTGGTGTAACATGCACCGAAGATATTGCTCGAGAGTCTGATTGGTTCTCTCGGTTTGTCTGTCGGTCTGGGGGTGGTGGCTGGTGGATAACCGCACATCTATTTGTGCTAGTTGGCAACACTTCTTCCAAAAATGTGAGATAAATTGACTTCCACGATCCAAGACTAATATGGAAGGGAAACCATGTATGCAAACTTTATTCTCCAGGAATTCCTTGGCCAAGGTGGAAGCTGAAGGCAAACCCTTTAAAGGGATAAAGTGGGCCATTTTGGAGAATAAGTCCACAATTACAAGGATTGTGTTGTAACCAGCACAAGGAGGCAGATCTGTTATAAAGTCCATTGACAGGGTGTGCCATGGTGTCGGTGGAATATCCAAGGGTTGAAGTAGGCCGGCTGGCCTTTTCTTTTGAGCCTTGTTTTGGGCGCAAATTCCACAAGACAGTACAAAAGACTTTGTCTTTTCTCCAAGAAGGCCACCAGAAGTGGCGTTTGATTTTTTCCTCCGTTTTAGCGATACCAGGGTGTCCTTCCATTAAAGAATCATGATGATGGGCAATAACAAGTTCTTGCAATTCTTTACTTGGCAGAAACAACCGCTCTTGGAAGTAGGGTAAGTCATCCTTAACGGTGTAATGAGGACCCTTTTGACTCCATTCCAGTAAGGTTGAAGAGTCTAGAAGTTGTTTTACTTGCGTTTGGATATCCTCAATAGTTTGCAATGAAGTTAAGCCTAAGATTCTTTGCTCAGGTATGATGGGCACAGGTTCTAAGCTCAAATTAGGTTCTTCCATGCCAATCCGGGATAAGGCGTCCGCTTTTCCATTCTTGCAGCCAGGGCGATAGGTAATTACAAAATCAAATTCCGCAAAGAATAGAGCCCATCGGAGTTGTCGTGAAGATTGAGCTTTGGCCGTCTTTAAATACTGTAAGTTTCTGTGGTCCGTAATTACGGTGATGGTGTGTCTTGCCCCGAGAAGGTAGTGACGCCAAGCCTTGAAAGCAGATTTGATGGCCAGTAACTCTTTATCGGTAATTGCGTAGTTGATTTCAGGAGGAGAACATTTTCTGGACCAAAAGGCCACTGGGTGTAGTTGGTTAGTTTTTGGGTCTCTTTGCGACAGGACAGCTCCCATGGCCGAACTGGATGCATCGGTTTCCACTATGTATGGGAGATCTGGGTGCGGGTGCTTCAATACAGGTGCAGAGGTGAATTTGGTTTTCAGGTCCTGGAAGGCTTGTTCGGCCTCAAGAGTCCATTCGAAGCGTTTGTTTTTCTTTAGGAGAGCGGTGATGGGTTGGACTGTTCGGGAAAATTCCGGGATGAATCTTCGATAGAAATTGGCAAAGCCAAGCATGCTCTGAACTCCCTTCACCGAGCTTGGAGATGGCCATTTGAGGATGGCGTCCACCTTTCGCGAGTCCATTCGGACTCCTTGAGGTGTCAGGATGAATCCGAGAAACTCAACTTCTGTGGTATGAAAAACGCATTTTTCGAGTTTTGCAAATAGTCTGTGCTGGCGCAGTTTCTCAAGAACTGCCCTAACGTGTTTTCTGTGATCAGATTCTGAAGAAGAGTACACCAGGATGTCGTCAATGTAAACAATGACACAGACGTCGATAAGTTCCCGAAGAACATCATTCATAAAGTACTGAAAGGCGGCAGGTGCATTGCACAAACCGAAGGGCATCACCTGATATTCGAAGAGCCCAAACTTGGTGCGGAATGCAGTCTTCCATTCGTCGCCTTCTTTTATGCGCACCAGGTGATCAGCTCCTCGGAGATCTAACTTGGTGTACACACAAGCGTCTTTCACTTGGTCGATAAGCTCAGGGATCAAGGGCAGAGGATAACGATTCTTAATCGTTATTTGATTTAGGGCGCAATAGTCTATACACGTTCTAAGGTCGCCTTCTTTTTCCGGCACGAAGAACAGAGCTGAAGAAACAGGAGACTTGGACGGGCGAATAAAACCATTGGCTAGGTACTGATCTAAATATTGACGCAAATGCAGGTTCTCAGGTTCCGTAAGAGCATAAATCCTACTACAAGGTAGTTGAGCATTGGGTACCAGATCGATTTGGCAATCATAAGACCGATGGGGAGGTAACGTGTTAGCCTGTTCTTTCTGAAAAACGTCTTAGAATTCTTGGTATTCTGACGGTAGCTGTACAGGGGTGGAAGTTGCTGAGGCTAGACCCATAGCTGGATTTCTTGGATAACAAGTTGGTTCACAATCAGGAGAAATGATCTTCTTTGCTCGCCAGTCAATTCTGGGATTATGTGTTTCTAACCAAGGAATTCCAAGAATTACTTGAAATTGTGGGGCCTTGATCACATCAAACACGATTGCTTCCCTATGACCATCCTGACCCACCAGTGTCACATCAACAGTGGAATGCGTTACAGGCCCTGAGGCTATTTCTGTTCCATCTACTGTAGTAATGACATCTTGGGTTACTTTCGGGCGGAGAGGAAGCTTAATCCTGGAAACCAATTCACGGTCTATGTAATTTCCAATAGCTCCACTGTCGATGTATGCTTTTATAGCATGCAACTGCTGAGGCTGTTTTGGGTCCACGAGCGCCATTGGCATGACAAAATGCGAGGTCAAAGAGTTAGTTTTCAAGCTCGGCAAGCAGACCCCTACGCTTGCCGGGCTAGGTCGTTTCCCGAATCAGGTGTCACTAATTCGTTATCAGTAGCTCCAACCACCTTCTTAAGTGGTTTAACTGGACAATTTCGAAGAAAGTGACCGGAAGTCCCGCAATACAGACAAAGTTGCATTTGCCGCCTTCTCTCTCGTTCTTTCTGCGTTAATGGTCCTTTAACACCACCGAATTGCAAGGGTTCAGATACGTCGGTACTCTTGGAGTTAGCGTGGGTTTTGATCGGTGCTCGGTTTTCATACTTGTACCGATCTGCTTTTCTATTTTGAAGTCTGTGATCAAGCTGAACCACCAAGTCAATGTAGTCTGCGCAGACCTGGGGTGGGTTTACTATCTGAGCTAGAACATCCTTAAGCTCTCCGCGCAGGCCTCGATGAAACAATGTGATCCTTTTGCTTTCTGGCCATCCAGTTTCCACAACCAGTCTGTTAAAGGTGGCTATGTAGGACAGAAGATCCTGATTACCTTGTCGTAAGGATAGCAGTTCGTTATCAAGGGCCTGTCCTTGAGAGTGTCGAGTGAACAATCTTTCCATGCTGGCCTGGAAGCCCTGAAAATTCTGGAGAATGGGATCATCCTGATTTACCAATGGAATAGACCAATCGGCAGCACTGCCACTGAGGTAAGATAGTATAAAGGCTACCTTGGTCTGGTCGTTAGGGAAGGCTCCGGGTCTGCATAGAAAGTGTAAACGACATTGGTTCATAAAGACGGCATATTTCTTGGGATCCTCCGCAAAACGTTCAGGCGGGGCCAAAGGCATGTGTCCAGGTAGATTAATTTGTACCGGGTTACTCAAACCCATTGATGTGGAAATGTCTCCGGAATTAGGTAAAGGAGTGTGCCCTGCCTGGGCCTGTAATAACCTTTTGGCTAGGTCATCTGTTCTTTCCTTGGATAAGATCAGTTCTCTTTTGAGAGCGTTAGTCTCCTGGCGGGCTGAGTGCACCTGTACCCGTAATTCCCCCAAAAGCTGGGCCAGCTGGTCAGTCTTGGAAGTCTCCATAGCGCCCGGGTGGGAAATTGTGGGTAGGCTTCGCGTTCTGTAACGCTCACCTGATTCCCACGGAGGCGCAGGTCTGGCTTCGAGTGCTGATGCTTCTTCAATGGTGAAGCGCAGGACTCTGAAGATGAACAGGAAGGGCCCTCTACTCTGGCTTCTCCGGCTCGCAGGAATATTCCCCTGTGCGTGAAAAGGGAGTATTACCTACTGACTGAGTTATGCTCAAGCCTCCCACTCTCTTCCAACCCTCCACGATACCCTTCCACGATTCCCTGTGAAGTCTCACCTTAGGGTCAGGAAGGATGAGCTCTCCATCCTGCTTCTGATGCAGGGGCGCGTTGAAACCCAGTTACTTCACTGGATTGAGGATTGATGGGAGTTCAGGTAAGCTTGACTATTCAGGTAAGGCTCTGTAAAAGTTCTGTTGCAAGTTCAAAAGTCCAAGCTTAATAATAATGTTCATTGTCTTTTTGCAGCAAGCGCTAATGCTTATGTCTTTTTTCCCCTTAGGGGCCGGGGTTCGGAATGCCGGAGATATGGCGCCGACCCGAAGTGAAACGTGCAGTTCCAGTTACAGTAAATGGTAGGTTAGTTCTGGATGAGTGCTCGGGAACTGTCTTTGCATACGCTCATTCAATGTCTTTGTCTTTTTTCCCCATAGGGGCCGGGGTCCGGAAAATGCCTGGAAGTGGCGAGACCCGAAATGAAATGGGAATGACCCAACAGGTAAGTCTTATTCCCTTCCTTCTCTCACCTCTTATTCTTGTCTTTTT
The DNA here is from genome assembly GCF_040938575.1 of Ambystoma mexicanum. Taxonomy (NCBI): domain Eukaryota; kingdom Metazoa; phylum Chordata; class Amphibia; order Caudata; family Ambystomatidae; genus Ambystoma; species Ambystoma mexicanum. The sequence continues at coordinate 331,204,618 of NC_090935.1, forward strand.
CTCTAGACTCTGGGAAGTGGCTGTGTATCCGGATGATCGCTGCTGAAGATGGAGGAACCCAGGAAAGGTGAGTGAAATGCAGCGCTGCAGCGATCGTAACGAAATGCTTTTAAAAATGTCTTCCCTTTCAAGATCGTCGGTGATGTCTCCGTGGTGCAGATTTAGCTGGTAAGGTCTCTTGTCTCCCTTTGCAGGTGACCCAGGATGCTGACAGGCGTGGCTGAAGTCCAGATGCAGGAGCTGACACGGTGAGCGTCCAGCTGCGAGGAGCAGAACAACGCGAAGCGTGAGTTGCTGATCGGGTGTGGTTTAAATAGCTTTGGAAGAAGTCCCAAGTGTGTATCCTTCCTCCGATCAGGTATGTATCCTTCCCCGACCACACCCGGGTGGAAAGTAGTCCCACAGGTAAAGTAGTTCCATTCAGGCCTCAAGAGGGCCTGGATGTGGCAGCATGGTCTGCATCAGGTAAGTGCACATTAAAACACTTGAACACATGTCTAGCTTTATGAGCCTGGCGCCTAAGGCGCCAGGACAGAGGTCCAACATGAGCCTGGTGCCTAAGGCGCCAGGATAGCGTCCAAAGGGCCCCAGCTTGGGCCCGCTTGCACTCCCCTGGGGGAAATGATGCCTGCCTCTGGGGTTGCTGGGTCGGACCTGGCTCCTTGGAGGTAGGCATCATGACACCTGGCCTCTCTGAAATACAAGTGCAGAGCTGCTGAGCGTAAGTGGCAGGCTTCAAACACATGCTCTGGTAAACAGGCCTGCTGCCTGCTCCAAAGGCAATACAGATACTCCATCTTCTCGAAAAAGAGGGCCTATATCCAAGCCTGTATCTCTGGGGCCACTAACAACATGGCTGAACTTGTCCAAATCTGCAAGAATCTTGCTAATCCTACCACAGTCTCTGCTTTCCTCTGCACTGGCCCCTCATTTCATCACTAAAATGCAGGACATCCTGTCCTCCCTCTAGTCTACAACACTCCCTTCTCCCTCATCCTCTCTTAGCCCTCCCTTGGCCCCCTGCCCCCTTCCCTCCTTTTTCTCTCCCCCCCTCCCCATATCTCCTGATGAGGTTACTAGACAAGTCCGCTCTATGAAAGTCTCATTCTAACAGGTGCTCCCCTGCTCCTCTAGAACTATCAAGGTCGACATTGTCTCCCTTGCTCCAGCCTTGACTGATTTCTGCAATCTCTTTATGCCACTGGATCCTACCCCTCACTCCTCAAGCACTCCCTTGTGCACCCTCTCCTCAAAAAAGCCTTCTGGCGACCCTTCTAGTCCGACTAACTACCGCCCTATCTCCATTACCCCCTTCTGGGCAAACTCTTGGAGAAGCTGGCCATCTCCCAGCTTATCCACCACACTATCTGTTGGTTGTCTCCACGACCACCAGTCTAGCTTCGGATCTGCAAGAGGCACGGAAACTGCACTCATGAACACCCGTGAGGACTTTCTCTCTAATCTCAATTCCAACTCGCCTTCCGTTCTTATCCTTCTTGACTTTCTCTGCCTTGGATACAGTCAATCATTCCCCCTTATAAATCGGCTCAGTGATTCCCTTGGCATCACAGATATGGCTTTTAACTGGTTGACCTCCTTGCTCTCTGACCATCCTTCCCAGTTTCGACTGGAGTATTTCAGGTTCTATGTCATTTCATCGACGGATTTGTTTTCAATGGTTTTTTAATATTTTTCAATGAAAAACACAAACCTTCGAAACAGGAGTCGTGGAATCTAGCCAACACTAAGATCGAAAAGGTAAATATCAGATACCTGGGCTTTCAAATAGACAACTTAAAAACAGATCTGGCTATGCAAGCCGTACTTTGGGATAAAGCGAAAAGACTAACAGCGCAAATGAAAACTGTGGATAGGAAGTTCGGCAAGTTCTCATTAAGGCCCGCAATCAACTTTTATAAAACAAAAGTTGTACCAGCGCTGGCGTATGGAACGGAGGCCTCACTCTTCATCCCCAGACCGTATGGAGCAAGTTGGAAGGTCTGGTCTGGAAAGCCGTCCTTGGCCTACCAAAGTCGACTTCAATGGCGGCTATCCGAAGGGAACTTGGTTTGGTTTCTTTAGCTTCGACAGTGGACCAAAGCGCCATGAGACTTTTTAGAAAAATAATTTTGGCAGACTCGTTGCCCGCCTACGTCGTCATCAAAGACGAACTGGAAAACGGCAACTGCAAAGCACTCAAAAAGTGGGCCAAAATCAGAAAAGAAATGTTGTCCGAAATAATATACACAGAAGTAGACTTGAAAGAAAATCCGGACAGAATCAAACAAAAAATCGAAGAAATGGATTGGATCAATACATTACAGACAGCGGCAGAAAATAAACTTTTACTCCATCTGCCGCCTACATTTAACACGGTAAAAAACCCACTGAACTATGTCAACAAATTTCCAGAGAAAAGAAAAAGAATCCTGTTTATGAAAGCATGATTGAACGTACTCCTGACTCGAGAAATTCTATCAATTCGAGGAGTCGTAGCTAATCCGAGCTGTCGGCTATGCAAAAAAACGGAGGTGGTGGAAACACTTAAACATCTACTTGTAAACTGCCACCAACACCGAACAAAATAGAGCCAACTACCTGTTAGCTCTGATCTCGAATCCATGACCGATCCACGAAGAAGATCTATGGAACAGAAAAATATCGGGAGAAACCACCAGGTGGACGGTGGCAATGGCAAACTTAACCGAATTGGCTTTTCGACAGATCAATGAGGCATCCTTTACTCCGGCGACCTCCAGTTCGTGGCTGTTATGGTACCGGTAGTCCGGAGAAACCCGGGTGAGTTCCGTCCACCACTGACGATTAGGCGGACCTGTTGGAAGCCAATTCCGTGAAACCTAACAGCAAGACTTTGACCGTAATACAGGAACTTTTTGATAAAATTGCAGGTTTTACCTGAATATATGTCAATAAAATAATTTTTTTTTTAAAAACTCATAGTATTTTTATTTTTGGGTGGTTTGTCCCAAATTCCCCATCTCCCATTGTTTTTTTCCTCTATTCCCGACCCCCCCCACCTCTTACATGCACGTTGCCAACCCCCTATATATATATTTGAATTTGTTCGTTGAAAGATTTTCATTTAAAAAAAAAAATGAAAAATACTCTGCTGATGAAAGGACATTGTACCCCTTTTCTCTCCTCCATCTCACTCTCTACCTGCAGTGTGCCTGTACCCCTTTTCTCTCCTCCATCTCACTCTCTACCTGCATTGTCCCACAGGGCTCTATCCTTTTTACCCTGGCTTTTCAACATCTACCTGGCCACTCTAGCCCATTTGATCTCCACCTTCTCTCCTAACTTCATGTGTTATGTGGATGACACGCAGCTCTCCTTCAAGTTTCCCTCCTCATCGTCCTCTCATTCCTGATTGCCTCTCTGCTATTCAGGCATAGTGCACTGCTAACGATCTCTGCCTTAATGACAGTAAGACAGAGATCCTTCTCATTGGGACCCCTGCTCCCTCCTTCCCTACCGCACTCTGGCTGCCCTCCATGGGCACCTTCCCGTCACCCTCCTTTGAGACAAAAAATCTTGGAGTCCTCTTCAACTGATCTCTCTCCTTTCCTTCTCTCCTCACATTACAGACCTTGACAAGAAGGCCCACTTTCAGCTGCGCCTCCTCAGAGGCATTCTCCCTTTCCCCCAGAAACTGTCACCAGATCTCTGCTCCTCTCCAAGCTGGACTACTGCAACAGCCTCTTCCTCAATCTGCCTAACTCCTCCCTTTGCCCCCTTCAACTAATCCAGAATAGGACTGCAAGACTTACCCTTGGCCTCAAGCCCAGGGACCACATCTCTCCAGCCCTAAAATCTCTCCACTGGCTCCCGGCTGCTGCAAGGATCAAGTTCAAGACCCTCTGTATCATCCACAAGGCTTTCTGGATTCTGGCACCCCGCTACATCCAACTCTCTCCCTAAATACCGTCCTGCTAGAACCTTTCGGTCTATGCAGATCAGACTCTTCTCCAAGGAGAGAGGGAGGTAGATTTCTCTCCTCCGCAGGTCCCTTCCTTCTGGAATGGCCTCTCAGACTTGAGCCAGATCTCCTTAAGTTCTGTAAGCTTCTCGAGAGCTTCAATTTCTCTTCCTCCTGCCCTCTGCCCCAACCCCAATAATGTCCCTGTCTTCCTCTTGACAGGTTGCCTGGTTCCTTCAGATTCTTACAGGGCACCAGGCCCTACTTGTCCAGTCTACCCCTGCATGCGATCTCCCCTAATTTCCCGCCCCCCACAACCCCTTCTACCTGCATTTGCCCTTCTGGACCCCCAACCCCTGCACTAGTCTGGCTGGGCCTGCACCCCTTGAGCCCTTCAGCCCTGTACATTGCACTTAGCACGTGAACTTCCTTCCCATGTACACTCTGCATTCCCCCGGCACTGCCCACCTAGCTTCCCCTGGCACTCGTTTTTTCCTTGGGTTCTTCCGCACTTACACCTCTTGTTACGGCACTTGCACGATCCATATGTCACAAGGCCTAGTAGGACTGTTTTGTTTGTCATCCCTATCCCCCTCCCAGCCCCCTTTGTCTTGTTGCACTTTGAAGCACATTGTGTATAGGCGCATAAAAAATACCCAATAAATAATACAATTCAAAACTGCCCTGAATTTTCCACCAAAGATGCCATGTAAATGCCAAACGCAGCCCCAGTAACATAACACACCACTGTATGAAGTGACAGTTTAACATTCATCTGCATGTTGCTGCAGAGCACCTAAAGCTACTAGTACAAGCCTCGTAAGTTACATATGGTCTCCTCAATATGCTACTGCCAAGTAGCAGATTTGCAAGGTGTGCTACGTAGCTCTGCTTAAACATAAACCGTCATCCCTTATTACACTACACTTATGACATGCTCCCTGTTTCCCGCATGGTATATAGCAGTACCTGGCAAAAGCTTTAAACCTTTGCACCTGCCAAAAATGTTTGCTTTGCTTGTTTTAAATAGGACTTCAGTAGCTTTTCCAATGCTAGTTGTTAACAGAATTTCAGTGAAGGACTTGCAGGGTGCTTATGAATAGAGTGGCTGAAGGCAGGCCTGGTACGACTGTGTGTTTACAACTCCAATGAAGTCATTAACTCACAGAAGACTGCTTTGAATAGGTATGCACTTTGAATGTAAAGTCTGATGGAAGGCCTTGATTAAAGCAAGCTCAGTTTGAGGAGGCGTTTTGGGCGGGCGAAGGCAGGAATGATAGGGAATGTCCATAGGGATTAACATGGCCATGGGCAGGCAATGGGTGAGCACATAACCAAACAGCAACTATAAACTCTGTTTCCCACCTCCATTTGTCATTGGGCAGGGCCTCTTTTGGCTCCCAGTACACCCCTACCTATCTGTACCCTAATGCAATAATAATAATAATAATAATAATAATAACAATAGTTTTGGCTTATAGGTGTCGCAAGCAACACCTTATAGCCCAAACTAATTTTTCTCTAAATGTCTAGTTCCATTTTTAGATTTGTTTATTTTGACTTTGTTTTTTGTAAAGTGTACAGAGTTATTTTCTTCATGACTAATCTTTTTTTTTTTTTTTTAATCTTCTGCTTTATTTTTAGTGGTTGGTGAAAAGGAGAAAAACTGTGGAACAGTCAATATACGTACTAGAGATAACAAGGTCCATGGGGAGCGTACAGTAGCAGAAACTATAGAAAGACTTCTGCAGTTGAAGCAGGCTCGCTCAAAGCACTCAGAAGAGGAGTTTTAAACCTTTTTAACCTGCCACTTTTTACTTAAGAAAAACATGGGAGTAATTTTTGTAATATGCTATGCAAGTAGCTTGCTCGCACTGCTGAGGTATAGCTTTACTGAATGAGCCAAATGAAACAAGTGACTAAATCTCATTCTTATGAAAAAACCCAGATTGTTTTCGTTCTACAGTCATCAAGAATTGTAGTTCTCTCAGGGTACTGTAAAATATGCCTTTGAGCCAACATCACAATGGTTGGTTAATGGGGCAGCCTCAGGAAATGTGTATTTGTTATTCTTTCTATTTCCCTCCTCCCCCTATGCCTTCCTGTGATCCTTTGTTCAGACTTTGGGAGAAGCACCCCTTGGCTGTTGGGTGTGATCTCATTCAAATCAATGCAATCCAGGTCCTTTTGTACATCATTCCTGCAGTAAAGTGACTGAAAGAGGACCTTCCCAAGAAGCATCACTACGCTTGCAACATCTTTCACATTGGCAGTGTCTTTACTAGAAGTAGGACACTGAAAAGTCCCATAGTGTTCCCCTGCAGCTTTTGGGAGAAACTGGTCTACCGGAGGACAGCATTTGGGGCTATCACAAGAAAATTGACTTCAAAGGTATTGTTCTTCTCGCTAGCGCTGAAAAAGAAAAATAAAGGTCGATCACTGGAAAAATGGTGGGAAAAGGGGCATGGAAAGGGGAAACAATCCCATGGCCGCAGCTTCCCTTTAATCATCTGTGTCCCTGTGTACCAAATGTAGTTAAACCACTGATGTATCTTTATGTTTACAATTCCAGCAGCCATATGTTTTGTTGATGCAAGGTGCACACCATTTACTAATGTAAATTATATTTTCTGAAATAAAAATAGATCAAATGTTCCAACTTGAACATAGTGTGTTTTGATCAAAGTGTAAGCAGCAGTTGGGATAACTTTTTATTTGCAATTATGCATAAAAGGCAGCCTTGATGACAAGTAGAGGAAATGTCCTTACCAGCTATATTTCTTGTTACATCTACTTAAAAGTGCTACTTTACCCATGAAGTATTTTCCTTGTCTTCCTTTTTCTTTTTAGACGCTCTGTCGGTAAATGTTGCATGTATTTTCTGCATTTAATGGGTGACCATGATCATTTGTACACTGAGCAAAGTTGTTTAGTGGTTAGTGTAAATTGTTTGTGCCAATTGAAATAGCGCTTTTAAAATATTTTATGTTTTTATGGTAAAATAGAATAGCAATAAATAGAATTGAAACGACACAGATTTGCAGAGTGTTCTTTTGTTTTAATATGGTCAAATGTTGTTAATGCCATTACATGGGATTTGCCATGAGCTGTCAATATCTGTGGAAAAAACACAGTACAGTGTGGCGTCCGCTACCCGCTCCCCAGCTTTGGTATTTCACGCATAGACTGGACTACGATAATTATTCTATTTGCATCACGCGCACCCTGCTGTTTCACAACGCCACCCAAATGTTCTGACTGCCACTATTTTCCTCAAATGCCTTGATCGAGCATCAAGGCATGATTGGAATCATTGGTCTAGCTGTTATAATACATTGCCAAACCTTTGACAAATTATTAAATTATTCAGGGTTTAAAAGAATCCTTCAGCTACCACAAGGTTCAGTGTGGCCCCTCAGCAGGCCTCGCTGTGCATCGTTGCCTGACAAGATCCCGGTCATGACTTTGGGGACAGTTTATATGGAATCGTTCCATTCCATAACCTCAGTTGCTTTATCCGCATACTGTATGTTTGTGGAATGCTACTAGATTTTTTTTTTCTAGCTTACTGTATTATGCCTATTACTCCTATGTGAACATGAAACCCAGGATGGTAACCTCATAGTGAACTATTTTAGATTTGGAATGGATTGTGTCCTCCCATGGATTCCTCTTCTTGGGTATTCTTTCCTGCCATTGCAGATCTCTGAATTTGTTTTCTCAGGAGGCATCTTGCGGCTCAGCGTTGGTGACCTATATGTTTGGCAGCAGGACCCGGGTGTGATGTAGCCATTGATACAAATAGCGCACACAGCACCCCGTGACCTCAGTTCCTTCTTTCTGCATGCCCAACACGCTTCTTTGGAATAAATACCCTTCAACGCCTCTGAGAAATCATTGTCTGACACATTTTTTCGATGTCCTTCAAAATTATCTATTTCATCGACTATGTTGACTCCTAAACCTTTGGGTTTTAAGAAATGTGATTGTGACATGGAAATGTACCCGACCTACCCACACATTTTTCTGTGGTGCCTCAATGCCGGTCATGTAGTGGCAGTCTGTGGCTCAAATCAAATGAAGACGCTCAAGACCCTAAAGGAGAGAGCCTCCTCCAAATTGACACTTGGATGCACTAAATCTCCAAGTTTGATGCCGTTGAAGCGAAAATCGGCGAGAAAACCTCCACGAAAGAGGGAAAATAAACAGTCTAAAACACTGTAAAATGTCTCACTCAAGGAACGACCCCTTCAAAACCAGTTTCAGCAGAAATTGTGGGAAGTGTTCCACTTGAAAATGATGCAGGTCTCTGAGACAGCTGGTCCACCCGCTTCCTCCTCTTTATAGAAGACCGGCGAGCACACCGCAAGGGACTCAACCTCTCCTCATGTGCCTAAAGAGCACAAGAACTGTGAAAGCTGCAACAAAAATTAGAGCACTTGCGCCGTCGGTTCTGCTGGCGCCAGCCCTATAGGACTCTTGGCGTCGACAGTCGAGGAATCCATGACTTTGAGATTCATCCCGCTAGAAGGGATTATATTACCTCATTGCACGGTATGTTTTGTGGGATGTTTTCCCCACTAGTCCAGGCCCTGCAACATTACTGTGCATTGCTGGCATCAGGAACATCAGAATGGCCACTAGAAAGCTTTCTGCTCGCTAAAATCACCCAGAAATGTGCAGTAAAAATCTGAAAAATAGGCCGCCATCCACTTTTGCCTATCTCCGTGGTAACACAGGAGACCACTGCCAAAACCCACCATTGGCTGCCCACAGAGAAAGGCTGATTGCAAAAGAAACAGAGCTGTGTGGAAATCCGTATTTTTTTTTTTGGTTGTCAAATTTGCAAAAATCATGGCTCACAAACCACCCAAAAGACCCAACCTCCCTGTTGGGTGTTAAACATCATTCTACTTCAAGAATCCACATAAATACAATGTCCACAGAAGTACACTTATCAGAAGAAATTCCACATTGAAGATTACTTGCTGGAAAGAAATCTGTCAAAAATGGTTGCAATACCGTTACTCGCCTCTGTCAGACGCTGGTGATCTCTAAATCTGACAGGAGAAACTTGTGTCTAAAAAGCTAAATATGCCAAAGGGATTTCCATCAAATGCAATATAGAGTGCCACACATTGATTTACATGTTGAAAGACTGGAATTGAAGATATTTTTGCTTATTTTAAATTTGTAACTGTAATTTTTCACAAGGAACTATGTCACAATTGACCATAAGGTAACCTTATTCAGCTAAAACTTCAAAGAGGCTTTCTTCCCCTGAGAACATACCACCCTGTTCCTTCCCACCAAAAGGAGAGGATATTGCATTGGCATGTTAATGAGAAGGGTAGGAGACTTCCTCTGCTGCTCTGGGAAAGAGACAATGGGTTCCTTGAACTGAATAGAAAATGCCAATTCGGGTGTGACTGACACCAACTGCCCTGGCAGGAAGAAGACCATGTGACCCTCCAGCCCAGCCAGACCTTGGAGGCAGACACAAACCGTTGTGTGGATTCAGAAAGCACAGGAAATATCTTTTTGAAAAAGACGTATACCAAATTGTACTGAACTGATACAAATATGAAATTTATAGGTTATTAAAATGAAAAATTAGCGCAGTTTAAAACTAATCTGGAATCTGTGCGACATTCAGAGACTGAACCACAAAATTGTTCATATTCTAGCTATTGTGATTATGTTAGGAACATGAAAAATTACAGGAATATGCCCAGATAGTATGTGCATGTATGTGTAAAAAAGAAAATTGTACAGATCTGAAAATGTGTAACCAAGAAAAAACACGAAAAACTGTCATTTATGAACCAAAACTCGTAGGAAGTTCAGATTTGGACAGAAACGTACCTTAATCAATCTGTCATGTAATTATGTATTATTAACAAGTTGTGCATATTGGAAATATATTTTTTGGGAAAAATTGATTTTCTAAGCAAAAGCAAAGGGGAGGGATTTCTTCTGGGCCCTTAACAGTGTCATGAGACATGATAACACACTGTTCCTTTCTCCAATCAGGAGAGGGGGAATTCTCTGACCTATCAGATCCTTAGAGGGTTGAGCATTGTGAAATCAGCCTCACCACCCCTTTGGAAAATGGATAAATAGGGACTGTTGAGGACCCAGACACAGACACTTTCACTCATCACTGATCTACCGGTGAAGTGCTCTGCAGGAAGAACCCATCTCCAGAACCAGACTACAGATCCAGACTCTAGAACTCTGAAACAGAGGCCTAACCCAAAAAGCTGAACCCTTTTCAGCAGGCCTTTAAAAATCTTGCAAACCTGATTTAACCCGTAAACTTCCACGGGGCCTAACCTAACTCATTCAACAGCCTGGCTGAGCTGTTTTGCTACTTCTGGCCAAAACCTGTGCTAGAACCCAAGATCCAGATCAGTCCAGCAGAGCTGTAACCCAGAACCCGTCAGATCCAGTCCAATAGGCCGTGCAGAGACCAGAGTGCTGAGAGCAGAACCAAGCGCCTGAGACCTGTCCAGTGGCGATCGAATCCCAGCCAAACCCTTGACCAGATCTTTGACGGGTCCATTTTAAACCAGAGTTGTGAGTATTTAGCGTAGAACTGACATTATTCATCTCTAAGTTTAAAGTAATCCATCCAACCCATTCCAACATATCCGGACTGCATTGTATAATCTCTTTTGTCCATTATGAATCCGTTCTCATTCATCTAATCCTGTGATAATTGTTAGTGTAAGCCAACCTGTTTGCAATTCAAAGCGCAATTTCATTAGAAATCTTGACTCCTTTTGAGAAAAATCGACCTCTACTAAAACCTCTAACTTTTGAACCGTACGTGCTAGGAACGAAATTCAAATGTCATTTTGAAGCTAACATCCTCAGCTTTTGAAGGAGCCCCAAACGACATTCCAATTCCTTAGTTTTTCCGTAATCGCATTTCTCGCACGCAGAAAAGTTGCCGCAAATTTGCATTTGGCTAAATTGCACCACATTTAAAAACAGCTATTTCCTGCTTTCAACTTCTGAATTTCGTTTCCCATCTGCTAATCATTCTACAATCATTGCTAGTGTTGACCTGAAACAATCCAAAGCCACTCTCACTAGTTCGGTTTTTCAAGTTAGCAAATTAAAGTCATTTTCAGCATTTTTCCCATTCAATTCATATTACATTTAAAAGCAATTGACCTGTTTTAAAATCATTACTGTTCTCTCTAAGCTTTCTGGGGGGAATCGGGATTGAAACTGCAATTGTTGATTTTTATTCCTGAAACCTGTGTGCCCTCATTCCATCTATTCATATTGCATATTGGGGGGAGTGAGTAATAACGGGGAAAGACTGATCACATTGTCTTTGGTTAAATTCATATCCAGTTTATTTCTGTGTTGCATTCTTTCATATCACTGCATTTCATTCAACCCACACAAAGTATTCTCTGCTACCTTATTCTTCCTATTCCTACTCCTAATTGATTCAAGAGATTGTTGATATTGTAATATTACCCATTGCTGATCATTGTTCATATTCGTAAGTGTGATATTCAGATATTATTCATATTCATGAAAGTATAATCTATCTATTGTTCAATTCTTCAAATCTTATAATTTGCAAAACAAACCACCTTCTTGGTTCAGTGAGACCGGGGGGATTCAAAGAGAGGGGCGTTATATAAGGGTACATCATCCAGAATTAGAAGAACTTTTGACATAAAAATATATAAATAAGGGTTTCCATTGGGCATCCCATACTAGGCATCGACTTAGTTGGAGTGCTGGATTGAAATCACTTACAGTTTGATGAAGATGATCTGATCCCTAAGAAGCCTAAGAAGAAGGGCTTGCTGATACTATCATCAGTTTTAAAGGATGGATGCACATGTGGAGCCTGTAATGCCATCTCACCCTCTTCCCCCCACTAATCACCCCTCTCTCCTAGTCAGACCATTCTCTCCTCCCACCTATGTCCCTTTGGCTCTCTGACCACTCCCCACAGCCCCCCCAAAAGCCCTGCCAACCTCGTTCGCTAACAAACGCTCGATGAAAGGAGTGTCAGCTCCTGCCTTCGCTTCCACCTTCATCCCCCCTCACCGCCCTACCTCTTGAGTCTGCCCCTGAGTCTGCCCTCTGCCGCCTCCACCTTTCCATTGCCAATGCTCTTTGACATTCTTGCCCCAGACATGATGTCCGCCTGAAACCTGCCTCTAAGCAGAACACCTGGTAGGACTCCAAAGTTGCAGCCCTGAAACTAATGTGCAGGGCGGCAGAACGGAAGTGGCAAACATCAGACTCATCCTCTGACATACTGGCCTGTCGCCTGCTCCAAAGGCAATACAGACTCTCCATCCATTCTGAGAAAAGCGCCCACATACAGGCACAGGTTTCTGGTGCATCCAACAACACGGCTGAACTTTCCAAGATCTTCAAGGAACTAGCCAATCCTTCCGCAGTCTCCTCCTCCCCTTGTCCTTCCCTGGCCCTCTGCAACGCACTGCCCACACACTTCACCACCAAAACTCAGGACATCCTGATCAACCTTGCTACACACCCCCTTACCTCCCTTAGCCCCCCACCGTCGTCGTCCTCCCCTGTCGCACCTGAAGAAGTAACCATAGTTGTCCGCTCCATGAAGGTCTCTTCTAAACAGGTTTTCCCTTGCTCATCCAGGACCATCAAGGATAACATTGGCTCTTGCCCCCTCTGCTCTCGCAGATTTCTGCAATCACTCTTTTGACACTGGATCATTCCCCTCCTCCCTTGTGTGCCCACTCCTTAGAAGACCTTCATACCCTACCTGGCCTGCCAACATCACCCTTTTCTCGGGAAGCTGCTGGAGAAGATGGAATTGCCCCATCTCAACTCACACACTAAACTGGTTGGTTGTCTCCTCGGCCATCAATCTGTATTCGAGCATCCATCTGAAGCCAAAAACCTTGGAGTTATGTTCTACTCCTCTCTCTACTTCCTCCCTCACACTCAGGATATTGCCAAGAAGTCACACTTTTAGCTCTGCCTTCTCGAAGAAATTCTCCCATTTCTCACTTTTCCCCCCAGAGGCTCAATATTACACGAGTGCTGGTCTCTCTAGGCTTGACTACTGTGATAGTCTCCTCCTGAATCTACCTTCTTCCACTCTGCGACCCCCTCCAGCTAATCCAGAATAGGGCAAGACTTATCCTTGGCCTTAAGCCCAGGGACCACATATCTCCTGCCCTTAATACTTCACTGGATCCCAGTTACTGGACAGATTACATTCAAATCCCTCTGCATCATCCACAAGGCTGTCTGGGCCTGGGGACCACACTGTCTTCAACTTTATCTTACTAAGTACTCTCCCTCTAAACCACTACGTTCCTATGGCACCGACTCTTTGTGTGTAAATTGTTTTGCTAAACGGAGGGTAGGTGGTCGTTCGCTTTCCTCAGGTGGCTCCCTCTGTGTGAGGGAAACAGCCTCCTCCTCCCTCTGCGCCTTGAGCAGGACTTTCTTAAATTCCAGCAGCTCCTTAAGACTTTCCTGTTTATCCCCTCCTTCCCTTCCACTCTCCTCTGCTAATCCCACAATTGCTGCAATTGGTGTCCGGGGCCTTTATGCATCCTCCGGGCCGTTGACCTCCCACACCGAATCGGCCCAGCTCTGGTCTTCCCTCGGCACTTGCATTGGCGCACCCTCCACCCCGGAGGTTCGCACTTGCATCCAACGGGGCTCTGGCCGTTTAGCACTCAAGAATCATAGCACTTCATTTGTGGCTCACCAATGAGCTCTGACTCCCCAGCACTTATCCCCTCTGTCCTCTTCCTTGCTGCACTTTAACGTTCTGAATACTCAAGGCATAGTAGGTTCATCATTTTCCCTCCCACTGCAATTAAATATTGTGTTTTGCAATCTGTTTCACTCTCTTGTTTCCTCCCTTAGCCCTGTGGGCGCTTTCATTGTACTTGCTGTATAAGCGCCTAACAAGCAAACAAATAATTGTCGCTATGGAAGACTCCCTGCTCGGTGCTAGCAGCCTATAAGGATTTGCCTAGAAAGTACAAGCCAGCACCCTCTGATTTGGAATTCCTCGCCGGACACCATACGCATGACAGCCTTGGTGTTCAGTCATCCACTGTCAACACTACACCAAGCTCCTACCCCTCTTTAGCCCCAGACATAGTTGACAAAAGATACAATGCTCTAGCTGAAAAAGTTGTCGCCTCGTGACAGCATTGCCCTAAAGGCAGTGAATGCCTTGTGTGCACTTGCTGTACCTTATGGTCTGTTATTGCTGAGGCAGCAGAGCATATCCCTGTAGGGGAAATGGGGGAGGGCATTTTAACCATTGTAGCAGATGGGAAAGAGGCAATGTGTCAAACCCTCAAATCGGGACTTGACACTGCTGATTGTGTCGGAAGGGCTATTGTTAGTCAGAATCACCTACAGTACCCTTGGGGAACACTACAGGCAATTAGGCCTAGAAGTGTAAGCACAATTTCACCTTTGGTACAAGTCTGTACTACATAGTAAAGTGGTAGCGATGGCTGAGCAGCCATACTTATCTCAAGAGTTTAAGTGAGCAGTAGAACACGTTACACAAAGGCCCAACCAATAGTGATTCAAGTAAACACTTTACTCAAGGTTTTCTGGTAAAAGAATATACATTTATTTACTCAGTCAGTTATAAAACATTACACTAGCACAAGCAGCTCAATATTACACACTAATACACCACAAAAATCCAACCGGTAAGTAACTAAACAAGTTTAGCTCAAAAATGAAGTGTGAGCAAAATATCACTTTAGATACTTAGAAATGGAGGGAAAAGACAAGGTTATAAGAATAGACCTTCCCAAATACAATCATAGGCAGAGAAAAGGGTTAAAGTTAAATACAGCCAGCAATTCTTCTCAACAGGCCTGGGCCAAAGTCAGTGGTTCAGAGTATAGGATAGCACAGTTCTGGTATATAACGGTTAAGTCTTTGCCACAGATTTTTAAAGGATTTGGCTAGGCGAAAAGTTTGAAGAATGTTTAGGGAAGGACAAGCCTTAGTAATTGAGGAAAGTTTCACGCACTTTCTCGATGGCCGAAAAGATTACCGGACCGACTTTGCACAGTACCTTTTTTTAAATGAAGAAAGCTGTAGCTGAGGCAGTTGTTCCTGGCAGTTCGGGCAGATCTCACTGTTCCTGAGCTTCAGTCATGGGGACAAGAAGGACGTCTGGAGGTTCCTACACTGCCCAGGGAAGAGGCCAAAAGCTGAAGCAAGATGTCAGTTTAAGGTTTGAGTTTCCTTCCCTCTGGCTATCCCGTTTTTAACAGCACTGCTAAAAATTCGACCAGAATAGGACGGTCTCCAGGTGGCTTGCGAGTTGGTTGTTCCCACCAAACTCCAGGGAAGAAGTTAACCTTGATGGGCTTCTCTGTCCGAGTTTCAGGCAATTCAGACCTGCAGCAGGACTTCACCGTTTGTCCAGGAGTTGCAGCAGTCCTCTTCCTTCTTCTCTTCGGTTCTTTCGTTCCAGTGGTCTACTCTGCTTTCCAAGGGCCGGAGACCTGCTTTTAAACAGTGTCCTCCCATTCATTCAGCCTGGCTGTCACTCACACAGCACGGTGTCTGTCCTTGCCGGACAGCCAGCCGGCCAATCACACCAGAGTGCATTCAGGTCTCCTAGTAGACTAAGCACAGGGAGTTTCGGGCACCTCCCTCACATCCTGTCCACCCCAGACACTCTGGCACCAGAGGAGGGCTTCAGCACAGAAGCCTGCCAAAGGGCAGGAACAAAGGGACCAAACGTGGTTTGGCGCGCAGAGGCAAACACAAGGAGGACTTTTCCTAAAAGAAATGGCAAAAAAAGATGACCGGAGTCTGTTTTAACAGATAGGTCTGGGGCCCCATATTGAAAACATGGCTTCCCCTGATTTTGAGCTACCGTTGTTAGCGGTCACGAATAATCACGATAGTTGATATAGGGCACTCTATAGTAAGAGAGGGTGTGCTAGGTCAGTAAATTTAAAGAGACTAGTAAAGTCTTTGTAACTTTACATGTCCTGAGAGACACTAGTCATTCTCGAGAAAGGTATTTAAACCTTGGGTAGTCTGAAAGAACCCCTGTGCCACTGCACTGAAGGTGCTGTGTGACACACAGAAAAAGATGATGCTACTGGAGTTGCTTTAAAAACTCCATAACCAAAGAACACAAAAGTAAAACGCACACAAAATACATATAAAAAAAGTGGGGGGAAAAAGGGCTGACACTCTTCCCAGGTAAAAAATGAAATCCTAGAATTCCAGCAAAGTTGCTGGGGGTGTCAAAATGTAAGGGCAATTAGCACATTTGGAGAATTCTCCCTAACAGCTATGGCTTGGAGTTCTGTCACAAGAAGATTTGCCTGGTTGAGGTATTTGGGTTTTGTGCAAGACATGCAATCAAAGCTTCTGGATATGCCTTTTGATGGATCCCACTCATTGGGACCAAAACCTGATGACAGCCTGGAGTAATTGCAGGCTTCAAAGGCTGTAGCAAAATCTTTAGGCGCAGCGGTAAGGCAGCCTACCCAGACACCCTCGCAGTGGAAAGGCAAGCCAATTAAGGCCAAAAGGAAAGGCAAAGCACTACCCGCCTGGGTCAAGGAACATTTTCCAGAACCCAAAGAGGTAGATGGGGTATATCTGCCCAGGCTACTCCTGCCTTGGTGCCCTCCAGTGCTACCTCTGCCACAGAACTACTCTGAATACTCTGTCATTGCACGCCAGTACGAGGGTGTCTGTCACACAATTTTAGAGAATCGTTTAATATTACCACAGAAGCATGGTCACAGAATGTGATCTCACTGTGACGAATATGATTCTGACTCACAGGAGTACAAGGATAAGTAGAGCTAAAATGGCCCACTCAGCCCTCGCACTTCTACAAACCAACAGACAACACAATCGAAAAGATGAAATGGGAACAATCAGGAGATGCCTCCTTTGCCTTTGTGGTAACACGGGCCGATGGAAGGTTATACACTTAAAATGGGTGCCAAGGTGAACCAGTATTGACCCAAACACAGTATCACAGTCCAAAATAAACTGAATGTTATCAAGGTTCTATACAAATATAAACACTTTAATAAAACACACTATCTGCAAATGGAATGAAAAGAGATTACTATACAAAAACCCACACCACATGAAAGAACAGGGCAGATACAACAGCCTGGAGAAAGCAGCACTTTGAGCATAGTTCTAGAGGTGGTAGTTAAGGTACTACCATAAAAAGGATATTGGGTTGTAAGCAAGAGCGATCGTGACATCGGCAGTCTCTAGGGTCCTAGTGGACCATGGTGGCAGTTAGGTGTCACTGTGCCTGGATTCAGTACATGTAGAATCGTGGAGGCGCTGGCAGCAAGCACGCATGGAGCTGGGGTAAATTCAGGTGCTCTGTGTGGTCGAATGTCGGTGGTTCAATGTGGCAGGTTGCGGCAGTGCCAAGAATGTTTCTGTTTGCCATGTCTAGGCTGGCATTGGCCACTGGGAGAGGTCAACTCCAGTGATCGTGTCTGTGAGCGACCTTCGTAAAGTGGTGATCGAGGGTGCATTCATGTGCATTCAATGAGGCGGCGGTTCCCAAGCTAGCTGGGCCGAGCTGTGGTTGTATCCTGCGGTTAGTCAGCAAGTGACCCTCTAGTGGTTTGGTTTGGGTTCCAGCGTTTGCACTCAGGCCTATCCTACTGCCCCCCCCTCCATCCTACTGACACAAAGACCTTTCGATATGCAGCACCCTGGTGTGACGTGGCTACTCCTGAGTGGGTATGCTCCTTTGATACCTGGGTCAAGGACAGCTGCCTGCTGTGTGGCTGTCTCTGGGGTAGGTGGTTACCAGCCTTCCCAAAGAGAATCAAAGATGCTGGGTCCTCCTGGATTTCTGTCCTGCCATGTTGTATTATCTGCCCGTCTGACCCGAATACACATTCCCTTCCACAGCAGAGCTGACTCACAGGAGCCGACACATGCAATATCAATTGGGATGTGCCGGAAATGATCAGAAGTATTGCCATGCACTATGCTTTAACTCGGGCATAGCTTATTCTTTGAGATTACCCTGCCACCAGCACTAGGTACACATGATCAATGTAGTTTGGGGGAAAAGGGGCATATCTTAAATGTCGCCCCTGTGCTGCAGTGACCTTGCTGTCGCTGTGGCGGTTGAGTGGGCACCCTATTTTTTTTTTATCTGGCTCCTTGCCATGAGCAGCGTGGGTGCTGCGGATCAGGCAAATGATGCAGCAGGGCACAAGTGCATTACTCTTTTTGCATGGAGCTGTGACAAAGGAGGATCTGGTTAGCAGATTACTCCTTTTGGAGAAGAAATCGCCCGCATTATTTAATGTAATAAAATTAAAAAGCCAGGATTTCCACCCTTGCCAGATGGCAATTCCTCACACTCTCAAGGATATCCTTTTTTAAAAAAATGTTTTAAAGTGTCTGCCGGACTGACACCTTCTCCTCAGACCTCGCTCTGTTCCAGACCCACTGATTCAGAAATAGTTTGCCTCTCTCCTGGAGAAGAATGCCATAGAGTTGATACTGGTACAGGAAAGGAACCGGGGGTGCCACTCACCATTATTTTTTGGTCCCAAAAAAGGAAAGAGGTTGGTCACCCATATTGGACTCGAGACGCTGGAACAAGTTCCTCAGGAAGACAAGTTCAAGATGGTAACACTTTCATAGATCCTCCAGGATTTGGAAATTCAGGCTTACTTGGTGTCACTCGACCTCCAGGATGCTTACTTTCATGTGCTGATTCATCCAAAGCACAGAAGGTACCTGAGGTTCATTGTGGGTAATGCCCATTACAAGTTTTGGGTTTTGCCTTTTGGGCTCGCCACTGACCCGAGGGTTTTCACCAAGCTGTCTCAGAAAAGATGGGATTCATGTTTTTCCTTACCTGGCGGCTTGGTTAATCGGGGCAAGATCCCCAGCTCGGGTCCCAGATCATCTAGATCATCCTACCACCTCCTCAACAGACTGGGCTTCTCAATCAATTTCAAGAAGTCTCAAGTGACACCTTCTCAAATGCTCCAATGCATCAGAGTGATTCTGAATTCTTCTTCAGGCAAGGCTTTTCCTCCCAAGGACAAAGTCCTACTACACATCCAGCAGATGCTCACCAGATTTCAGATCGGCCAATATCTGCCAGCTTTAGACTGCCTATGGTTGCTCAACCTAAGGGCATCTTGCATGTTCCTGGTGAAAGATGATTGAGGATGAGATCGCACCAATGGGCCCTCAAATCTCAATGGTTGCAGTTCTCCGGCAGTATGACGGACTTGATTCAAGTCCTGCTCAGAGTCATGCAGGATCTCCTGTGGTGGACTCGCAAGAGAAGGTGATGGTGGGTCAACGACCGTCGTGATGGATCGAGGAAGGTGGGTGAGCTGTGGGCCCTGGCAGAGACAACACTTCCGATAAACCTGTTAGAGCTGAGACTAGCGCTGATGGTATATTTTACCTCCTTACAGGGGAAGACTTTCCTGATCATGATGGACAGCAGAGTGGCCATGTATTACATCCACAAGCGAGGCATTGCAGGGTCCCTTCCCCTGTGCAGAGGCGATGCAGCTCTGGTTCTGGGCATTACAGAACAAGATCTCCTGATCTTCAATTCACATTCTACCATGAGTGAGCGCTGTGCTTGGAAGTCCTCCTGGAGATCTTTGCCCTCTGGTGAACCTCTCCTCCACCACCCTCTGCCCCCACCCCCCCCCTAAGGTGGATCTGTCTGCGTCCATTGTGAACAGGAAGTGCAAACCTTTCTGCTCTAGAGAATTTCCCCCAAGAGGAGCACTGGGGAACACGTTTCTGGTGGACTGGAACTTCCATCTTCTGTATGCATTCCCATTGATCCTCAAGTGATTACGCGGTTAACAAGGTATGGAGCATCCATGATCCTGATTGCCACAAATTGGGCCAGGAAGACGTGGTACCCAGACCTTCTGGATTTGGCCATCTGCCCTCAATGTCTCTCCTAAGAAAGGCCATGCCTTTCTTGAGAGAGGCCTGGTTAACCCAAGCATACACATGCTTTACCTGCATGTCTGGGTTCTGAAAGGCTAATTGGGACCTTCCAGAAGATGTGTCGGAGGAGTTGGTTTCAGCTAGGAGACCCGATTTTCAAAAGGTCTTACAAATATGCCCACCCCCCCAGATCTTCATGGTGCAGAGGGTGGGACTTTAACCTGGTATTGATTATGGCTTAACCATTTGAACCAATGCATATATGCCCTTTGAAGCTTCTTACATAGAAGATGGCCTTCTTGGTTGCTATATCTTCAGTGTGCAGCGTGAGTGAATTAAAGGCTTTGGGCCTCATTACGAGGCTGGCGGTAAGGGGTTAACAGCACCGATAAGGATGCCGGTGCCGTTAACCCCTACTGCCGCATTCCGAGGTCCCTTAGCGGGTCCCACTAAGGCCAGCTGGTTTTACCAGCTGCCCTTAGCGGGAGCCGCTAAGGGCCCAGGGATCTAATAACGGGCCCTCTATTTGCAGGCCAATTATTAGCTCCTTCCCCATTCCCATTGAGCCCCATGGGGGCTCAATGGGAATGGGGAATGGTTTTCAGAATGGGGACTTACCGGGTCCTCCAAGGTTGGAATGACCCGGTAAGTCCCCATTCCGACTACCTGGACCCAGACACGGGTTTGGAGGCAGCCATGGTGCTAATAGCACCATGGCTTCCTCCAAACTCGTAATGAGCCCTTTGTCATGAAAACACCCTTCACAATTTTTCCAAGTACGAGTTAACTCTTAGGGTACGCCCTTCATTTTTACTGTAAGTTGTGTCTGAATTCATTTATCACAAACCATTTTCTTACCCATTTTTTTTTCCACCTCCTCATTCATCTAAAGAGAAGGAAAGACTGCACAGACTCGACCCAGGAAGGCTCTTTGAGTTTCTATATCGTAGAACTGGTCAGTTCAGGCTGAAGGACTAATTATTCATTGGCTATACTGGCCGAAGACTGGCAAGGGAGTGACAAAGCAAACAATCTCCAAGTGAATTGTGCTTTGTGTCTGAGTGCTAGGCTAGAACGAGTAAAGAAATCCCTGAGGGCTTCAGGGCACACTCGACTAGAGGTGTGGGAGCTACCTCCGATCTTCAAAGAGCAGTACCTGTGAAGGACATCTGCCAGGCTGCAATCTGGGTTTCCATCCAAAGCTTTGCAAAATGGTATTGCCTGGATACTCTTGTCGGCTAATGAATCCCATTTCACCAGAGCTGTCCTCCAACATGTGGTGATAGAACTACTGCAGAGTTAGCTTCTTTCCTCCTCGTTGACATCTTAAAGCTTTGGGTGTCTATCTAAGGTGAGGAATACATGGGAGGACAATCCATTAGAAGAACAAATTACTTAACTCTGTTAATGTGTTTTCTGATGGATGTTCCTCCCATGGATTCCTCATTGCCCTCCTAGCCTACCCCAAAGTTAAGGAGCTCTCTCCTATGTCTCTCTCCTTTAGCGCTTAAGGCGTCTATTTCTTTGTCATAGCACGCAACGAGGCTGAGCATGAGAAAAAATAACTGATGTCACGAGGTGGGAAAGAATATCTAAGATGAGGAATCTGCGAGAGGAACGTCCATCAGAAAGAACATTACCAGGAGAAAGTAGTTTGTTCTTCTTGAAGTTTAACAAATACTGTTTGGCAGCCAACGTGCATATGATTAAATCTCCTTGCTCCAAGTGCTCAATCAAATTCTCATGAGTGACATAATTGTCAGCCAACGTGCATATGATTAAATCTCCTTGCTCCAAGTGCTCAATCAAATTCTCATGAGTGACATAATTGTCAGCCAACGTGCATATGATTAAATCTCCTTGCTCCAAGTGCTCAATCAAATTCTCATGAGTGACATAATTGTCAATAATTAGAGATATATGCTAATGCTGGTTGATTTCTTGTACTATGCAAGTGAACGAAAAAGGGTTCCCCTTAAAAGTGAAGGCTGTGCATTTCTGGCTTTCCTCAGTTAAAGCTTGTGTTTAATATCCATTACCTAGATCAAGGTTTGTTTTGTATTTACATCATTTGTTGGCGTGTTTGTCCAGTTCTTTGTGTGATTCTCTATAGAAATCATTGTTTACTTTTAGATTTACAATTATATTGATGATTGGCATTTATATAAACATTCCTAGTGTGTTTAGAGAATGTATAGTGTTCACTGTATGTCTTTATAATGTAAATTGTTTTATGAACGCTTCAAAAACATAGCTATAAAGGAGTGAAGGGTGAAAGACCTGAGCTATGCTGATTTTGAACTGCCTGTTTCTTAACATGTGCATTTAATATCCTGTAATTGAATAATAATCTGAAGGTACCATCTAGCTTGTAAATCTGGAAAATGGGAGCTTTATGTGGGCTTGCTTTACAATGACCTCTTGGTTAGTCAGTTGTTGCACTCTGATGTGAATGTGTGCCATTTCCTGTGACTTAATGCTTTTGTGGTCAAGGCAGTGTAAGCACAGGGAACACATGTGCTGGGAATTCCAGATAATGTTAACATGATTTTTGAATAGCTGCACTGCTTCTGGTGCTGCCCATTGTGTTTCTATTTTTGCACTGTCCTCGCTCATCTCATTATAAAAAGGCTTGTATTGTTAAACGGTAATTATATAGTGCCTCCTTTAGTATTTTTATTGGCCTAAGCCCATTCGCGCTACACGGAAAACCATGTTGCAAAGTTCTGATTTTTTTTGGTTTAACTTTGCCGCCATTTTAAGATTCATCCGCCATTTTTGATTTCCACTCATGTGTTCTACGTTCTTAAATGGTGGACTATGTTTTCGACTTGCAGCCAAGCCTTCTGACCTTTGAGTTCTGTTAATGTTTAGGTTTCCGAGAGCCGACTGTTTAGAGCGAGCAAAGAGACCTTGTGCTTCGTATGAACTGTCATTCATGTGTTGTCTGCGCTCAGAAGCCTCATCCTTGTATGAACATTGGGACAATGAAAAACAAACCTCGAGCGTATGCTTTAGCTGAACTACATTGTGAAGTAACATTGGAACAAGGCTTTCCACGGGATTCGAGAACATACATCGCTATTGTGTCTTCATGGATATACAAACCTATGTAATCCTTTGCATAATATTGTAAAATCTGTATGTGAACTAGGCACGAACTCTAGACCACGAATTATTAACATGGAGATGCTGGACAATATTACATGAATTGTATAAAAGCACAATTGTTTAGATGTTCATCTCTCACCTCTCCTTGTAGGCTGGTACACACTGCGAGGTGATGGGAGCCAGATAGCTATCTGTTTTGCTTTGTAAACTGTACAGTAATAAAAGATCTGTGAATCTTTTTAGCCCGTGATTGGTGTATTTCCTTTGTGGTACTGGGCCTCAATATTTCTTTGTTCTTTCAGCATCACTACATCTCTAGGTGCTTGTCTCACATAAGGTGGCTGTGATGGATTGCCATTTGGCAAAGGTGTAGACATCCTGGCTTGTTTGATTTGTATTAATTTAATAAAATTATGTGAGTAATTCATTTCTGAAAGGGTAATCTGCTGATCAGATTCCCCTTTCATAAACATGATGTAAAAGCATAGTGTACACCTGTGCCTTGCTGCATCGAAAGCTTGATTGCAGTGCCTGCCCTAAAGTGGCACAGAGCAGTATCAGGTCACAGGTGTCCTTTTGACAGTTAAAGTACTTGCAGCATAGGGGTTTAAGACATGTGCCCCTGTACCAGAACTATGATGATTTTAAGTAGCCCATGCTGGTGGCAGGGTAAACACTAAAAAATAAGCCATACCTTAGAGATAGGGCATAATGCATTGCACTGTGAATAATTGCAGCCACATCAGATTATCATATGTGTCGGCCCTGTAGGCCCAGTTCAGCTGTGGAAGGGTTATGTGTATTCTCCCCAGAGAGGATGGACCTTGGCCCACTGGCAAGAACGTAGACTGGGGTCATTGCCTCTTTGTTTCCTTTATAAGGGCATGTAACACCCTTTCCCATGGGTAATCATTAAACAGGAAGCTGACCTGGGAACAGGAATCGAAGGTCACACCCATTAATAAATGGCATGGCCTCACACCAGGTTGCTGCATATCTAAAGGCCTTTGATCCTATTCTGAAGGTAAGGGGCGCGGTTAGTGTAGGCAGAGAGAGCTCTCTACAGTTGAAGGAGGTTTCCACCATTTTGTTTCTTTCTTCCCCTCCTCCCTGTCCCCTCCACTTCCTCTAGCATAAAGCACTTTTGGTGTGATGTCAGAAGGACAACGTCCACTTCTTTCTAAAACAAGTATTTGGCCCCTAAAGCAGACTGGCTTTAATCCAATTACTTGTGGATGTTTACCTTTAAAAGAATGGGTCTCACACCAATTCATGGTATATCTATTTTTATCGAAACTTGATTAGACATTCCTTTTATTTTGGACTGGAATGCTTTGCTGTTTGGGTCGCTACTGAATCGAGTATAAGCCTTCCCTTGACCCACATCGCTACAAAAGACGAAGTATGTATATCTCTTAACTCTCCCTGTTTTACCTTTTATGATTGTGTTGGCTCTTGGTTTGTAGCAGTGTGAGGGATGAAGGGGCATTTCAGCCTCTACTCATCCTTGTACATCTACAGGGCCGAATCCAACTTGTTGCGGTGGTGGCGAATCTTAGAGTGCCAAAAGCCTCTTTTATTGGATATGTAACTTGGGCCAGAACAGTGACTTTATTTCCTTGGAATGTACCCCTTCTAGCTGGCATGTCACAATACACACTTCTTTTTTTTATTTTTTTTATTTGATATAGCTGAGTAAATCAACTTTTCAAATAATAAACAATTATACATTTTCAATTTGATTCAAAAAGAAAATATAAAATAACAAGAGGAAAGCAAAGATATACAACAGATATAACAGCACATACTAAAAATTTATAAAACTTAGGAACTTAAAAAGATGATAAAGTTATACATTTCATTTCATACTCGGGTGCACAAAGTAAGTTTAAATATTCACCAAAGGAACTCATATTTCAAATTAATTTTACAAGTTGATTTCAGCAGGGAGAATGAGTTCCAGATAGTGCACAAGAGCCTTTATCACCGAAAATCTTGTGGTATTACAAAAAATACTCCATATCTGATTTCCATCCATTTCCTCATGCAAATTCAACAAGTTACTAAAAAATTTAGCTCGCATTTCCTTCAAGTTAGGACAAAATATTATCAAATGTTGGAGAGTTTCATTCTCAGTACAAGATTCACAAAACCGACAAAAATTTAAGTCGGGAGAAATGTTTTTTCGTCTCACCAAAACTTCCCTGGTGGTCCATAAGTTGAGTCTCAGTCGTAAAAATTGATTTCGTCCATGCCCAGAAGGACATTTCAGCAAATAACCTGCCACTTGACCCAGTCACTTGATTACAAAATAATTGCTATTGAAATCTTTAAAATTTGAACAGAAAGCATAATTTTGTATCCACACCCAACGATTGAACTTAGTCTTAGCACGATCTGAGTTTTCAAGCAGAAGCTGTAATGAGATGTCAGCCTCAACCAATGTGTTCAATACGAGATTCCTCCATTTCAATGGAAATGCATGATTCAAAGAGGACAAATAGCGTGCTACAGTGCTCAGAATATTGTTATTTTCGACGCCACACAAGCACTTTCGGAAAAAAGAGCATTTTCTCCACTTGACTCTGCTGGATAAAGAGTTAATACCTAATTCAAATCGTAATAAAGGCATCAGTGAGCAATTTGGTAGATGTAAAACTCTTTTCCAGAATTCAGCCTCCAGCTTATTCCACATTTTATCGTTTGTATACAACTTTGATTCCACACCATAAAGAAGAATGGGAATTACTTTCTGCTCATAAAACATTAATATATGTTTTAGAGTGAATTTCCCATATTTATAGTGAAGTATTCTAACCTGAGAGTTCAGGGTCGACAATTTCAACTGCAAAACAGTGAGGTATTTATTATCAATGAGAGTATTTTGTAGAGGAAACCCCAAGTATTTATATTCCGGAACTGATTCCATGACTGATTCCATGACTTCCTCACAAATGTACCATTTTCTAGTAGTACATTTGGATTTAACAAGATCTGTGATTTATTCAAATTTACAGTAAGTTGGTTCCTTCTAACATATTCTGAAAGGGCGGATAACAAGATTTGTAGTCCCTTGGGGGTTTGAGAGATTCAGGAGCATTGGACTCGATTCCAAGAAAAGAGACGCCCATGTCAAAAATGAAAAGATTAAACAATATTGATGCTAGAATGCACCCTTGCTTAAGACCCAGAAAAGTGGCAAAGGAGGAAGATAGTAGGCCTTCTAAGGATAATCTAACTCGCATAGAGGTCTCCGAGTGCAACTGAATCACTAATGCCAATAGAGAGGGAGGACAGGCAAGGAGTTTTAGCTTTAGGAATAGAAGGTCACGATTTATTGAGTCAAATGCTGACTGGAAATCAATAATTGCGAAATATAAAGATTGTTTCCGGCAAGCATACTGTGACTTAAGTATATTGAGAGTGATGATATTAGGAAGGGTGCTAAGACCACTAACGAATCCAGATTGAAAAGGATCTCTCTTGAAACAATTTTTTGTCCAGATATTCAACTCTCTCAAGATAGGACGACAAAAGATCTTCCCAGGTACATCAAGCAAAGAAATGGGCCTGTAACTAGCCGGATTGGCCCGATCACCCTTCTTATAAATAGGGATGAGGATGGATTGTTTCCAGGACAGCAGTATTTTCTGAGTCACGTTAATGTTCTCAAAAATAAGGTATAATATGTCTGCCCAGATTTCCGGGAATTGCTTCATATGCGTGTTAGACAACCCATCCGGGCCAGGTGCTCTGGAGTGGCTCGCTTGTTTGATGAAATACAAAATATCATCTTTACCAAACAATAAATTAAAGTAAGGCTGGAACACAGGCTTATATATACTTACATGAGACGGGGGTGCAGAAAAAAATTTGGAATAGTAAAGAAACCACGTCTCTTCAGACAAATCATTAGTTTGTACAGCAACCTGATGATCTACTACAGCCTGGTGGATGATGTTCCAGGACTGGGCTGAGTTTTTAGCGGCTAGAGATTTAAGCATATTACTACCATCCGTCTGATATAGTTTGGCCTGCATCCCTCTAGACCAATTCCTATATATGGTTTTAATCAGAGTTAGGGCTGCCAGTCGTGTAGCAACAGGTAGCTTAGAAGCTTCCCTCTTTTCGGCCCGTACCATCGATTTCCTAATTCTAATTTCATGGTCGCAGATGTGCAGGTGCAGAGGTTGTTTTTGTTTATGTATAACTGAGGGTGATTGGAATAGTTGCATTAAGTCATGATAAACTACCTCTTGGTTATGTTTCCAAACAGCTTTAGACTTCAACTCAGCATCATAGTGTGATCTAAAGGCTTCCAAAGATGACTCGGTCCACATTACACAATTTCTGGCTGAGTTTACTTTATAAGGGCCCATGAGGTAACGCAAATTTTCTTGTGCCATACTAGTATCAAGGAGCCAAGTAGCATTTAAGATATTATGATCACTCACTTCAGTGTGAATTATTTGAAACGATTTTACTTTATTTAGCATACTAGCATTAACATAGATAAAATCAATAATTCCCTGACTAATGGTCCTAAGCCAAGAGGTTCTAGGTGGAATGTCCCCAGGAAAAGAGCCATTTAGCATAAACAGGCTTCTGGATTTGACAAAGCTTGTCCACTTGGCAAGACGGTATGTTTCTGATGTACAAAGCGGACCTAAGCAATGAAGATTCAAATCACCTGCCAAAATGATGGCATGCGAGAGTCCATCAAGAATGACAATGTCAATGGCTTTATTCACAGATTCCATAAAGCTGTCATCAGAAATACGCAAAGGGTTCCAATAAAGATTTATAGCTGCACATGAAAAGTTTAATCCAAAAATTCTAGTCATTTGCAAAAAAGGGTTTGGAGAAAACCAAGGTTCGACCTTTAAAGCAGAAGATTGTTTTACAGCCGTTAGCAGGCCAGAAGCAGGACGTCCAGAAACGCCCTTAACAGCGGGTATCAAGAGGACATCATGGTTATTCCATGATGGTATACTAGTTAACCAAGATTCTTGTAACAGGATAACATCATGATCTAACAGATGCAGAGCCTGATTATTCAAAAGAGGCTTATGCCCTCTGGAATTCCAGCTAATCAAGGACATAGGTGATGCCAAGAACTTCGGATGCTAACCTTGGTTATTTTTAGAATCGCAATTGCGTACATATGAAGGAACACCTTGGTTTTTATTTGTGTGTTTCAAATGGGTATCCAATTGTTTGACTGATGAGCAATCTGAGTATCAGTACTTGGTAAAAGAATAAACCCAAGATCAAAAAGCTGGGACCTGACAGTCCAGATTGCATTAACCACCAATCTCGAATTTATCCAAAGGATCACAGAAGAATGTTTTGAGTGATCAAGAAACTCGACCAGCTCAATGTCAATGGTGCCAATGTCATCGAGCTCGGGTATTTCGCTAAATATTGACAGAACAGAAGCACGGTTCAAATTATATTGTTTTGCAGGCAGCATCTTGCAGCTGAAAGACAATGAATGAACTACAGGGCGCTTGACGCGCACAGTCTGAGGTTTTTGTTTTAAAGGTTTAGACAGATCATTGGGAGTTTCATGCATGTCACTTGGGTCATTTCTTTGAAAAGTACCAGAGGCTGCAAAAAACTTTGTTAGTGTAGATTGAATCCATTTTTCCATGTCACTCGAAACCTGATGAGTGTGTGGTTCAAATTGACTTAAGTCAATGTTATTAGGAACTTGTGACTGTGTTATGTACGCTTTCTGTACAATCGGGGCAGTGGGCTCATACATTTTTACCATTTCTGATGGCGCAAAAGACAACTTCTTTGGGACAGATTTAGAGGTCATGTATTCATGCCTTATTGCTTTACGACGTTCGACATTACTCACATCACCTGCAACCACAGGAGGAATAAAGCAAAAGCCATTTGATGTTTGAGTTTTAGAAGAATGTTGAGACACATCAGCAGCAACACTTATCAAGTAATGTAAAGGACTGTAGACCATGACAGCAGGAAGTGAAGCTGGCAAAGTCTTAGCCCTCTTTGCCTGCGACTGCAGCAGATATTTTTTTGTTATTGCTTTAGAAGCAGTTGCAGTAGTGGATGCTGTGGTTCAGATATTTTTAACAAAAGATTTGATTTGAGTGGTACATTTGGCGGCACCTTTAATGTTTTTAGATTTTTTTGGGTGGGCACCCTTATTGGGGTCCGACTTTGATGAAACATTAAAAACATTTGCATTTGTACCACCAAAAGTGAGTAATTTTGTTTTTGATGCTGATGCTCTGCAACTTCCTTTGCAACGTGTGCCAGATCAATAATAGGATTTACTATCAAAGGAATAGTCTGATAACGCTGCAAAGGAACATCAGAATTACTAGAAGTTTGAGAGACCACTGATCTTTTAGTAATAGGGGGATTGCAGGCGTCACTCAATGTTTCAAGCTTATTCAATGAAGTAAGTTGCCCAGTCAGAAGCTGATTTAGCCGATTAGAATGTACATCGTCCTTATTCGCTAAGACCTCAAACAGTTTGGCCAACGCAAGTATAGCAGTATTCATAGATGTCAAAGCAATACCAGTGTTTACATTGTGAGTATCAACCAACCCTTCACCAAGAAAACAAGAGCCCCCTATTTCTCGCGGAGTTGGAGCAATGAATGATAATTTATCCACTGAATTGGCAGCACTTAGATTTGTAAAAAGATTTGGAGATTTGGATAGGTTTTCAGACATAGTATGAGTTGAAAAACAGGATGCATTTGTTTCAAGATCAATTACAACCATGTCTCCAACAGTGGATATTATATGCAAACTAGGGTTGGAAATGTCAGCTGCAATCAAAGAGGACATATCTGGAGCGTTGACAGATGGTCCAACAGGACCAGTGAGTACATTATTTAGCAAAATACTGTCGGTTAAGGAAACATTTTCCTTTGTAAAGGTGACTGTGGAACAGGTCAGGGACGCATACTTTGTTGACTCACCTGATGGACCAACAACCGCCACACCATGCTTGCCAGATTGTCCATATAAAGTGTCCTTTGTAACTGCTGCATTTGTTTTGTCCACACAGTCAATTGCTTTTATGGAAATATTCCCAGTGTTCAGAACAGCAGTGTCGACATGACTTGCTTCTCGACAAAATGGCCGAATGTCCATGCCTAACAGTTCAGCTTTGCTTTTAGATTTGCGTTTCATAATACCCATACGTGGAGTAGAACTTAGTCAGGGTTTTTCTGTTGAGGAAGAGGATGGGCTATGTACAGAAGTAACCCCATTTGTACAATGCAAGGCAGTTACAGTGGGCATGCCTGATTTGAGAGAGGTAATGCCACGTTTCATGATGGAATTGTATCGAGAAGTGGCAGATGGACTCGACAGCAATGCAATCTTAACAGAAATATGATATAATCAGAGATTAGATAATGAACCCAAAAACTGTAAGCCTCGCCACTCACCGCAACGAGCGCGGCGAAGCGGGACTTGACAGGGCTTCACGGGTGCACATATTTATGGCCCCTCCCAGAGAGTATTGCACAAAGCCTAAACAAAGACAAAAAGTTATGTCAGCATAAGATTATGCTAGTGGCTGTTATGTTTGACTTCAAACAGCGAATCTTCACCTGCTGGGGCTCGTAGTGTTGTCCAGAAGCGTGGAATCCACAGTAATCCAAACGAGAAGGAAAGGAGCTCCAAACACCAGCGGCAAAGCGGGACTTGACGGGGCTTCACGGGTGCGCGCACGCGGTGTGCGCGCAACCACGTGTTTATGGCCCCTCCCAGAGAGTATTGCACAAAGCCTGCTGGGGCTCATAGTTTTGTCCAGAAGTGTGGAATCCACAGTAATCCAAACGAGAAGGAAAGGAGCTCCAAACACCTGCGGAAAAGTGGGACTTGACGGGGCTTCATGGTTGCACACTTCAATGTTTAAGGTTGCCCAGTGGGTTTAGTTATCGCTGCATATTAGTGTGCTTTAGTGTGCTCCAATAATGCCTTATGGCTGACTCCAATATTGAAATGTCGGACCCAGAATCTGATAGAACTTCTATCCATTGAGTGTGATTTTGTGTCTTGGAAATTATCTGGTAAGTGTGTGTGCCTGTGTGCAGTGCATGCTGAACTTGAAGAGCTGTAGTGTGTTTTTCCCAAGCTTTACTTTCTCCTGAGGTTTTAGATTGCATGATATCTTTGCATGTGGGGAATGAGATGAGCTCTCGTAAATGTCCTATTTTTATGAACTTTGCATTTGATTCCTATCACTAAAAGCGTAGTCTGTAGGTTTTCAAGGGGATTGCCCCCTAGGCTTTCCCTAAGGACTACTAGCCCTGTAAGTGCTAATCGGAGCGACTCAAAGAATATGGCAAAGTAGTACTTAATTATCAATTTGATAAAGTAGGGTCAACTGGCAGCCATTGGACTAGTCCATGCTCTCTCACACAGAAGCTTCATTATATGGAGGTCTTATACCCCACTAGGCATCATCCATGACGACATTCTACGTGGCAAAAATACAAAACCTATCAAGGGATAGGATTGGTTGAGGGAACACATCTACTTATAAAAATTATAAGGATTAGTTCATCATTGGCTACCCCTTATCTGTAGAGCACGCCTTGAACTACCTCTAAATACATATAATACAGATGATGGCAGACAGAACAACAGGGGATTGGTCTATGCTACATTGCACGTTAGGTTGTCACTCAACCCCACTAATTGGTTGGCATACTACCCCAACCTTGGACTTTCGACTCCTTAGCAGCATGTACGTGAAGCAAAACGTAGGCATTTGAATCCCATCAGACTCCTCCCAATTTTCTCAATTAGTCCATCTCTCATTGGTAGGCCACAAGCCAAAGTCTTCTGTTTGTAGTTGACCTTGTGTCTGATCACTGTCCTGGAACATTCAATGGAGTGTGAGCACACCACTATCTTGGTTTATGGCTCTAATGAATAGTCTTTGTGCTTGACTTCTGAGTCACATGTGAAGAGACCTCAAATGTGTACATTTAAGCATTTCGTTTACTTCTATTTGATTTAATTATGCAGGATGCTGTTGCTCCTCTTGGCCTCTAGATGCTTGCTCACTCTCACATGAACATTGTATTCTTTTAATTAATCAACAGTTTGGCTCTCACATATGTTTTTATCTTCCGTCCATGAAGAATGTCCCACATTCAGGGCTTATCCACGTACTCCCTTTGAGCTTATCCTTTTAAAATAGCATCCTTAACTCTGGGCCAACCTCGACTCATCGTCGGCTCTGCACACGGAACTGTTTTCCTGCGCCTCCTGATTCCACAGCCTCTGCCTGTCTCCGAGGTAGCTTGGTTAAGTTCAGGTTTTCTACTATGGCCGTCCTTGCCACATTATATATTCCTGTATAGCAAGCTTCTATACGTTGTCTTTCTACCTTGCGTTACTGCGTCGTTACAGTTATTGTTCAGTAAGTTACTTCATCTTCTTTAGATCCATGATTACTTTATCTTTAGGTACATGTTACTCTTAATGCTTCAGTTACATTGTTACTTCTAAGTATTTTCATAGCGTTTCAGCATAGGTTCATATATCTTCTTTGACATCTTTGTCAGATTTCACTTCAACGTCCGTCCATAATATTAATTGACGCATCCTGACATCTTGGCAGACCACCTTCCATGTAGCATTCTTCCAGGCAACAGCCTTCCACACTTTAATTGCGAGGGTACATTCAGTATGGCTGTCTAGAGTGCGTCTCTCATACACTCAATGTGGTATGGGAATAATGCAGGAGGTCCCATTTATGGCCTTTCTTCGACTGTTCCAATATGATGGCTCAGAAACTGGCAAAATAGTGTCTACCTGCTCCTCTGCATTCCCCCCTCTGGTTGAATGTGTGACCAAATTCTCTTCTTCCATAGTCTTTATCTCCTCTTCATCATTTATTAGCATCTTCTCTTAATCCTGCTTCTATTTTGGCATCCAAATCTTTGTCACCCCTCAGGTGATCTGCATTTTTTTTGTCATGCGTTCATGCAGCAACACTCTCCAGATGGTTAATAGAATATCCAACATCCTAAATATCTTTTCCAATCCTTGGGTTAATGGAACTTAGTTCTTGGAGGTGCAAGGGTACTTTTCTTTATATTCTCACAAGCATTGGTTTCATTTTGCATCTGCACACCTGTTCCAGCATCAATGTCAATTATTATCTTCATCCCAATAGATTTCCTGGCCGTCTTCTGGCACAGTTCCAAGATGATCCTTATAAGACAAAATCTTGGCAATATCAACACTAGTATTGCTCCAAGTCTTTTGATGGCATTCGCCAGGAAGGTTGGAATCCATGAAAACAGAGACAAAAACCAGTAATCTCCTGCTGTCTCTTCAGCTTCATCTTCCATCTTTGTATGCAAAATCGTCAGCAGAGTTGTTGCTCCTGTCAGGGTTCCATTATCTTCATAATGGGAAGGTATTAATGTATAGCAATAAGGCCCGATCACCACTTGTACTGGTGCTGTCATCAAGAAGTGTGCATTTCAGGCCAGCATTCCGTCTTCAATACTTTGCTGGTTGCTACTTGGCCATATACTAATAGTGGAGGTCTTTCCCAGCATCCTGGCAATCCTGGTGTCTCCCATGCATCTGCACATCCTAGTCTCTTTTGCTCGACCATCCTTATCTGGTCTCCAGTCATACCACTAAGGGAATACATGAGCATCCATTTATCCAGCCTGGGTCCTTTTCCATTTGCTGCGTTTTTATGTATTCATCTTCATATGTCTTTCTCGACCTCCATCTTAAGGATGCCCATTTTCCTTCATATTGTCCTCTTGTTGTGCACGCTTCTAAATGACTCAGATATCTTGCATCTTGTTCAGGTATTTCTCTTGCAATAAATGTTCTGTCTGTGCTCATGGCATACAGTATTAAGGAACAGACATAGCAGCTTTCATCTGACGTTCTCCTCCCTACCTCCTTCGTATGCTGGTACCAAATATATTTTTTTTTAAATGAGCCGAATTATAAATATTTGTATATATAGCTTCATGGTCCTCTTCAACATCCCTTTTAACTCAAAATAACCTCCTAGTTACATTGGAAAACAGTCTGTCTGTGCCTCTAGCAGGGACAATAATAGATCCTTCATTAATATCCTTCATTTTTGTGCTACCCTTTGCCACATTTTAAACTGCCATGATAATAAGGAGAAACGCACAAATTATAATACCAACTAATGTGAATATTCCTTGAAAACCTATAGACTTTCTGGATGGCAATAAATCTCTAAAATGTTGAAGCCTCTCCACTTTGTATTTACTTTAATATGCAAATTTGTCATCTTCTTTTTAATCGCTCTCATATCAGAAACTAGATTATTATTGCAATTATCACTCTCAGGACAATACAGTTATTATTGGAATCTCCCAGAAACGTGATATGTATTTTCCCTTTCATATAAGGGCTGGATAAGTCTGCAATATGTAGGAAAAAATAACATACAAAAGTGTGTATACTAGTGTAAGAATAGATATCATAAATGACTGGTCGATACTGTTCTTTCTTCTTCAAATTTCAGACCCTTCTTACATTGTTCCATTAAAACTGACTAAAAAGAGCTCCAAGGTAGCTGCAAGTCTATTTTCTCCTTGTCAAATTTGAGAAATGTTGATCACTAATCTATAGTGCTTATGTGCACTTAATTTTCCTTGTTCTCGTTTCTAGCTGTCTGACGAGTCTACATGTGTAGAACTACTTCTCTTGGATGGATCAGCACACAGGGAACTACTTCTCTTGCATCTTCGGGAGTGGTCGATGTTTTGCCTTTATAAGGTTTGACGTCATGTAGATGTCGACATGCTTGTCACCCTTCAATTTAACTGCAGTGGGGCTAGCTTCCTCTGCCTCGTGTGGCCCTTCAAAGCGGGGTGTACTCCAGGTGCGTATGTATTTGCACACTAGCACCTGGTCTCCTGGATACAACCTTGGAGGTTTCAACAAATCTTCTGTTTCACGAGAATGATTGTTTTTGCCACTTCCTTTTGACCCCTCCCTTCTGTTCTTGATCTGTTGAAACATGATAAAAACACTTGCAATCATTGTTGTTAGATAAACGTGCACCTCATCACCTAATGCCCTTGCTACACCGTGGGCATCAGTTCTTACCCTAATTGGAGTAGCAAGTTTGGTTCTCATAAAGCGTCCAGTCACCAAATCATGAGTTGGATAGCGATCTGAACCAGGCTGATTTCTCAGTGCATACAAGGCAAGGGGCAGGCAATGCAGCCCTCCCTTTTTCAAAGTAATTTTCAACTTGGCTATGCGTTCCTTTAATAATCTGTTTAATAATAATAATAATATAGCATTTATATAGTGCTACGAACCTTCAGGATTCTGAGCGCTGCTTATTATTACCCGCGGTGTGTGGTGCTCATTTATCGACCTCGGAAGGATGAAAGGCTGAGTTTGGCCTTGCCGGGTTTCGAACCTGCGTCAGCAGGCTCTGCACAGATGTCAAAGTGAGCGCTCTACTCGCTGTGCTCTCTCACAGACGCTGTTTGCATGTGGGTGACAAGCAGAAGAACACTTATGTTTTATACCTAACAAGAGAACTATCTGCTCAAACAAATCATTTACAAAATGCAGCCCATTGTCAAACCGCAAAACCTTGCACACACCCCACATGCAGAACAATTCGCAGACAAGGAATTTGGCAGCGCCCGGGGCATCAGGGTGCGTGCAAGGACTTGCCTCTATCCATATAGAAAAAGAAAATACTGCGACCAGCATAGATCTGTAGCCCCATGCATATCTGTAGCATATCTACATAATCTATATGAGATGCTGAAATGGGCCATTAGGTCTAGGGATTGCTCCTCTTACTGTTCGCAAAGTGTGCCCTGCAGTACATTTCTGGCACACTATTCAATTCACAATGACCTGTGTCACATGTTCCAGTAGATTGGGTGAGAATCCCTCTCCTGCAGTTGTTGCAGCTAGACTCACTTGAGTCATGTGTGCTGGGTAGTGAAGCTGCTCCAGCGTTACTCTCTATACTGCTAGATGCATAACTGGCTTTCCACTGCTATCCTGCCTCCAAATGGCCTCTCTGGGGGGTAGGGAACACCCCTGCATAAATACTGTTCTTCTTGTGGAGCTCAATCCAATTAACTGGACAATAGAAAGCATGTTAAAGCTCTTCTTTGCTAAGATGCATCACCCTGTAATTTGCTAACATCTTCTTTTTCCAAATTAGATGTGAGTGGATAATAGGCTGCTTTTTTGGCCTCCGTCTGCGGCTTTGTTTGCGCTGGAAATGAAGTCTGTTTGTTTAGAATGTGCTGAGCATTTTCCGACTGCTAGGGTCAATGGGAGACTCAATGCTTCTATAAGCCTATCCAATAGGCCCACATGTTACACTGGAGTGCCATCTGCATGGAGGAAGACCCTCCTTTTCAATCTTGACAAACCTGTGTGTACAATAGATGTCACATAGGCGGAGTCTGAGTACACTGTCACTTCCTCATCCTCAAAGCTCCACAGTGCTTCGATGGGCGCCACTAATTCTGGAGCCTATACTGAATAATTGGAAAACAATCTCATGCTCCTTACTACCTCGAAATCACCTTCTCTACTCAGTTTCACTATCGCTGCTCTTGTGTGCCGATTCTCAGTCGTCTGGTCAATTTTCGAAGAACCATCAATAAAAACATCTCTACTCGCCTCTCATGATGGCATTTTCTCTAACTTGGGGAGTATCATTATAACAGTCACTGTACATTGTGCAGTCATGTACACAATCACCCTTTGTTACTGGTCCTGCTATGAACATTTCTGGATTCAGTGTCTTACATCTAACAATTTTAATCACAGGGTTGGAAATAATTGTCTCTCTTTGTAGTCAGTGTGCTTTTGGGCTTCTCTAAAATTGCAAACAAAGCATGCTCCAAAAATAATGTTATTGGGCACCCCATTGTTATACTCGAAGCCTTTTTAATTGCAAATGAAGCAGCAGCTAAAGATTGCTCATAGGGATAATGTCCCTTCAATACTGGATCTAAAATCCCACTGTAATGTGCCAATGGTTTATGTCTGTGTCCTTATGTCATATTCTGTGTAATAACTGCTGTAATGACTTCTACATTTGAATGGGAGAATAAATAATACAATTCTTCATTGTAATCTGGGATTCCCAACACAGAAGGGTTTTAAGAATTGAAAAAGTGTAATCTGTACAGCCCCCGTCATCGCATCTGTCCAGGTTAGTGGGCTCTTATCTACCTGTGCTTCTTTGAGTTCTTTTAAGAGAGGTCGAATGTACGTACTATAATCGAAAACCCAGGCCCTGCAATAATTGCATAAGCCTGGAAACGGTTGCATTTCCCTCACTAGTTTAGGTGCTACGGTTTTCATGATTGCTTCTGCTCATTCAGGTGTCACTTTTCTCCCTTTGTGAGGGATCAAGAGCCCTATTTACAAGACTTCCTCTTGACAATACTGTAATTTCTCCTTGTCTACCTTATATTCTTTCTCTTAAATTATTGTCATGAGTTTAACTGATTCTTCTCTGCATCTTTTCTGTGTCTTACCAAACACCAAAATGTCATCCACATACTGAACTACTGTACTTTCAAGCTGGACGTTCCCGCTGTCCATCTGGAGGACTCTGTTAAAGATGGAAGGGGACTCACAGTACCCCTTGGGCAAACAAGTATGTTTCAGGTGGGTATTTCTATGTGAAAAGGAAGTCAAATTGTGTGAGTCTTCATGAAGGGGAATCAAAAAGACTGTGAAATATTTGACCGTGGACTGGATGTTACGCAGTATTGTCACAAGATTTGGAACTGAAGGAAACTCTGCTTCAACCATATTGTTTAGGGGGTGAAGGCCCTGTATAAATCTCCACTATACCCCCTTCATTTTTTTCACAGGGTACACAGCCGTGTTACATGTTGAATCTGATGGCACCAAAATGCCCTGCTTCATTAAAACAGAAATGGTGTCAAATATACCTTCATCCGCCTCTCTGTACATGGGGTATTGCTTTGCTCGTAGTAAAAGAGATCCTGGTTTTAATTTAATTGTAACTGCACCTATTGTAACGCTCACCTGATTCCCGTAGAGGCGCCGGTCTTGACTGGGCGTATACCGTATCTTCAAAGGTGATGTGTAACACACGGCTGGCTCTTTGGGCTGGACCTCTGTGCACTGTATGTCTGACTCGAAGGGTAAGATGTCTGCAGATAGAAAATATGGGATTAAGGAACTGGGTTATTGAATGTCTCTCTCTTCTTCCCTTTCTCTTCTCCTGTAGAACCCCAAAGGTTAACGCTCTCACCTTAGGTAAGTGAACGCTGTGCTCTCCATCTGCCTCGGGGCAGGGTGCTGTAACCAGTTTCTTCACTGGATAAGGGGAGCAGGCCTCTTGACTTCAGAGGACTGCTGTCCGTCGTTTACTGCACGAACGGTAAGTTTCGAGTAATTCTAATGTCTTTAAAGTCTTTAGTAATGATGTCTCTTGTTTTGCAGGGTTCCGGCGATGGCGGATGACGGGCTGAAGTGAGTTGAAGATGGAGCCCGTGTGATGAATAGAAGCGCCTGGAAGCACGTAAGTAAGCGCTTGTTGCCTGCTTCACGATGCGCTCTAACTGTCTTTTTATTTTGCAGGTACAAGTTCGGAGCGGCTGCAGGGTGCCGGAATACCCACTGGGTTAGATGTGGAAAGGAGTAATGGCACGTGAGTATTAAAGTTCCCCAATGTCTTTAAACGCACCTTGTTTTGTCTTTCAGATGCGGGATGCAGCGCCGAAGGCCTCCGGAGCGTGCGAAGAGTTGGTAAGCTTTTGTCTTTCAGATGCCGGAATGCAGTGTGAAGACCTCCGGAGCGCACGAAGAGTAGGTAAGCCTTTGTCTTTCAGGTGTTGCTGAAGACTGGATTCAGGATGGTAAGCCTTTTTCCTTAGGCCCAGGATCAGATGCAGAAGACACGATGAGCGTTCTGCTGCAGAGGATGCAGAATAACGCAAAGCAAGATTCATCCATCGGGTGTGGTTTAAATAGCCTCCTGTAGTGCTTAGGTGTCTCCTTCCACAGCCACGCCTAGGTAAGAAAAGAGTTCCTGCTTTCCACAAGAGTTCCAGTGTTCTGAATCTAGGGAGTGGCTCCTGCCCCACCCAACAGGAAAAGTAGTTCCAAACAGAAGAGGATCAGAGGCTCAACTGGCAGGCAAGTAAGCAGCATGGTCTGCTGCAGGTAAGTCCACCCAAGCATTATGAGCCCGGCGCTTCCAGCGCTGGGACTGGGCATATTTATGAGCCTGGTGCCACTGGCGCCAGGACTGGGTCCAAAAGGTCCCAATTGGGACTGGTTGGCACTCGGAACCTGGGTTATGGATCTGCTTCCAAGGGAATTGGGAAAACCCTGACCTTTTGGAAGCAGAGATCATGACAGTACCCCCCCTCAAGGCCTCTCCCAAACCGGGCTTCTCCAGGGGTTTTGGCTTGTCAGGAAATGTTCGGTGAAATCTTTTGATTAGGCGAGGAGCGTGGACATATTCAGCAGGTTCCCAGGATCTCTCTTGGGGGCCGTAGCCTTTCCAGTCAATTAGGTAAAATAGTTTAGATTTGGAGATCTTGGAGTCCAGAATGCTTTTGACTTCAAACTCGAGTTCTCCATCAACTAGGATAGGTTTTGGAGATTTAGTTAGTAGGGTTTGAGGTTGCACGGCTTTTAATAGAGAGACGTGGAAGACCGGATGTATCTTCATGTGCGGGGGCAAGTCCAACTTGACCGCTACTGGGTTTACTATGGTAGTGATGGAATAGGGACCAAGGTATCTTGGGTTGGATGTGCGTGGCCCTTTTAGAGGTAGATATTTGGTGGATAACCAGACTTGATCCCCTACTTGATATTGAGGGGCTTCCTTCCAATGTTGATCTGCTCCTTTCTTGTATTGTTCCTTAGCCCTTTGAAGGTGAGAAACAGCTTCCTTAAAGGCTTGGGTGATTGTAGAATGCAGATAGTCTACTGCTGGTGTTTCAAGATCTTGGAGGGGATCCAACTCCGAGGTTCGAGGGTGACTGCCGTACAAAAGAAAAAACAGGGTTTTCCCAGTTCCCGAATGGGCAGAGTTATTGTAGGCATATTCGGCTATCCAAAGGATGTCTTTCCAAGTTTTTTCAGTTTGTTGCAGCATGCAGCGTAAATACTGTTCCAGAGTTTGATTGGTCCTCTCGGTTTGTCCGTCGGTCTGAGGGTGGTGACTGGTCGATAGTCTCACATCAATTTGAGCCGACCGACAGCAACTTCGCCAAAAATGAGAAATAAATTGACTACCTCGATCCGAAATTAGAACCGAAGGAAAACCGTGCAGTCGGACGATGTTTTCGAGAAATTCTCGGGCCAGAGTTGCTGCTGTTGGCAAGCCTTTGAGCGGAATGAAATGCGCCATCTTGGAGAATAAGTCCACGATTACTAGAATCATATTGTATCCGGAGCATGGAGGTAGATCGGTGATGAAGTCCATAGAAAGCGTATGCCAAGGGCGAGGTGGGATGTCAATAGGGCGTAAGAGGCCTGCTGGTCTTTCCTTTTGACTCTTGTTTTGGGCGCATACTCCACAGGACATTATAAAGTCTCTGATATCTTTTTTCCAAGACGGCCACCAGAAGTAGCGCTTGATCTTTTCTGAGGTCATGGCCATACCGGGATGTCCTTCCATTAAAGAATCGTGATAACAAGAGATTACTTTTTTCTGTAAATCTGTGCTGGGTAGGTATAATCGTTCTTGGAAATACAATAAGTTGTCCTTTACTGCAAAGTCCTTTCCCTGCAGATGCCAATTCTGTATGTCTGCTGGAGTTACAAGTTGCCTGGCTTTATCCTTAACTTCCTCTATGGATTCTGTGGCGATTACACCCAGAATTCTTTGTTCGGGAATGATTGGTACAGGTTTAGGGTTGATCAAGTGTTCTTCCACTCCCATCCGAGAAAGGGCATCAGCTTTACCGTTCTTTGTACCAGGTCGATAGGTAATTATGAAGTCAAACTCGGCAAAGAATAATGCCCAACGGAGTTGTCTAGAGGATTGGGCTTTTGCGGTTTTCAAATATTGCAGGTTTCGGTGATCCGTAATCACAGTAACGGTGTGTCGGGCCCCCAGCAGATAATGCCGCCAAGCCTTAAAGGCAGACTTGATAGCCAGAAGTTCCTTGTCAGTAATCGTGTAATTGATTTCAGGAGGCGAGAATTTGCGGGACCAAAATGCCACGGGATGCAACTGATTGGTTACCGGGTCCTTTTGTGATAGAACTGCCCCCATGGCAAGGCTTGAAGCATCAGTTTCCACGATGTAGGGGAGTTCGGGGCAAGGGTGTTTTAAGATTGGTGCAGAGATAAATTTAGTCTTCAAATCCTGGAAAGCTTGTTCCGCCTCGGTAGACCATTCAAAACGTTTGTTTTTCTTTAACAAGGCAGTGATGGGCTGGACTATGCGAGAGAATTCGGGGATAAACCTGCGGTAAAAGTTAGCGAAGCCTAACATGCTTTGCACACCTTTTACGGAGGATGGTGATGGCCATTTGAGAACTGCATCGACCTTCTTTGAATCCATACGCACTCCGCCAGGTGATAATATGAATCCCAAGAATTCAACTTCAGTCACGTTGAAAACACATTTTTCCAACTTAGCGAAAAGTTTGTGTTGACGCAATCTTTCGAGGACCATTTTCACGTGTTTCCGATGTTCAGATTCCGATGAAGAATAAACGAGGATGTCGTCAATGTAAACAACAACACACACATCTATGAGCTCTCTGAGGACATCGTTCATAAAATATTGAAAGGCGGCCGGGCCATTGCAAAGTCCGAAGGGCATGACCTGATATTCAAATAGCCCATACTTGGTGCGGAAGGCCGTCTTCCATTCATCGCCCTCTTTTACTCGTACCAAGTGGTAAGCTCCTCTAAGATCCAGCTTTGTATATATGCATGCTTTTCTGACTTGGTCCAGGAGTTCAGGGATCAAAGGTGACGGATATCTATTCTTAACGGTGATCTGGTTCAGGGAGCGATAATCTATACAAGTTCTAAGGTCTCCTTCCTTTTTTTGAACGAAGAACAAAGCTGAAGAAGCAGGGGACTTGGAAGGACGAATAAACCCATTTGCCAGGTATTGATCCAGGTATTGTCGAAGGTGAAGGTTCTCAGGCTCGGTGAGGGCATAAATTCTACTACAAGGAGGAGTAGATCCAGGTATCAGGTCTATCTGGCAGTCATAAGACCTATGAGGAGGTAGAGAGTTAGCCTGATCCTTCCGGAAAACATCTTGGTATTCTAGGTATTCGGGAGGTAACTGGGGAGTCTCTGAAGAAATTGCTGCCAGTGCAACACCAGGTGGAGGGTGACAAGTAGAGACACATTCTGGAAACTGGACCGTTCTTGCTCGCCAATCGATCAGAGGATTGTGTTTCTCTAACCAAGGTATTCCTAGAATAATCTGAAACTGAGGGGCCTTGATCACATCGAACACGATCTTCTCATGGTGTCCATCTTGACTTACTAGCGTCACCTCTTGAGTGGTATGCGTTACTGGCCCGGAGGCTATCTCCGTACCATCCACCGTAGTAATGACGTCCTTTACAGCCTTGGGACAAAGAGTTAGATTCATCCTCAAAACCATTTCATGATCCACATAATTGCCGATGGCACCGCTGTCGACGTAAGCTTCAATTGCATGTAATCGATCCGGATTATCAGGGCTAATGAGGACCATAGGTATCACGAAATGCGAGGTCACGGAACTGGTTTTCACGCTCGGCAAGAGGACCTCTATTCTTGTCGGGCGAGGTCGTTTCCCTGCTCAGAGTTTGTAACTTTGGTAACTGCAGCTCCTACTGCCTTCTTGGCAGGTTTCACCGGACAGTCTCGAAGAAAGTGCCCTGAGTTTCCGCAATGGAGGCATAATTGCAACTGTTTTCTCCTTTCCCGCTCCTTTTGTGTTAGAGGACCTTTCAGACCCCCTATTTGCATGGGTTCCCCGGAGTCTACTCCTTTGGAAGGAGTTGGCGGTTTGGAAAATACTCGAGCATCAAACTTGGAACGATCGGCCTTCCTGTTCTGCAGTCTGTGATCTATTTAAACGACTAAGTCTATATAGTCCGAACAATCTTGTGGGGGATTCACTACTTGGGCTAACACATCTTTGAGCTCTCCACGTAGACCTCTATAAAACAGCGTAATCCTTTTGTCCTCAGGCCATTGAGTTTCCACTATCAGTCTGTTGAAAGACGCAATATAAGCCAAAAGGTCTTGATTACCTTGTCGCAACGAAAGAAGCTCATTGTCCAAGGCCTGCCCCTGTGAATGTCTTGCGAACAGTTTTTCCATACTGAGCTGAAAAGCTTGAAAATCATGGAGGACCGGATCATCTTGATTTACTAGAGGGATCGACCAGTCTGCCGCATTGCCACTAAGGTACGAAAGCACGAAAGCTACTTTAGCTTGATCAGTTGGAAAGGCTGCTGGCCGGCATAAGAAATGCAACCGGCACTGATTGATAAATACTGCAAACCTCTTTGGGTCACCAGAAAATCGTTCGGGCGGAGCCAGAGGTACATTCCCAGGTAGGTTGATCTGCACTGGATTCATAGAGGATGTAGAAGGAAGATTTCCCCTAGATGCGGGTAACGGGGTCTGTCCGGCTTGTGACTGTAGCAATTGTCTAGCGAGATCATCTGTTCGCTCCTTGGAAATAATCAGTTCCCTTCTTAGAGCGTTCGTTTCCTGACGGGCTGCATGCACTTCTGCCCTTAGTTCCCCAAGTAACTGGGCTAGCTGGTCGGTATCCGAGGTTTCCATAGCGCCTGGACGGGAGTTTTGTGGTAGGCTTTGCGTTCTGTAACGCTCACCTGATTCCCGTAGAGGCGCCGGTCTTGACTGGGCGTATACCGTATCTTCAAAGGTGATGTGTAACACACGGCTGGCTCTTTGGGCTGGACCTCTGTGCACTGTATGTCTGACTCGAAGGGTAAGATGTCTGCAGATAGAAAATATGGGATTAAGGAACTGGGTTATTGAATGTCTCTCTCTTCTTCCCTTTCTCTTCTCCTGTAGAACCCCAAAGGTTAACGCTCTCACCTTAGGTAAGTGAACGCTGTGCTCTCCATCTGCCTCGGGGCAGGGTGCTGTAACCAGTTTCTTCACTGGATAAGGGGAGCAGGCCTCTTGACTTCAGAGGACTGCTGTCCGTCGTTTACTGCACGAACGGTAAGTTTCGAGTAATTCTAATGTCTTTAAAGTCTTTAGTAATGATGTCTCTTGTTTTGCAGGGTTCCGGCGATGGCGGATGACGGGCTGAAGTGAGTTGAAGATGGAGCCCGTGTGATGAATAGAAGCGCCTGGAAGCACGTAAGTAAGCGCTTGTTGCCTGCTTCACGATGCGCTCTAACTGTCTTTTTATTTTGCAGGTACAAGTTCGGAGCGGCTGCATGGTGCCGGAATACCCACTGGGTTAGATGTGGAAAGGAGTAATGGCACGTGAGTATTAAAGTTCCCCAATGTCTTTAAAC
The DNA here is from genome assembly GCF_040938575.1 of Ambystoma mexicanum. Classification (NCBI taxonomy): domain Eukaryota; kingdom Metazoa; phylum Chordata; class Amphibia; order Caudata; family Ambystomatidae; genus Ambystoma; species Ambystoma mexicanum. The sequence goes on from NC_090935.1 coordinate 331,249,168, forward strand.
GCACCTTGTTTTGTCTTTCAGATGCGGGATGCAGTGTGAAGACCTCCGGAGCGCACGAAGAGTAGGTAAGCCTTTGTCTTTCAGGTGTTGCTGAAGACTGGATTCAGGATGGTAAGCCTTTTTCCTTAGGCCCAGGATCAGATGCAGAAGACACGATGAGCGTTCTGCTGCAGAGGATGCAGAATAACGCAAAGCAAGATTCATCCATCGGGTGTGGGTTAAATAGCCTCCTGTAGTGCTTAGGTGTCTCCTTCCACAGCCACGCCTAGGTAAGAAAAGAGTTCCTGCTTTCCAGAAGAGTTCCAGTGTTCTGAATCTAGGGAGTGGCTCCTGCCCCACCCAACAGGAAAAGTAGTTCCAAACAGAAGAGGATCAGAGGCTCAACTGGCAGGCAAGTAAGCAGCATGGTCTGCTGCAGGTAAGTCCACCCAAGCATTATGAGCCCGGCGCTTCCAGCGCTGGGACTGGGCATATTTATGAGCCTGGTGCCACTGGCGCCAGGACTGGGTCCAAAAGGTCCCAATTGGGACTGGTTGGCACTCGGAACCTGGGTTATGGATCTGCTTCCAAGGGAGTTGGGAAAACCCTGACCTTTTGGAAGCAGAGATCATGACACCTATCCCTTTTAATAATCCATCATATGGGTTTGTTGTCCGTAAAATTTTGGGCCCTTTTTCTAAGTCTTCTTGAAAGAATGGTGGTCTTTTTACCAATGCCATTCTCTTTGGTATTTCCATATTCTTAACTTTAATCCAATGAGTGATACTTCTAAAAAATACTAGTTCATCAGAGTAGTCATCTATAAACAGTTCTGTCTGTCAAATCTGTCAACCTGTATCCTTCCCTGAGAGCTATTACTGTTCTCCATCCCCTTCCTTCATCATCTGTCCCATGAAGCATCACCCTTTCTTACCTGACCTCTGCTGCTTTTAACTCCAAGTGAATGATCTGCCCTTCCTCATCACCCATAGGGATTTCTCACCTGAACAAAGATTCATCAGGTATTCTCAATATTTTACTTACCAACCTGGGTAACCATGATAATAGGATAGTCACGCCATGCAAAAATACTTCTGAATCTAAAGGTACTCCTCCTAATGCCTTCTAGCCTGTAAAGGCTTGCATAAACTCTCCCACATTCATATAGTGTAACCCTGAAGTAGAGCACACTATTCCTTTGTCATTGAAAGATATTGTCATGTTGAGCTTTGCCATTAAGTCATGTCCCAATATATTAACTGGCGTCTGCCTAGCATATAATACTGGCATTGATATATCATGTTCTCCTATAGAAATTGGAAACTCGTCTGTAAAAGGAACTAAACGTATCACCCCAGAGAATCAGTGAGCATTCATGGAAATACCTGACATTGGGTATTTTCCCTCATGGATACAAGAACGAGTGACTCCAGTGTGTACTAGAAATTAAAATGTCTTGCCCCCCTATCGTTACCCTAACCCATGGCCCCTCTTGGGAGTCTAGTGTCACTGATAGTACTGAGCACATCAAGTCACTCTGCGGGCTGTCCTATTGTGGATATAAATGAATCCCTGTGCCTATGAAAGGATTTCCTCCCATCAGTCACACTCCCCAATTTGGATGCAGTGACTGATGCTCCTGGGTACATGTTCAATTGTGGTAGCATAGCCTGCTGTATCATTGCTTGCTGCGGTTGTGTCTGTTGGGTTAGTATGGGTGCCTGCTGTGGTTGCCCTCACAGCGATTGCATTTGCAACGGTGCTGGCTGCATTTGTTGGGATTGTGACGCATGTATCTGAGCATACTTGTGATCTTGGGCATAATATTCCTGAGGTTCTGTATTATATTGTGGAGCATACCCCACCCCCTCTCTTGGAACTAGCCAATTATGTTTCATGCCTCCTCTGCTTCTGCATGTCCTAGCTATGTGTCCCATTCTCCAACAATACCAATATTGTTGTGGCTGTCCACCATTAAATCCTCCTCTCCCCTGAGATAATTGAAATCCACCTCGTCCTACTCTAAGCCCATTCCTTCTTCCTCTTGGCCAAAAATGTTACCCACTCTGGTCAACAGCATATCCTGCATTATTTGGCTTCCCTAACTGCATCTCCTAGGTCACCCCTCCTTTATTACTTGTCAATAATGCTCCCTCGATAGCTATTTGGGATAACTTCTTCTGAACTAACTTTGCTTCCTCCTGCTTTCTGTTCTCAGCTTTCTTCTTAATTTTCTCCTGTATCTATCGGCAGTGATGCATGATTGTCAATTGTATTTCTGGCCATGGCTTCGCTTCCATTCCCACCTTTTTTTTCAATTGCTGTTGCACTGGCTCAGCAGCCCCTGGCACAAAATATGATAAAATAATGCTACCATTGTATCCCGCGATTCACAAGTCTCCTGCCACCATTTATCTTGATTATAAGCCACAAGATCTTCATTCTCTACCATTTTCCTAGTCCTAATCGCACCCATATCTAATGCATCGTTGGATTGCATTCTGAGTGTTCGCCATATGTCTGTTCTGCAATTATTAAATGGCACTCCATCGTGTCGTATTTTGCGCAGTCACACCTGCGTATTCTGCTCCTTTTCAAATGTTCTCTCCCCTAAGATAGCTGCTAGCAGCCCTTTTATGTCACCTATAGCTAATGTTATTCCTGATGTCATCATTTCTAACTGTTAAATCAATGTTTCCGTACCAGAAGTTAAACTCAGCAATTTACACTGTTTAAATTGTCTTCATCCATCTGCGGACATGATATATGATGTGTTCGTCCTTCCTCCTTCTCCAATAATGGGAATTGTGAAAATCCTAATTCATAATCCTATTCATCTACACTCCTTGTCTTCAAGGCAGAGCTATCATTGCCCATGTGTTTCCTTCCTGGTATTGGTCTTATCCTGCTTACATATGATGGGGGTATAACTCCTGTACTACGCAATCGTGCTTGTGGTCACTCGGCATAGGGTGTTGGTTCTGATGTCCTCTCTTTAGGGTCCTCTAAATCTGAAAATGTTACCCCCTTTCCTGGGCTCGATTCTTTTCAAAACCTGCATGCGCCCTCTCTCTGCACCCTCTCATTTTCCGCCCTCTCCTCATCTGACATGATTATGCCCCAGCTTGTGTGACTGTTGTCTCCTTCCGCGTCGTTGAGATCTAATCTGTTTAAAGACAATGTTCCATATTCATCTGTTATGATGTCATCTGATCTACCTTCAGTTCCCTTTAATGTTTGATACACACCCTTCTGAAGGCTTTGCCTCAGGAATCTTTACTTTAGTGCGTACCATTCTATCCTCTTGGAACCAGGAATCAAGGTATCTATTTCTCTTGATAATCTTCCCCCCCAAGAAAATCACGTTATGTTTTACACTTATTTACAACACAATGCCTCCCCCTATTTTTGCCACCTTTGTTCTACTTACATCCGTGACTCAGTTTGAGTCTTGCAGCTTCGACTCTCTCTCAACCACCAGTTCACCCTCCGTCCACGGGACACCTGCGGACTGGACAGGAATTTTGTAAAAGGGGGACCTGCTGACCAACTGTTCTTGCACGTTACTCTGCGTGCCGATATCCACAGGAAGCTCTGCGGTCTTCTTGCTAATGGTGGGATTAGCCAAGTGTCCGGGGGTCTGGATCTAGCATAGGTCGACTAGACTATAACCATCTGCACCGCTACCAATATGTGCTCTAGCACCTTGAAGCATCGTTTGTGCTAGATGGAATTACAATAATGATCTCAGACCAAATAATCGGACAGAATAAAGGATTTTGCAAAGTACTACTTTATTTAATAAAGTAGGGTCTACTTGGAGACATTGGACTGATTCATGCTCTCTCACACAGAAGCTTAATTACATGGTCTGCTCACTGTCCTGGAACATTCAAGGGAGTGTGAACACACCACTATCTTAGCTTAAGGCTCTAATGAATATCCTTTTTTTGCGACTTCTGAGTCACTTGTGAAGAGACCACGAATGTGTCCTTTTCAGCTTTTCATTTACTGCTAATTGATTTAATTATGCAAGATTCTGTTGCTCCCCTTGGCCTCCTAAGGCTTGCTCACTCTATCTCACATACACTTTATATACTTTTAATTGATCAACAGTTTGGCTCTGATAGATGTTTTACTCTTCCATCCATGAAGAATGTCCCACATTCAGAGCGTATCCATGTTCTCCCTTTGTGCTCTGTGCTTATCCTTTGAAAATAGCATCCTTCACTCTGGGCCAACCTTAACTCATCGTCTGCTCTGCACACAGAACTGTTTTCCTGTATCTCCTGATTCCACAGCCTCGTTCCTGTCCCTGAGGTAGCTTGGTTAAATTCACAGTGAGCCAGCGTCCATTTTCCTATTATGGCCGTCCTTGCCACATTATATATTCCTGTATAGCAAGCTTCAATAGGTCTTCTTTCTACCTTACGTTACTGCGTATTTACAGTTATTGGTCAGTAAATTACTTCATCTTCTTTAGATCCATGATTACTTTAGCTTTAGGTACATGTTACTCTTAATGCTTCAGTTACATCATTACTTCTAAGCATTTTCATATTGTTTCAGCATAGGTTCATATATCTTCTTTATGACACACTTTGTCTTAGTCAGATTTCGCTTTTACGGCTGTCCATAATCTTCATTGATGCATCCTGACATCTTGGCAGGCGACATCCATCCGCGTAGCATTCTTCCATGTGACATCCTTCCACACTTTCAGTGCAAGGGTACATTCTGTATGGCTGTCTGAGTACATAACATCTCTCATACATTGATACAGTATGAGAACAATGCAGGTGGTCTAATTTATGGCCTTTCTTCGACTGTTCCAATATGACAGCGGTGGGAACAGGCAAAATAGCGTCTACCTGCTCCTCTACAATGCTTTTGCACTGATGTACATCACTGTATCCTGTAGCTTACTCATGTTCTGAGTATGTCTCTTCCCCTATTATGGGAAGCTGATGACAGTGTCTACCAACCCTTCTCCCTTGAAAAGATCCCCTGGCTGATGATGGTTTCCCTTGCTGGTCTACATCTTTGTATGGCTTACTTTCCTTGTTAGCTTTTTTCTGTGTCTCTGCAGGCCTTCTGCCTAGTCGATCTTTGCCTAGTGATTGGTAAGTAGATATCACTATGTTCCCAAATTGCGCCCTTTTCTCTTGCTCATTAAATAGGAATAGCTTTGTATGAACTTCTTATCTTACAGGCTCTCCTTTTAATGAAGATAGAATTATGCTTTCAACTAATAGTTATTGGACGCTATGGACATGCCTAGATTATTAGCTTCTGCAGCACCTTGAGTCCCCACAATATCCCCTAATGTTAAAGACCAAGATCTGATGGATGGAATGCCTAGAAGCTGCAAGTACAGGCAGCTGTATTTTGAAATCCATCTGTCACAGCTTGCCTATGGGGGTGTGCAGCCAGAAGGAAGAAACATGGCTTAGGCCCTATATGTCTCTTTTGGGGGGGGCAATTGTAGATTGGCGGCTTGTTGCTGTCACAGTTTTTCTAAATACTTCTTGTCCTTATTTTTGGATGGACAAGGCCCCAACAATATTTTTAATGTTTGCAACTCCACCCCTCCCATTTCTGGTTGCCTTTGTGGTTGCTGAATAGGCTCTAGACCATGTGGTCCATTATAAGTAAGGCTTCCAGTTTTTACTGATTTTTACACATACATACAGTTGGAAATCAATCTGCTTTCTGTCTGTTTATAAAAATGGAAAAACTGGTCTTTCTGCCTGGTTCTCTATGATGTCACTCATACATCGCAGCCAAACGATTTGGAGAATGTAAAGGTTGTATAAAAATAGCATTAACTTCTTCAAATTTCTGACATCATACATCAGCACCAAGGATGAGTATGCTTGTCCTTTTTGCATAGACTTGCATAATAGCCTGGCAGTTAAGGGCAACCTGCAGCCACAGGAGCAATTTTTGTTATGACATTTTTTGAGGTAGCTTTTCTTTCCTATATAGATGCATGTGGGCTTTAATACATGCATTTTCTATTAGAATAAATGCAGAAAAATGCAGGTTGTGAATGATCTCTTTATATGACAAAAAAATAAAGGTGGAAAAATACAGAAAAAAAGCAAAAAAATAAATACGGATAATTACAGACGGAAATGGCAGAATAATAAATTCCATAACACTGCGAGCCTTAATCATAAGTCAAGGTTGCATACCCTGCCAAAATGGGTGGCTGCAAGGTCACAGTCGGCTTACAAAAAGGGGCCTCCATTAGTTTGGATGGAAGCAGGCTAAGAATTATTGTGCCAGGTTTTGGGTGGCTAATGGTACGTATTATGTGTGGATAATTAAAATATCCAAGACCAGTTTACATACTTGTTATGAGTCCGTGCTAATTCTGGAAATTGATATGGACAGTACTGGGAGCTGTACAGATCTAGTCTTTCCAGTAGTCTTGCATTTACAGTGTTGGTTCTATTGAGCTTCGTTTTAGGTAAGTAGACAGTGTCTCGGCTGGTAAACCACACAATTAAGCTCTGACCACAGCATCATTCGTGGATGGCTCATGGCAATTGCTGGAACAAAGCCAATCATACATGGTCACCATACAGAGAACAGAAGTGTACACTTCGTGGTGAGCCATTTTCTGTGTTCGTGGTGTTTTCATCTCTGTTAAAGCTTTAACTAAAATGCCTGATCCGTCTTCGGTAATCTGGTGGGAGATTGTGAATAGTAACTACTGACATCTGGTTAGAACCTTCTAGCTGGCTCACCAGCTGTCATGGTTTTACTCTTTTTGGGTTTCCAAAGCTCTGCTGCACCATTCCCCGCGATATATGCACCATATTTTTCCATGTATGTCAAGGAGCTGACCATGACGCATGTTTGTGCTCTCCACATTATAAATGGCTATTAGGCCCATGGACCACATTTAACACAATGTTGGAAAAGCTACAGTCATTATTTTGAGAAACAGATTTGTCTTTTAAAAGAAAACCAATTTAAAGTCTACATTGATTACCCTTTACACAAAACGCCAGGCTCGGTACATTGGCAAACTAGATCAATTTGTACTCACATGGGGGAAGTGCAAAGAAAGTTGCTTCCTGCCTTGTGGCAAAGGGCTGCTCTGTTACCCTCTTGCCAGTCTCCGTTTGCTTTAGCCCCATTACTGCAGGACCAATGCCTTTCTCATGGAGAAATACAAACGATATCTCAGTTTTATCGGCATGGAAAATATTTTACTTATTTCCAACCAAAATGGCAACTCAAAAATTGAAAATTCACATCTTGTTTGTAAAATCATTGGGGCTTGTTAAAGTGACTTGCCTTAGAAGCGAAAAAAACAATGTTACCGAGTTAAATGTTGGCTTATTGACCCCTGCTCATGCGATGCCTCCAAAGTCTGATGAAAGGAAACTCAAAATAGAATATTGCTTTAGCAGGGCTGGAAACTGGCTTTGCCCAACTTCTGCAATTTCCTTGGAAAAAACTCAAAGAACAGCAGAGCTAGCATGAATGTTTCATGCAAACTGAGCTTGTCATGCAGTTTCCTATTTCAAATTCATAGCTACATTAGGTTGTCACAAAATACATAGCAGAAATCATCTTTGGAGGTTTGCCTGTTGTGATGTGTTTGCTAAAATTGGTCTATACAACATAGGTTGGATTGAGCCTTGGCATCAACATCAGCATGTGTGTGAGTTATGTCATGGTGCTAGCACATGTCACTGCCAGTCCATGCACTCACAGACCCTCAAAACTCTACTTTTACAAAGGTACAGGCATCACTGTTGTTCATCCACCAGGAACAGAAGTCACCCCTCATGCCCTAGAGATGCCTCAGAGGAATCGCCACCTACGCCTTAGGTACCTTTCTGTACTAAGTCCTCAACACCAGAGAAGTGCGAGCTTTTCTAGCAGCAGATGTTTGACTTCTTTGCCAAGGCCCCGGCACTGACTTCCTCAGCCCTGGCACCGGTGACAGCCGCAGGACATGCCGCACTTATAAAAGCCGGTAGAGGTACCTCATCAAGCTGCAACTGTATGCCTGCTGGCTTGGTTCTTGCTCAACTGATGGACACCCCTCTGCTTCTGGGTGCCGAATTCTCAGCATTGACGCCTTCCTTCTCAATGCCACTGGTGTTGTTCTGCACTTGGGGCTCACTTGGATATGGCCCTCTTTCGAAGGGGTAAATTACTTAAAATAATTACAGGAATGATGATGAGAGGGTGTGTAATATCTTTAGGTCTGAAACCACTACTCCATTATGGCTGAATGATGTGTTATTTTCATAGCGCTTTTCCCAAAATATTGCACATAACAATTATCGCCCAATCGTAGCTGGTACTCATTATCGACCTTGGAAGGATGAAAGGCTGATTTCGGCTTGCTGGGATTCGAACCTGCGACCTGCAGACCACTCACAAATCGCAGCAGCAAGCCCTCAACCCACTGTGCTATTAACAGGGCTATGGGCCTGAGTGAATGTGGCATGAGTGCGTGGGGGAACTCAAAGAACTCACCCAAGAAATCAAAACAAAATAAATGGCTAAAACAAAAGCATTGCAAAACACTTAAGCCTTATAGAAGGCTTCTCTGCCCTCATTGTGGGAACAATGTGCGCAAGACAACACTACTGGGTAGCCCCTGGGCCAAAAACTACAATGAACAGGCCACGTTGGGAGTGGTACGTTTGCGCTGCGCGCATGCCGTTAAGAAAAGCATGGGGCTTGTGCTTGAGAATCTGTCCAGGTAAGATGCATCCTGAGCAGCTCCGGCCATGGGGATATTCGCGAGGGGCTACACCCCCACAGGATCTCTATTTCGGCCTCTCGCTTGAAGCAGATAAGTACTGCAGTGCCTGAGAGAGTGGGAATACAGGGGAACCTGTGCAGGGAGCTGCAGTCCCACCCAAATCAGGCCCCTGCTTCCCATAAAGCTAAGTGCTGCATGCCAGCAACTGCATGCCTACGTCCTCCCTGCATGATCCGCGCCTCAGGTGGAACTGCATTGGGCAGCCCCACAGTTCTTGGACAGCGTACAGGCTGTCGTACAACCGGCGCACTGCACTGCATGCAAATTAGCCACATATGGCACCGGAACTACAGTTGCACGAGCCAAGCGTTGCGCAGCTTCTAAAATAAAGCCACCATTTGTACTGTTCCTGTTTTACGGACTTGAGAGCACGCAGGCAAGGAGGCAACAAGGGGCATACCAGTAGCCAGCAAGCACAACCAGAGCAGAGTGCCTTTTATTGGTGCAAGCCAGTGTCAATGTTGGTTATTTATGCATTGTGGGGAATGTATGCATGTAGAGCTATGAGTGTGCTTGGGTATTATGTCATGTAATAGTTGTTAACTTACCCTATGACCCCCTACCCTTCCACAACCTCTTCCTAACCCTCTTCCCGGTCACCTTCAGTTCCCGTACCTATCAAACCAGCGTTCCCTAACCCTCCTTCCCTGCTGGGGTTGCAGGTGCTGAAACCGCAGTGGGGGTGGTTGATTCCTGCCACTTTTGTGCCTTGGACTGTGCCAGCTATTTTACCAGCATAAGACTTCCCAGATGCATTCTATGACGAGGGAAAGGCTCTATTAGACATTGCTACAGGCCTGCAAGAGGCCAGTCATTGGACACCTCTCCAGAGCTAGGATATCCTTCTAGTGGCAATTCCTGGCAAACTCCACAGCTGGTTTCAGAGGACCACTGTCATGGTTATGGAGAAATGGGTTTGACCTAACCTATAAAGCCAAGAGTCTGGTATGACCTGATGGATGTTTTGGACAAGGGTTCTCCATGGGAGACCCTTTTGTTATTCAACCTGTCAGCGTTCTGCCAGCCTAGGGGAAACCAGCATTGGTCCATGCTTTGGATCAGTTTGGCCCTCTCGGTTTTCTCTTCACACGCCCTCGCCAGTGACCTTGGTGTTGCATGCCGCAATAGCAAGGCTAAAAATCGCATCCTTCACCTCCTTACTCCCTGACAGAGAGCAAGATGCTAGATGCAATGGGACACAAAGTCTTTGCATCTGGCAGTCCCCTCCTGCGGATTGTCAATGCCACTTACTCTTATGTGTATCTTTAGACTCTGGAGTCTCAAGGGTGGCCGAAACATGCCTATCTCTAGGAGGTGGTGTCAACTCTTTAGTTGGTGACAGTAAAGGGGCAAGAGGCCACACTCTAGAACTTTGTCTGGTCTTGCCACTACCAAGGGACATGCGATGGGCACTGGGTCTGTTTTGGGATTCATTCTTAACGTCCAACGATATGCTATTCGATGTGTAAAACCTATTTGGGGAAAATGTGCCCAGAGAGGTGCTTTCGCTGCCTCCACTTTCTCCACACGAACACCCCATACCAACCCGTTGTGACTTTGTCCATTTGCGTCCTCAAGGAAGCTCATCGAGGCGTCGTGCTCATTTATCGACCTCGGAAGGATGAAAGGCTGAGTTTGGCCCCGCCGGGATTCGAACCTGCGTTAGCTGTGCCACTTGACCGGCTTGATTGGGTGGAGGGGAAAACACAGGAAGACGGATATTCTGAGAGAAGTAATATTCCGACACGATCTTGGGCAGGAAGCACAGCCCCATTCTCAAAGTCACATTCTTCTCTGTGCAGTTTTACAGGGTTTGAGTAGCCAGTCCCCTCCCCCGACTAGTTTGTTGGGATTTGAACATACTTTTGACTTTTCTTATGTTTGAGCCCCTCCATTCATTTTCATTAATCCTTCGCACACTTACTCTGATTTGCATGCTAGCCATCGCTTCCACGAGACTGGTAAGTCGGTTCCAGTATCTCTCATAAACATCCCTACTTGGAGTTCACTGAGAAGGTGATTTGTGAGTGGAGCCGTCCTTCCTGCTCAAGGTTATGATGGAACAGAGAATATCCACCTTCCTCTGTTTTTCCCTCCACCCCATCCTTCTAAGCAGGGGAAAGTTTCCAATCACTGTCATTGGCTGGACCATATGCAGGCCCTCAGCTGCCATGTGTCTCGGATTGTTGTACAACAAATATGAGGTTTGTATACTAGCTTAAATCATAATAGGATAGTACAATTACATGTTATTTATTTATTGTATTTGTTGCTAGCGCCCAGACCCGCAGGTTTCACGGCACTAGTAAAGATTACAGTACAATCAGTGAAATTGTGCCAGTGAGGTTACATTGTGGTCACGCAAGGACAAAATACATTAGAGGCGTTGTGACAATGAAGTTACATTACGGTCACAGGTCGGGAAAATAAAACAAAAATTAATTACAAACTTTAGACCAGAGATACTGAGCCGCAAAGAGAATTTTGGTTGCAGCTAAAACATGTTGGGAGCGGTGGAGGGAGTTAAGCGTATTTATTAAACAATGTCATTTTTAACTTTTTGGTGGAAGATCAGATAGGGTTAATCTTGGGCGGGGGCGGGGGGGTGTAGGGGTTCCAGAGAGTGGGGGCGATGACAGTGAAACATGCTCTCGGGGTCGTTAGTGCGGTGGAAGAGGAGGATACCAGTATGCGGGGGTAGAGCTTTTTCCCGATGCGACAGGTGAGATATGGGGGTCAGAGTTGTGATGGCACTGGTGTGTGATGGAAAGGAATTTGAACTCAATATGCACCTTGATTGGTAGCTGTGCGCTTCACGCCTCACTAGCGAGATGTGATCGGATCGTTTCAATCCCACACAGACCAGAGTGCTTTATTTTGGAGCAACTGCAGTTTGTTAGTGTTCTTGGTGGAGGTTCCTGCGAGGATGGCATTACAATAGTTAAGTTTTCTGCCAATAATAGCCCCTAGCAGCGTAAGGCAGTTGGGGGTTAAGTAATTTTGTGGAAAGGTTGATAAGATTTGTGGAGTAGGCTATGGAGGAGGCGATAGCATTGATATGTTTTTGCATGTTTAGCTCGGAATCGAGATAGACTCCCACAGTTTTAAAGTGGGTTGATACATGGATGATGTTCCCGTCGATGCAGAAGGAGGACAAAGCAGGGTCCAGATATTTAACTCGAGCAGGGATCCTGCAATGAGGAGTTCCGTTTTTGTCATCATTCAGGCAGGGATGGTGATTTGCCAACCAGGCCTGAATATTGCTGTAATCCGGAAGACATTGGAAGAGTCCAGTTTGTGATTACCGGTGAGCTTAGGAGGACCTGCGTGTCATCGGTGTACGGAATGGTAAGACTGCCCAGGTGATCAAATAGAATTTTTGGCCCTGATTGATGGAATTATTTGCATGTAAAACAGGGATGTGCATGCTGTAAGGGGGAATTCTCAAGAATGGCTAATTTCCCTTACCTACCAAGTCCCTCAGCAGCTTTGCTGGATTTCTAGGATTTATTTTTTTACCTGGTAAGAGTGTGATCCTTTTTTCCCTCTCTTACATGTGTTTTGCTGTGTGTGTTTTAACATTCTTGTGTTCATAGACTGTGGAGCCTCGCCTACTTCATGCGCATCATCAGTGGAGTAACTTTTCTGAAAATGTTGGGGGACACGGGTGGGGTGGAGAGAGGGCGGAGGGTGGCTCTTAGGGATCGATTCGGCAAAATTGTTTGAAACAATGTGGTCGAATGGTAGATTTGACTGAATTTGGTCACCACCATTAGTTCGAAGTCGAAGATACCGAACATGAAGAGCTGTGGTTGCAGGGGTGTCCTCCATTGACATACACTGTGTGCACACAACATTTATATGTACATATACACTAACACATGGAAACAATGGTGCAACGCCCATTGAGCAGACCAGACTTCATCACCCACTGATCCCTGAATTTTTAGGCTAAATTGACTTGACCTAGCGGAACTATAAATCCATGGCTGAAAGGAACAGATTCACTGGAATGTCAGCAATTTCCTTGATTTTTCCTTTCATTCAAAGGCAGAAGTCATCGGTTAATGCAGTGCAGTGGGTGGCCAAGTATACTTGGTATCCATTTTTAAATGCCATATATCTCCAAACTTGGGTTCTGCAGAGCACCTTACATGTGTATGTGCTGATAGTTTTTTTTTTACAAGATTCTGACTGATTAAAATTAAGGTATGTTTTCCTGTGTTTAAATGGCTCCAAGCAGGGGAGTACGAAGTGGGAGAGGCAGGGGGGGCAAGCTGCCCCCCGTGGCTCTTTTAAGAGCCAGACTGGGACATTTGTCATTGGGACACTGCTCCCGTTCAACACATCAAAGAGGGCCCCCAACGGCAAAGGTGTCCCGCTGGCAGGACAATGTGTGCTGAGCAATTCCTGCTCTGCAAGCACATTGTCCTGGCAGCAGGACACCTTACCCGATCCGAATTGTAGTGGTGTCCTGCTGCTATGACAATGTCCCATGGAGCTCCGGGCAGCAGAGGGTCCTCAGGTTGCTCTGTATCAACAGAGCATTACAATGTGAGCCATTAGGCACTGATCGGAGGGAGGGGGTACTATTAGCAGGGACCTATGTCCCTTTAAAAATGTGAATGGGAGAGAGTGATCCAAAGTGAGAAGGGTGCATAATGGTGCATGCTTTATGGAATACTGACTATGACTTTAAACCTCAAGGGGGATTTGTTAGGTTCACATTAATCTACATGATGCTATTGTGACTTTGCATGCAGAATGGGGAGAATAAAACTAAAGCCAAGCTCCCATCGCTCAACATATTTCTATGACAATATATATAGTGTATGGTTAGTTTACTATGAAAGGCTAGTTGATTATGTAATGTGGTTTGCTTCAAAGGCATTGCTATAAATAATTATTTAAGTACATGAAATGTAAAGCAAAACCTTAATAAATATCCTTATCAACTAAACATGGAAAGATGTGCGCGGTCGCTTAAATTGTCAACATCCCAGTTTCACCATTTAACCAAGTGTGTAATCCTGAGCAAATCATTTAATCACATTGCGCCTTATCTGCAGCCATGCAAATGACTCTGATTCACTTCAAAGCTCATGTTAATGTATCATGGAATTATAATCGAAAAAAGCCTAATGACTATAAAGTTTGTCTACATATAACAATAGTGCAATTTCGGTATTTTGCACCACAACATTATTCGTTACTTGGCTTATTTATGACAATTCATTATAATGTCACTTCCATGGTACCTCCAAGTATCAAAGACTGATGATGTGCTTTGAAAAGTCCCTTTCTGTGAATTCACTTCTGATGGTGCAAACCATATCATATTTAGGAGGTTTGCATGTATTTTTCCTCAGAAGGCTTGGACAGAGCTCTTATAGATGAGTGTCCTGTATCCGGAATGATCCTGCAGTTTTATGTTTTTGTTGTGAGTTAAAATGCCATCTTACACTAATGTTACCAAAAAAGTAGATTGGGGTGGGGGTGGCCTGTTTGGGGGTGCCAATGACACCATGTGGAATTCCACACACTGCATTTCATTGCTCTCCCTCCACCCTCCCGCCCACCCACTCTTACAATGCTGGATACTCCCCTGCTTAGTTTGATAAGTGAAGCCGTTTTTGGTGGCCTGTAACCTGAACCATGACACCCATTTATTAATTTGCAAAAAAAAAGTCCTGAAAAAGAGTCTGCAAAACTCGAAATACTTTTTTCCAGTTTGGTGAAGCTTATATTTGGTGGCAGAAGGAAAAGTTATACAGGGCTCCTAAAAGTGTGCTTTTAACACAAAATCCCACACTGTTCCTTCTGCGCACCTAGAGCAAAAACTGCTTAACAAAATGTCACCATGTCTGGAAGGCGTATAGCACTCAAATTAATTTCACAGAATGTGCCGAGTATGACAGTTTTGGGTCACAGGTTTTCTCAGTTTGACTCTTTCCACTCTACTTGGGGAGGGCACCTTCCGCCAACTTCATTTTGAAATTAGGATGGTGGTGCTTTAGTAGAATCTGAAAAGTTGCAAGGCTAATTTGAGAGGCGTTACAGAGCTGTGGCTTGCCACAGAAAATGCACCATTTGTTAATGTTAGTGTGTCTTCATACCTGGACCTTAATGTGTACTGTGAGCTCTGCTTACAGTGTCCAAATGTGACACGCACCCTCACTAGGATCAGCCCGCAGCCCAGCCCCCCAAGAAACATACACAAATGCAATAAAAATTATAAAAAATAAAAAAAAGACCTCTGCTCTGCTTTCAAATGCCGCCTGGGCCACGTCTCCTGTTACACCAACCTAACCTCTTCGCACTCACGCACCTCCAGACAGAAACCAGCAAGCTGAATGAGATTCCTAGTTCCTGTCTGTGTGTTGCACAAACACAAAGCCGGAAAGCGATTCTCTGTGCCGCTGCCATAACCAAATCTACCTCCTAGGGGGGTATGGATCACTATGCCCCCCCTTGCTCTTCTATCTCAGAGCCTTTGTGCACTGTGTTACTCCTAAATGTCTCCTATGGACGCACTAACATAAGACACAAAGAAAACACATGAATCGATTCAACAATAAAAACA
The DNA here is from genome assembly GCF_040938575.1 of Ambystoma mexicanum. NCBI lineage: Eukaryota > Metazoa > Chordata > Amphibia > Caudata > Ambystomatidae > Ambystoma > Ambystoma mexicanum. Next base: position 331,264,530 of record NC_090935.1, read on the forward strand.
CTTTTATTCATACACAGTAATGCATGATGCAAACACTCCTATAATGCAAATATCGAATTTGCACCTTTTATTCCTTTTGGTGCAAATCTACAATGCAATGCAATAACTATAAGCCTTACAGGCTTCTGATGCAAGCAATCTAATAGCGATTCCAATCCACACCATTCCTCTCCAATCCACACCGCACTACACACTCTCTCTCTAAGACTATCCCTGGCTGATTACCCCATCTATCAAGTCAGCCAAAGTTCTGTGGGGGTGTCTGTCCTAATTCCCCATGCACGTGTCTTATTCAGATTGATACTCCCCTCTTGCTCTGTGCAAGCTTCCCACTCTGCAACCAGCCAGTCAGTCAGGGCCTCTCCTTGGCCTCTCTCTGCCAGATCAATCTCATCAGCTCTCATCAGAATGCTTCCTCTCTAAGTCATCCCAACGTCTCTCCTATGCCACAGCCAAACATCTCTCTTCCATTTCAGAGAACAGGTCCCTCAATCTCTCAATCTCTCAGAGTGTCAGTGTGTCATCTCCATCTAGAACTCCATCTCCAACAACATCTCAGAACTAAAAACTCCCAAAGCCTCACCTCTCATTATACTGTTCAATGACGTAAATACATATCCATGGTTACATGATCTCTAAGCTAAAATGCCTCTCTGTCTGTCAGCATTTCCAAATCTGAGCAGTGCCTAAAAGTCTGTGATACATGTCTTGTACTTTTCAATTACTACGTGTTCTGGTCATCATGACATTTCTACATATCTATACCATGGCCTTCTTCTCTCTGCGGTACAAAACACCATCTTACCATCTCCTCATATTTCCCCATTCACTCCATTGAAATCCCTATCTTCTGCATGTCTCGGTGTGCAAGGCAAAGCACTCCCTGCATTGCCCCCACCTTCTCTGGCTACACAGCATAACCCAGGGCTGATAATAAAGCCCTTCTCTGTGTCTCTGCTAAGGCAAAAGTCACGTCTAATCTCTGTCTGCTAAGAAACTGTTTACGCATTCTTTGTTCACACTGTAACTCATAACATCTTTCACAGTGCCGCAGCGCTTCTCTGTGTCTCATTCCGGATGGCTTTAAAATCATAGGCCTCATGCTTTCTATAGTGCTTACTCTCTCTCTCGCAAACCCAAGCACTATCTATAATGCAGACTCAATGCATACTCATGCATGTCTCTTAATGCATACATAATACATAACAACATATCTCTGCATGTGTCTACATGTCTCTACAAATATAACATGTGTCTCTACATGGCACTAGCAAGGCACTTCAAATATAACATGCCTCATTCTATAGCAAATACAAATGGCTACATAATATGTGGATAGTCTAATGTCACTACTTCATGTCACTACTAATCAGAATGTATTATGGATAACTAAATCCCTAAATAGGTAATGATTCCTTAGCAATGGGTAATAGTTATCTAATGATAACAAACCAGACTTCTCCATACTATCTGGCTTCACTGGAAGTGCTGCTGCTAGCATGGAAGCACAGGCGCCAGGCCCTGCAATACCCAGTTCAGCACCCTGGCTGCTGACTTTGAGTCAGGCCAGCCAGGGTGAGGCACTGAGCCATGCAGGGCATCCAGGCCCTGAATGTATTACAGTGTGGCTGCCAGGCATCTCAGCATTATGTAATGACAAGCGCAAGCCTTGCTGAGCACCCCAGCCGGGCTTGTGCTGTCCAATTACATAATTGATGATTGCAGCCCCCCTGCCCTCCCTCCAAAAGATGGGGGGGACAAAAAGGCATGCCACAGAAGTTGGGGGGGGCAAAAACCCTGTCCCTCCCTATGATTACGCCCATGGGCATCATCTTTTTATTGTGTGTTACACAGCACCTTCAGTGCAGTGACACAGGGTTGTTTCATAGACTTCCCAACTCAGACTCCATTTTCTGGGACTGACTACTGTCTCCCAGAACATGTAAAGTTGCCATTAACTTTATTAGTGTTTTAAAATCCACAGGACCAAGTACACCCTATCTTACATAGAGTACTGGAAACGGTTAATACTTATCGCTTCTTGTCTGTTTCTCTTGGAACATTGTTTTGCTCCCTTTTCATCTAGACTTGGCTCGTGGCAGTGGCAGTGTTTTAAAATCCACAGGACCAAGTACACCCTATCTTACATAGAGTACTGGAAACGGTTAATACTTATCGCTTCTTGTCTGTTTCTCTTGGAACATTGTTTTGCTCCCTTTTCATCTAGACTTGGCTCGTGGCAGTGGTAACTACCCTATTTTTCCTAACGCGGTTATCTTAAATAACCTTGGTATTGTTTTAGGCTATCTTGGTAGCCTCAAACTTAAACCCACTGGACCATATACGTTTTTATATGGTTCCGACTGGGTTTATTCACCATTTCTCCTTTGTTCACCGTCTTTTTGCGGGCTTCTCCACAGAAGCCCTCCGTAGGCGCCTGAAAGTCTGGGTAGGCAGGATGTGAGTGAGGGGTTTTAGGACCCCTGCCATGGGTTCCCCTGGTAACCCAAGTCACACTCCTGTTTGATTGGCTAATTGACTGTCCTGGCGGGACAGCCACCCTGCTGTGTGATTGACAACCAGGCAGTGTGAATGGGGGAAAACTGCATAAAAATCAGGTCTCTGGGATTGGAAAGGCAGAGTCACCATTGGAATGAAAGAACCGATGAGCTAACAGAAGTGAAGCCCTACAACGACTGAACCGCCCGGTGAAGCCCTGCTGCAGGTCCGAATCTTCAGATTCCAATGACAGAGAAGATCCTCCCGGAATCTTCTTCCCCTGAGCTGGTGGGACCAACCAGTTTGCCAAAACTGCAAGCCACGACTCCCTTCTCTGGTCGAATTCGCTGTACCGAGCTAGAGTGGGCCGATAGCCAGGAAGGTCGGACCCTGCTTGCGTTTTAAGGAGCGCACTTTTATTCGTTGCTTTGCTCTGCTGCTGGTTTCTTCCCTGGGCAGTGCAGGACCCTCCAGTCTTCCTACTTCATGTCAGTCCGACAGTCGCTTCAGGAACCGTGAGCCTGCAGGAAATGCCAGGAACATCCGCCTCAGCTACAGCTTCTTCTCTATTTAAAGGTACTGTGCAAATCCGGTTGTTAGTTTCGTCCAACTGCGGTGTATGAAACCATTCGCCAATCCGAGGGTTTGTCGTTCTCTTTTCTTTAAACTTTTCTGCCGACCAACTTCGTCCGGATCACTTGGCAAAGACTTAACCGAGAACTACCTTGAACTGTGTGATCTTGAGCAAAAGACTTTGTCCTATTGACTTTGGCCCTAAGCCTTTTTTTATTTGATTCCATCACTGTAGTTCCTCTTTCTAGATTGCCCTGCTTACTTACCTTTTGGTGCTACTCAATTTAAGCCTAACTTTGTTTTTCCCTCCCTTTTTAAATTACTGGAGTGCCATTTTTCTCATACATCATTTTGAGTTTAACTTGTCCAGAATCTATTGGGAGTGGTGTGGTGTATTGGTATCGTGATTTTTCAACTGCTTTACTTTAGTGAGATGTTATACAACTGATGTATAAATAAATGTATATTATTTTACTCAGAAACCTTGAGTCAGTGTTTGTTTGAATCATAGTAATTGCTGTCCTTTGTGTAACTATTTGATACTGCTCACTTGCTCTTGAGATTAGTCTGGCAGCTCAGCCATCGCTACCTCTTTACTGTGTAGTACAGGCTTGTACCAAAGGTGAATTTGTACTATCACTTGTAGTCTTAATTGTGTGTGGTGTTCCCAAAGGGTACTGCACATATTTCTGCCTGACACATGCCATTCCGCTCATAAATCCCCATTCGTCAAACGGATTTGCAGGCAAAATGGCAAGCAAATCCCATTTTTACATGCAAATAATTTCATAAATCAGGGCATTAGTGTACATATTGTACAGTGTAGGTGAGGCAAGAATACAGAGAAACATATCGACTAGCCCTCTCTTTTAGTCCGTGAGTGTCTACCTGTCAGTAAATCAAGAATCTGTTTATCTAACAGATACAGTTTTATACAGTGTTTTATACAGTGTCTCTGAATATATTAGTCTACATTTTAATTTATATAGAACAACCAGCAGTCTTCAGTTACAAACAGAGAAAAGGAAAAGAGCTGAATGAATATTTCCTTTTAATGTCGACATATGTTTCGGCCGCATAGACACATACTACACATTCTCAAATGCTGTTAGTCTAATTGATGTATGGGCCATCTTTAGGACACAGAAAATAATTTTACAAGAATTTAATTCTTCCTAAATATAATGCTTCTTCAGTTATGATCTGTAGCTCACTATGCTTGGTAAGGGATGTTGAGAAAGGTCCACATTAGATCACAGTACCACCTTTGATCCAAATTTCAGGTGCAACAAATTACCTTATTTTAATCACATCCACCGGAGGACGGGTCTTCGTTGTTCTTTATATCTATACAGCACTATCTATGTTCGTTTTTTTTGCTGTGTTGATGACTGAGCCTTAAGTACTCTGTTGTAAACAGATGGTTCAATAATTCCCCAGACGGAATGAAAAGGAATCTTCACGTGTTGATCTTTGTTGTTTTGTTTCATTCCACTAATACTCCTTTATGTCTGTGGTAACAGGAGAGTATTTCACCTGTGAGACAATAGCATTAGTGGCTCTTTCTCTTTCGCCTACTTCCGATTTTGATCAGTAGCGTGTTCCAAAATCAAAATTTTGATTGATGAGATGGGCAGGGCAGATGTCGCCTGAGCAGTTGGTAGCTTTGAGGTGTTGGATGGTGATGAGCACATCAGCTGTCGGAAATGAGGGTGAAGTGGAAAGGGGGCAGGGGGAATTAGGGAGGGGGGTTAGGTTCAGAATTAGGTAGCAGTACTTTTTTGAGGATTGTTTTGTTTCTAAGGTTATGGGTTTTGTTAGCCAGGGCTGATTGTACAAGGGAGCACAAATCTTTGTCTTTGGGGAAGCTTGTCGTAGGGGGCCTGGGGTTTCCAATTCTGTGAGGATTTTAAAGAGCTTTCTGGTGTAGAGCGTGCATCATTTATCCTGGTTTTGTATATGCTGGCTTCGGTGGTGATGATCGCTGTTTTGTAGGCTTTGGCAGTGGTGCTACAGGCCTCTTTGTTGGAGGGGAGGGTTGTAGGTAATGCGTGCGTGTGTAGTATTATAGTGATATAAAGCCTGGTGTTATCACGATCACACGTCTGCCCATGGTGAGATCAGATTGTGGGTTCCCTCACTGAGTAGATCCTAGATCATCCACTGCATCTCTGAATGTTATGATCTGGATGGCTAAATAAACCGGGTCCCTGATGTGAACTACATGGGCTTTGCTGCATACGCTGGCCAATTATTTCTTCCTGGATCCCCTATCAGAGCAGGGTGCATGAATTGGTTGACGGGTTTGGTGTAGATGTTTTATTCTCACTCTCCTCCCTCCAGGTTTCTATACTGTTATGGGAGTTTAATATGAGGAATCTGTGGGCAGAAGGAATCTATTATATCTCATTAATGGATAAGTCCTTCCACAGATTTCCCATGTGCTCCCAGCCTGCTTGTACACCTCATCGGTTCTGCAGATCCTCAACTGCAGAGCGCTAGGGGGAAAAATGAACTGTGGTCATGGGGCACAGCAACTCCCTATATTCTGGCATCCGGGTGCTTAATGGCACTGGGCAGAATGGATTAAGAGCTGCACTGCTCCCCCCTGGATACCTGAAAATGTTTCTGAAGTCAGCTGGTGTTGGAGGAAAGAATATCTAAGATGAGCAATCTGTAGGAAGAAGGGCCAATCCATCAGAAGGAACATTACCGAGAGATAACTTGATCATCTGTGCCAGTTTTTAAAATAATCTATCCAAAGTGAGACATGATCTGTTGCAATGTTGATGGTGCATGGATGGTTGCATGTATCAACCAACATATGCCCATCACAACCTCACTGCTATATTTAATAAATGAAAAAGGAAATCACATCGAAGTAAAACTGGAGAAATACAAAACACAGTGCTAACATGCTTTGCTTGCTATAAGGAAAAATAAAGGTAGGCAAGAACACATCCTGACATTAGCCAAAGCTCAACATGCCTGGAGTGTTTCTAAAATAGGAGAGTGCGTTAATGTTTGAATGTAATTTGGCTCTTATATAGTGCCAGGTATATGAGCACGGTGTGTGGTGGACCTCGGCCCGGGATTCAAACCTGCGTAAGCAGGCTCTGAACGGATATCAAAGCGAGCGCTCTACTCGCTGTGCCACTTGACCGGCGATGGTTGCCAATAGTTGAAAAGGTATACTTTTGATATGTCCCCATAGACATTCAAGTGAAAACAATCAGAAGAGGGAGGACACGGTGGGAGCATTGTAGGTAGCAGCAGCACGTCGCACACACTTCCCCTTAAAGGAACACCCGTTTTCATGCTTGAATTCAAAATGTGGTCTAATACTGCTAAACTCCCACTAGATGGCTCCCTATGCACAGCAAGCGCCTCTGAAACAGATCAGTCTAGAAAAATGCTGCCAAGTAGTGTCTTCCGTAACTGAGGGGATCATGAGTTTACCACTGCTAGAGCATCCTGCACACATGTTGTTTCTGTAATGCTCATGCTCTGATTTCTAGAAAATTAAAGCCTGTATGAATTGTATATCCCTGTTTGATATGGAAATTATAAAGGGATTGTGGCATATTATGGAGAAAATGCAAATGTGGATCATTAATAATCAATCATTTGCATTGGGCATATCTGTGCACAAAGGGGCTGATAATCTGTGCATAACACAGCCTACGGTTCCCCGGTTTTGTCGGTTCCTTTAGGACCGCAAGTGAAGGGATTCCCAAGGTCGAAAACATATTTCTGTACTCCACCTTTTGGGTGGAAGTAAGATTATGTGAAAGTACTTCTGATTTTTAGGAGTCTTTTCATTCTCTTCCCATGTAGTATTTCTAAAATACCACATAGGTACATATCTCGACACTCTCGAGTATCGAAAGTGAAATTATTGAATGTATGTTCAACTTGCTGGAATATTGTTGGGTCATTTCTAAACCTATTTTGTTAGACCCAATGGGCCTCATTCTGCCCCTGGCAGTACAGCCACCAGGATATCAGCATTTGGTATGTGCTTTCTTACTGGCACTCGGTCTGGCGTCATTACCGCCGGATTACGAGTGGTGGAGTGACAGTGTTCATCCCTATTCATGGAGTCCTACTTCATGAGGGGATTTGCCATCATTACTGCCACTGGCAATGCCGATGGCGGTAATGGCGGCTTTTATGCCCGATGGGCGCATGGCTAGCGTCCAGCTTTTAGCTGGAGGTAACCCAGGTGCCCGACTGGCAAAACCGTAGGCAGGCGGTCAGGTGAAGTGCTGCTATCCACAAATCCCAGCACTTACTCGACCGCCCGACTTGGAATGAGGCCCAATGTTCCTACCCTCAGTACTTTACTCTTTCAGTACTTTGAGGAATTATTCTTTGAATTACTTTTTATAGGGATAGTCAACGTGGTGCAATTATTAAAGCGGGAGGGTGAAAAACTCATGACCGTTAATACTAGACACATTAGCTTCCCTGAAGACTGCCAAAGTGAATGTTGTATAGTTCCATAAAGCTACAGGAGAGAGTAATCAGACTTCAATTGTAATCATTAGTGTGATGCAGAAAGTTATGTTATTGTGGTTTTATATAGGAGAGCAAATACCCGACGGTGTCAGGCACCAGGATCAGTATTGCAGTTCCTGCAGGCAGCATAGAAGAGAAAGGGAGCAAGAATTAGTGAGAGAGATCAGTTATTAGGTTTTGTTATGAAGATGGGTTTTAAGGTGTTTCCGGAAACGTCGGTCTCTGTTTGTAGAAACATTGGAAGGCTGTTTCAGAGCCTAGATTCTTGGACCGCAAAGGTGTGCGGCCACTCTGTCTTTCCTTCCAATGCCCTGGAAAGGTGTGTATATATATATATATATATATTGGGCCTCATTTCAAGGTTGCCGGTCCAGTAATAACGATACCAGTACAGGAATACCGGCATCGTCTACCGCACCGGTGCATTACGAGCCGCGATACCGGTGCTACCGGCATCTGCAGGGACCCGTTGTGACCGGGTAGCACCTTCCCGGAATGAGCATGGACACGTGGCAGCCATGCCAGTAACACTGGCATGCTGCAAGGAAGTGCACATTATGAAGTTCACGGACATGCACTTACCGGCATCCAGATGCTGGTAAGAACGGCTACCATGATTGCGTCAACACCGGCATTGCTGGGCAGCCGTTAATAGCAATCTGCTGTGTTGAAACCTGCCGCAGGTGCACACAATCAGCACAGGTGGAGGCAATATAGTCTGGCACAGCAAAAAAGGAGCACACCCACACACCACACCCCTTCAAAACCCAAAATGCTACCATTAGCAGTTGCAATACTGGGGCTGGTGGACATGCCTGCACTGATACTACTCCAACAGGCATTGAACCATGGAATACAGGGGAGCAGAAGGAGGGTGAGACAGGGCCAGCACATACCACCAAGCACATACCACCAGTACTGGAAGTTGTACCCCACAGGTAACCACCAATCCTTCGCCTATGAGCTAGTGCATTTGACCTAACCCCTGCACAGATCCACACCCTGTAGCACCTGGACAGGGATACCATATGCACAATAGTGGACTTCATCCATGATGACCTGGTAAGCTTCATCAACATCCGGACCGGCCTCGCCCCCCGCCCCCTGGCTGAAGGTAGTGTCTGTACTGCACTTCCTTGCCACAGGCACCTACCAGTAAACAGTGGGGCAGCTGCATGGCATCTCACAACCATGTTTCTTCTGTGTGCTCACCCAGGTGATAGATGCCCTCCTGAAACATGGAAGGGACCACATATATTTACCACGGACTGTGGAGGAGAAGAATGCTTCCAAAATAGCATTGTATGCAATGGCAGGCATGCCAAACATAATCAGTGTCAAGATTCCTGGGATCCACACATGATGCCATGGTGCTGCGCAACTCCACGCTTCCCCGCTACATGGCACGACGCGCTGCACAACGTACCTGGCTGCTGAGTTAGTCCAATGAGGGGTGTTGCCTGGGGGTGGGGGCCACAAGCATAGGCAACCTGTCTGCTGGCTGGGGTATGAGTGGTGTTGTTCGGGGGGAACACAGCGACCTGGGTGGCAAAACTGCGACCCCAATAACCTTGACAGAATGTTGGACACAGCCAATGGATGCAGATGTGGCATGCCTACACAGCTGTGCGTTAATGTAAGCAACATACACAGTGCCCACCCCAGCACATGCACCTGGAACAACATCAGACATGAACCATGGGTACCACGATGCACCGCCCTGCAGGCACAATGCATGAAATACATGAGCGAAGCAAAGTCCATCACGGGGCATGCAGCCATGCCTTGGGCAAATCCAACTGCCACACATGGAAATCTGTCACTGCACCCACCCCACAGGTACACCGCAGACTAGTATACTGGCCCAGGCACCTCAAGGGACACTTCCAATTGCAATGGTGCAAGCAAGGAAACGAATGTAATCACCAATCAGTTACCACCATTAACATATGAGCGAGTGGCGTCGGACCCATCCACAGTGCCTCTGCTCCACCATGCCAGTACACACCCAGCCCAATCACAGGAACGTTTGCCATCACTGGTGGACCATACCACCATTGCCATTGTGCCTTGGTCATATGGGGGAAAGCAGTGATGGACCACTGTGTATCATGAAGCACATCAGGCAAATGTGTCATGATGCACTCCACATGTATGGCACATATATATTTCAAATGCAAAACACCTATTGGATATCAGCACATCATGGTCGTTCTCAACTCATTTGTGTGAGTGCTGTACCTGATGGAAAGGTCCCTAAGATGTGAACGGCACACATACCCCCAAGCATGGATCATCCCTAAGTACACTTACCTGGGTCTCACTATGAGGTAATGTCAAGTACAGTCATGATGAATCTGTGGCATGTGACCATGAACACTGTACAGGCATTGCACACAAGGAATGACAACAATGTTCACAAATACACTTTCCATTGCTCCTGTGCAGGTGATGCTGGGTATCCCCTGAAGCCGTGGCTCCTGACCCCCATCAGGCAACCAGACAACAGGAACGAAGAGGACTGCAACCGTGCACATGCACGCACTTGTATCACTATTAAGCAGACCTTTGGCCTGTTGAAGGCCCGTTTTCGCTGTCTCAGCAGGTCGGGCGGGGCACTCATATACAGGCCTGAGAAGGTGGGCAAGATAGTGTTGGCATGTGCCATGCTGCACAACGTGTGCATCCGGCACAAGGTACCCCTGCCCCCTGACATGGACCTGATTCCACCAGAAGATGAGGAGGATGATGGTGAAGATGCTGCATATCGGCCACAGCCTAATGTGAATGAAGGATGTGTTGTACGCCAAACTCTGATTGCACAATACTTTTGATGGACTGGGTAACACAAGGCACTGGGAATGGGAGACACTGGGCACTGGGCACTGTTAAGAAATACATTGACACACACTCAAAAAGCAATGTCCAGTCATGTGTTTTTCTTATGCACACCAGGTGTATTAATTAAATGAGAACTATGTACATGGAACATAATGCAACGTGGACCTCTACACTTTTATATACAACAAACTACCCCCCAAAACCCGCACACACCCACGCTCCTGCAAGAATTGCAAGTTCAACTGGACCCCCCCCTCCTGACATGTCCATGTGTGTCAAGCTACTGACGCCCCCTTTTAGGTGGAGGGGGTTGTTGGTCTGGGCAGCGCATACTGTTCAGTGACCTCCGCACTGGGCTTGTTTGGGTCGAACTCGCCGCGGTTGTGCTGGTTGACGGTGCAGGTTGTGGGTCGGCCTCTGCATTATGATGTTGGGCCATGGTGGCAACCAACTGGGTGACAGCCTGTGTCATGGCTGCCATACCTTCCCGCATGCGCCGGGCCACACAGTACACAGCATGGCTGACTGTCATGGAGTTCTCCTGCATGGCCCGGTGTGAGGCTTCCCTTTCCACAACATACTGCCTGACCATGTCATGCATGGCCTGTCATGATGCCTACCCCTGGCGCACCAGGCCAGGCCCAGCACCCCCGGGAGCAGGCATCACGCTCCCCGGTAAAAGCCCATCTGCCCTTTATAGGGGCTCTTTGGACTCAAAGGCGCCAGGCTCATGTTGGACATCAGTCCTGGCGCCATAGGTGCCAGGCTCATAAGGGGAAGTGTTTGGTGCACTTACCTGAAGCAGACCATGCTGCAGACTCACCTGATGCAGACCATGCTGCATGAAGAACCAAGCCAAATGAGGCTTAGGAGGGACTATTTTTCTGAAGGAACTATTTTGTTACTTGGGTGGGGCTGTGGAAGAATACTCACCTGGAACTTCTTCCAAGGCTATTTAAGCCACGCCCGGACAGCCACATGTGCTTCGCGTTGTTCTGCATCCCAGCAGTTGAACGCTCACCGTGTCTGCTCCTGCACCTGGACTTCAGCCATGCCCGCCTCGAACCTGGAACACCTGTAAGGGAATAAGAGAAGAGAAAGATGAAAACCAAGAACTTATTCAACCTTCTTACCTGCATCCGGAATCTTCATGCCAGCATTCCTGAAGGAAGACTTCCATTTAAAAGCACCGCGTTGCTCACTGCAGCGCCACGCTTCACTCACCTGTTCCCGAGACGCCGCCCGGCTCCATCGCGGCTCTCAGCACTGGTCGCCACATTTCTGCACCTAGGGAAGAGAAGAAGAGACAAAAGGTGAGCAAGGGAACACAAGAGGAAAGCCGACTTTTCAGCCATATTACTTGCCGGCTTTTCTTGGTGAACCATTCCACATCTCGGGTCGGTGCCGCATCTTTGGCAGGTACCGCACCCCGGCCCCTATGGGGAAAGGACAAAAGACATTACTGGGGAATTATAAAGACATTTAGAGGGGTCGCCCTCATCACTAACTCACCTGATTTTACCACCGGCAATTTAACCCCTCAACGCATCGCCTTTGTTCTGCACCTGAAATAAAGGACAGATCACAGGTTAGGAAAAACAACATAAAAGGAGACTCACACTTGAACTTTTGCAGCTTCATACTTACGGCGTATCGCTCAGAAAAGTCAAGTGGATTTGCCAGCGCCATTCTGAAAACCAGTGAAGTAACTGGACGAACGCGCGCCCCTGCACCAGAAGCAGGATGGAGAGTTCATCCTTCCAAACCATAAGGTGAGCTTAAACCGGGGGTTTCGGAGGAAGTCAGAGAAGAAGGAAAGGGAAAAGGGGGGAGCAAGCACACTATTCAGCAGACAGTTAATCCCCTTTCTCATCTGCAGAAGGATATTCCTACGGGCCAGACAAGCAAGATTTGGGGGTCCAGTTTAATCGCTGGTCCGAATTCTGCACATCACGCTTGAAGAGGCCACAGCAACCCAGACCAGACCAGCACCTCCGTGGGAGCCAGGTGAGCGTTACATGGCCTGCTGACGCTCCTCCATGCAGATCAGCCACCCCTCCCGGTCCCTGATGGATTGTGCAGCTAGTGATTGCACGGGAGGTGGTGTGTGCATGGATGAGGGCTGCATGCAACTACGGGCATGTCATCCACAGAGCTGTGTTCACCTGAGCCAGGCTCAGGTGAGAACTATGGGGTGGGCAGCATGGTTGGGGTGTTCAGCATGTCCTCAGGCATGCTATAGCCTGCAGTGTCTGCTTCCTCCAGCTCCACCTCCTCCTCTGCACTATGTTGCACAGATTTTGCCACCTCACCAATTTCACTGGTGTCCGTTGACTGTGGCCCTTCCACGTCACTGGACACTGGTGATCCCTCCTCTTCCACCTGAGGTGTTGACTGTGGGGCAGATGTTTTTTTTGAATGGACCTTTGTGGCAGAGGTTCCTTTTGGCATGGGTGCCTTGATGGCAGCAGTGTGTCCTTGCTGGGGCTCCTTCCTGGGTGTCAGTGGTAGCTGCTCGCCTGGTTCTCCAGCCTGTGTGCCATGTTGGCTGGGGGGGCTGTGGCTTGGGAGCAGTGGTTCACTTCTGGCCAGCCCCTGGATGTTGAAGGCCTGGAGGCGTTGTCGTTTCCTCGGCTCAGGTGTGCAGGTGTCTTCTTTGGTGTTGCGGTGTGTTCCGCCTCGCTGTCTCAACCCGTGCCTGTGTGCGACAGAGAAGCAGGGCATCAGTAAAAGTACATCCTACATACATCGATGCTAGTACATTTAGAGTCCTGTGAATTTCATTTTCATGTACATGTTTGAGGGGCGGCCATGGTGCTTACATGAGTTTGGGGGGGTGCAGTGTTTGGGCGTCCTTCTGGTGCAGCCATGAGGGGCATGATGTCTGTTGGGTGGCCTACAGGTGTATTGTGGCTTGCGTGTTGTAGCCATGCCTCAGGGGCTGTGTGTCATGTGTTTAGATGTGGGTCGGATGTGCTTGAACAATGTGCGTTGTTGCATTGGTGTGTACATTGCGTGCATGGTCATGGTGGGTGGGTCAAGTGTGCAATCGGTAGTGGTGATGTATGCACCATGCAATAGGATGGGACAGTGGTCAGGCCTGCATCTGTACGGTGATGTATATGTGTGTGTGTGCAAGCAGATGGTGCTTGTTTTTGCAATTGAGGACTCATGTGGTTTGTGTCAGTGGGCTTTGTTGTGTGTTTTCATGGCAGGGATTTGCCATTTTATACCGGCCAACTAGTAATGAGGCCCATTGTCATTGTACGTTAATAAAACATCAGGCCATGGTGTAATGTACAGCAGGTTCGAAAAGAATTAAGTGAAAATGCCTAATTGCACATTACAACAAAAACATAGTTTGCAGAAAGTGACATAAATAGAACCCAAAGGGGAAGGGAGAAGTTCAAAGAAGTCTTGGGAAGAAGACATCCACATGCTTTTGGGGAGTTTTTTTGCCTGCAGCTCCATGATGGGGTGTGTGAATGATCAATCTGATGGTAAAACAGGGTTCAAACCAAATTTAGACCCAACTATTATTGGTAGATATGGCAGAGTATTTCACCCAAGGGAAGAAGGAAGGTTGGTGGTGAGGTACAGTTAGTCCCCTGAAGACCCCCCAAGAGAATACACCACACAGAAAAATATATACTCTTCATTATAGGTGTAAAAACATAGTTAATAAGTAGTGTAAGTTATTAGTATTGAAGGTATATAAAAACAGTAAATGACCTAGTCACACACTTAGAACTCCTAAGCTAAATGTAAGCTCTATACCTGGTTGTAGACTCAATATATTGTTATTCGAAGAGATGGGGAGAACTGATCCCTAGAGATCAGCAACACACATTAGCCATGGTCAAAATCAACAGTGTCAGCACATAAATACTCAATGAAATCCCCACCAACTCCAGTACATGGTAAAATAAATTATTACACATGTAGACCATATACCAGTATAGTACCAGAGGGACGAAAAAGGGGTTAACACTCCTAAACCAAGCCAAAAAGACCACCAAAAGTCAGCATAGGGCATGGCCCACAATACCAGACCTATCCGGTCTCATTGAACCTCTGGGTATAAATAGACAGAAATATAACCAGCTAGATGCAGTATCCAAATACATTTCTAAATCAGGCATGCAGTACAGCGATTCAATGCATATAATTTGTGAGTAAATTGGGAGTATTTGCTAAAATTCCAGTATTTGGTACAGTTAAAGCAGTTACCTTTTTAGTCACTTTGAGAGGAGTCAGAAAGTTGTAGAATGTTCCCCATAGGAATGTTAAGTGACTTCAATTCAGCAATCCCACTAAATCAGTGCCTCGTCTGGGACGCCCAAGGGAAGCCCTTATTTATATATTTTTATGACAAGTTATACTCTGGATGATAAACCCTTATATAACGCCCCTCTCTTTGAATCCCCCTGACCTCACTGAGCCAAGAAGGAGGTTTGTTTTGCAATTTAAAAGGTTTATTGAGAAAGTAAACAATTTATATATATCACACTTTTATAATAAATTAATATTTGATATCACACTTAAGAATATGACAGTGATCAACAAAGGATAATATTAAAATTGTACGCTTATTTAATTACTTAGGAGTTGGTATAGGAAGGAAAAGGTAACTGAGAATGCTTTTAGGGTTTCAAGGAAAAACAATGATGGAAAGAATTCAGTACAGAAATAAACTGATAGGGTTTCACAAGAGATAATATGTTAACTTTTCCCCTTGTGGCAATTCACTCCCCCCCTATGCAATATAAGGAGATGGAGTAAAGCACACAGTTTTCAGGAATACAATCACACTACAGTACGAATTTCAGTTCCCCCCTAGCAAGCTTAGAGAAACAGGGATGGTTTTAAAATACAGGCAAAATAATTTAAATGTGATTTGCAAAGAAGGGAAAAATATGCTAAAAATGGTAGGTGATAGGTACTTAAGATTAGTTCAAGTCACACTTGCGATTCTCAATGAGGGATTAGCAGGTTGAAAACGAATTTTAGCAGTTCAAGCAAAAGCGGCTATTTTGACAGGAGCTAATTTTTCAATTTGCGGCAATTTTTCCGAATGCGTCGAGCGTGATTACAGAATAACTATAAGGAATAGAAAGTTGGCTTGTTGGAAAGCTTAGATTCTTAGCTTTAAAATTAAAGTTAAATCTTGTTCCTTGCACCTACGATTCCAAAGATACGGACGATTTTATGAAGGTAGTTTTTCAGAAATGAAATAATGATTCAAAATGGCAAAATTACACTTTTACAGGTTTAAAATCGGAGAAGGGACACACGATTCTATGATGCAGTTCTGGACAGGTTTAAAATGGTTTGAATCAGATTATTTTAGACTAAGAGATTGGTTCTGGCACAGTTCTAGCTGAGTACTCCCACTATAAATTTGAAATAGGCCGTCAAGTTCTGATCATGTTTGGACTGGACTCCTGGCGGGTGGTTCTGAAGTCACAGCTCTCTGGGTCAGCTCTGCTCTGCACTTCACAGCGGTCTGGTCTCTGGTTCTGGCAAAAGTTATTGGCACTGCAGAGCGGTCTTGTCTCTGGTTCTGCTGGTCTGGATCAAGTGGATTCTGGATACAGCACTGCTTTCTGGATACTGGCACAGGGTTCTAGCAAGAATGAAACCGCTCAGCCCGGCTGCTTGAATAATTTGCAAAAGATTTTGAGGCCTGCTGAAAAAGTTCTGAAGTCTGGATTCTAAGTTCTGGAGATGGTCCTTCTGGATATTGTCTGGTCTGGCAAAACGCTTCGCAAGAAAATGGAAAGTGAGTGTGTTGCCTTTCCAAAGCAGTCTCTTTTTATGTGTTTTTGAAAATGGGTGTGTGCATGGGCATAACTAAGCCTGCCCCTCACAACTTATCGTTGGCCAAGCTCTCCTCTCTCCCTTGATTGGGGGAAGGAATGGAGCGTAATCAGGCATCAATTTTATGGCATACAGAAAGAACACTCCCCTTGTCAATATGCACACAAATCTATTTTTGATCCAAATACATATTTATCTATGTACCATTTTTCTAATATTATATGTCCAGTTAACATATTTTCTGTAGCACCAAACCATCTGACCCCTGTCTTTGTAAGATGTCGTGTCCACTTATGACAGAATTCTGCCCTTTTCATCAAGAACACAACCTCTCAACGTTTCCAGAATTTACACAAACATGCACAAGGAATATGGGCATCAGATGATAAAGTGTCAGATTTTTAACATACAGACATTCCGCTACTACCCCCCAGAACATACCACAGAGTCCTAACACCTCTTAAAATGTGCACAGAAAAATCACAAGAATAATGATATTAATTATATAATTTTGACAAGTCCGTACTATGAATTATCCATCTTTTTAAAATTATGCTCTGGCCCAGAGGGGTGTGGTTTCCCAAAGCACATGATGGAATTTCTGGTTTATCCACTTCCTCCAACTCAAGTTGCTCACAGAGGCACTGCTCCTCTCAGTTTCTCCCAAGAGGAAGCCATTTACGACCCCCCTAATTTAACATTTGCCTGAGCCAAGGAAGGCTCATTGTTCTGTTTCCCTGCTCCCTGGTGCTCCTCCCCTGATTCAATCAGAGAGGTGTAATCTCCTTTTGGTGGGAACAGCAGAAGGCAGCCAGGCCTGCGAATGCAGTGGCTGTGCAAGTTTCAACTCCTGTCGGGGGTAGTTGCCTGGCAGAATTCAATCTCTTCAAGCCAGGCTTCAGCCAAATGTCACTTTTGTTCCCAGTTTTCTTCATTCAAATCAAACTTACAATTTTTACACATGCAGCTAGAACGCACTATGACATTTAAATAGTTGCAACCTATGTAACACTCAAAGTAGGTCACTCATTTATTTTAAACATTTCGATTTTAGTGGTTTTAAATCCAATTTCAGTTAAGCTGCTGACATCTACAGTTCAGCCAGTTTTGTTATAAACATTGTTTTGGGCTCTTCATCTTTCCAGATTTTGTATGCACACAAGACTACATTCTGCCAAATGTCTGCTGGTGTTCAGTGAGATTTTTGAATATCTTGAAATGTTTAAAATAGGCATTTTTAGCTTGCATTTCAGAGAAACAAAGGTGATTTCAAAGCACTTTTTGAGCTAACAGGCACTGCTGTTTTTCCTTTGGCACCACGTTTCACTCATGGCGCTTCTGGCCCATCACGCTCGCACTGGTGGGTGGTAGGTCAGGCAACCATTTTGGTGTGCGCAAAACTGCGCAGTTTTCCTGGATTCTGGCGCAAATGTGGCCTTTTCAGCCACCTTGGATTTTCTAAGCCCACAGCACCAAATGTTGTAGCCTAATAATTCAAACGTGGGTCAAGACACCCGACAAGCCCCCACGCCTGACTGCACTTTGATTTCGAGTCGAGGGGGAGTCGCGTGCAAAAGATGTTTTGATCCACGCGCTGGGATGTCCGCATCATCTTCTTCCGATTCCGCAGATGGCACAGTTCATCATCTTTCCTCCTTCAGGGTGGATCGATCGATCGGTTCTCCTCGCTGGTCCTGATGGGAGTATTGGGCGGTACCCCGGGCCCCTCGGATCTTTGCTCCCGGTCCCCAGGTCATCTTCCGTGGTCAATCTCCAGGTTTTCTTTCTCCTAGGATGACAAAGCAAAGCGGCAATACCTATTCGTAGACATTTCTCCCGCACTATTGATATAGTGGGGCGGCATATACATTTTATAAATCAATAGACATTTACAATCTTATTTTAAAACAAACAAGATATAATCAGAAAACATTTGCATTCAAGAATCATAATATTTTAGAGACTATGGGCCTCATTACACAGTAGGCGGTAGGGGTTTATCGGTACCGGTAAACCCCTACCGCCTTACTACGAGTTCCCTTTGTGGGACCTCACTTTAACGGCTGTTTCTACCAGCCGTTAAAGTAGGGTGCCGCAAAGGGACCTCGGAGCTAATTACGGTAGCGCAATTTGCGGTACCGTAATTAGCACCTTCCCCATTCCCATTATGCCCTATGGGGGCAAAAATGGGAATGGGGAAGAGCCTTGGTGAATGGGGAATTACCGCCCCCGCTCACCTTGGAGTATGGCCGTAATTCCGCCATCCACCAAGGCGGACACAGTAAAATACCGGCGGCAACCATGGTGCTAATAGCGCCATGGTTACCGCCTACCATGTAATGAGGCCCTATATGTGGGATATTTTAGCGTTGGAACTGAATTACTCTGGAGCGTCCCCCTCTGGTATTGCAGAGGACTCCTCCAGTTGCTGCAGAGTGTGCCTGGGATGGCAACACTTTAACTGATTTATATGGACCCACTTGTCTTCCCCTTCTGCCAAACTACCTTTGGGGATGCGGATCTTGTAGGCGACTGAGGAGATCTTGTCTATAATTTCAAAAGGTCCCTTCCATGTAGGCAAAAAGTTTCGCTCTTTGGCCTGGTTTCTTTGGAAATTGTATAGATAAATCCGGTCTCCCACACTGTATTCTTTCATGGTGGTTTTCAAATCAAAGTGCGTTTTCATACTCTCGGCTTATCTTTCTAGATTCCGCTGAGCATAGGCAAAAGCATGTTGGAGGTGTTTCCTCAAATTCTCCACATACTCATGAGTTGTGGAGGCATTGATCAATGTCTGCTCTTGGGTCCTGTAGAGCAAATGCTGGGGAAGCACCATCTTGCGTCCAGTCCTCAGCTCAAACGGTGACATTTTAGTTGCAGATGAAGGGGTAGATCTGATGGCCATTAGGACCAGAGGTAATCGGATATCCCAACTTGGCCCAGAATCTGCCACAAACTTTTTTAAGATGCTCACAATGGTTCTGTTGTATCTCTCTACTGCACCAGAAGAGGCTGGCCGGTAAGCAATATGTAGCTTCCTTTTAACCCCCAGTAACTCCCACATCTTAGTCATTACTTCGCTGGTGAAGTGGCTACCTCTGTCTGACTCAATCCTTTGGGGTAGACCAAAATGCGAAAAGATATGGTTGATCATCAGGGCAGCTGCTGTTTCTGCCTTGCAGTTTGGGGCTGGGAGACATTCCACCCATTTAGTAAATAAGCATGTGTCCATCAACATGTACTTATTTCCCCTGGAGGAGCGAATCTCGGGGCCTATGAAGTCGACTTGCAAATCTGACCATGGCAGTGTCATCCCCCTCTTTTGGAGAGGGGCACAGTGTGTGAGGGATGTTGGCTGAAATTGTGCACACACAAGACACCCCTTCAAGTATTGGTCGAGGTCCTGCCCCATGTGTGGCCAGTATGCAACCTCTCAAGATCTCAAGTGTTGTGTGAAACCCCCTATGACCGGCGGTGGCCGCATCATGGGCGTGACTTAAGATCAGGCTTCGGAATGAGGTAGGGACCACCCACT
This sequence comes from Ambystoma mexicanum, assembly GCF_040938575.1. NCBI lineage: Eukaryota > Metazoa > Chordata > Amphibia > Caudata > Ambystomatidae > Ambystoma > Ambystoma mexicanum. The sequence continues at coordinate 331,284,319 of NC_090935.1, forward strand.
GATCATGGCCAGTTTGGGATTTCCTTACCAACAAACCTTCTTGGATTCGGAACATTTTTGGACATTTCATCAACACTCTAAGGTCCTCTTTCTCAATGTAATCGGTATCAGTCAGGGGAAAGTTCTCAGGGTCCTCAATGTGTTGGTAAAACTTACCAATTATTGGATCCCCCTTCTGAGCCGTAATCAAATCAGCATCTAGTGTCTCCTTACTCCATTGTGCAGTTGAAAGATCATTGTGAGCATTCGTCTGGGACCTACTGATAGCAGTGACCTGGATTTCCCCCAACAAGGAATCAATATCTATTAGATCCCCTTGGATGGCCCCAGTTTTGGTCAGCTGATCAGCTAAGTAATTTCCAGTTTTGTCTGGTCCCTCTACTTTGGAATGACCCTTGATCTTTTTCCAGTAGATGGTCATCCCATTCACGGTGACCAGATTATCAATGTTTTGGATTAACTTCCCTTGTTTTGAAGGGTTTGTTATTAGCACATAACATGCCTCTGGTTTTCCAATTAACCAGGTGCTCCACGAACCCGTTCCGTACATAATCTGAATCTGTGATTATGACCAGTTCGTGGAGTTGATGTTGGACAGTAGTGAGGATGGCCTGATGCACAGCCATCAACTCTGCCACCTGACTACTTCGGGGACCAATTTTGTATCCAGCGGAGGGTTCTGGGGACTCATTCACCCATGCATTCCCTACGCCGGCCACAAGTTCTTTTTCCCCGTTGTTGTCAACATGGTAAGAGCATCCATCCACATAGACAGTGGGCATTCCCTCACACTTGTCTTCTTCAAAGACTTTGTGTGGGGAATTAAGGTTTGCCTCCATGTTGTCCTTGATTTTTAGACTTTCGTCCTCGAGACAGTTTTCTCTGGCACAATCATGTAAGTCAGCCAGACCTTGCCCGAGTGGACTCTTCTTGTTTTGGCCGTATCTGACCTTCACAGGAAAGCCTTGCATTGACAGAACCCAGGAAGTAATTCGGAAGTTACTCACATTTCCGGCCCGGATTCTGTCACTTTGGAGATATTGCAGAGGCTGATGTGGAGTCTCCACTATGATGTGTTCCCCCTGGATGAACGGGCGGTAATTCTTCAATGCCCACACCATTGCCAGGAGTGCCTTCTCACAATCGTTGACTTTTTCCTCCACAGAGGATAAAGTTTTGCTCGCATAGGAGATTACTTTATTGACCTTGTCATGCTTTTGGTATAATACTGCCATCAAGCACGTATTAGAGAACCCTGTCTCCAGGAAAAACTCCTTGTTTATGACAGGGTAAGCTAGGCAAGGCGCTTGTGAGAGGCTTCTCTTGAGTTGTCTTACTGCCTCAGATTGTTCTGGACCCCATTCCCACTTGACCCCCCCTGAAAGAGATGAATCAGGGGTCTGGTGATCTCTGCGTAGGCCTCAATGAACTTTCTGCTGTAATTAGTCAGTCCAAGGAGGCTCCTTAGTTCCCGCAGAGTTGTGGGGTCTTTCAGTCTCTGAAGTGCTTCCACTTTCTTTTCCTGGGGACAGAGACCCTGAGGAGTAACCTCATGCCCCAAGAAATTAACACGGGTTCTACACCACTGTGCTTTCTGAAAGGAAAGTTTTTCTCCGTGGCCCTCAACTTGGTCAGAACATAACGGATCTCTGCTATATGTTCCTCCACAGTTGAACTTTTGATGAGGACTGCATCTACATAAGCCAGGTTACCCCTCGCACCCAGGTCGGGCATGGTCTTGTGTAGGAAAATGTTGAACTCATTGCCGGAGTTGAGGTATCCGACGGGAGTCCGGGTCCATGTGTACTGCTGTCCCCCAAAGGTAAAAGCCAGTTTGTATTGGTCCTCCCTACTGACAGGCACGGTCAAGTATCCATTGGTCAGCTCTATTGCAGTGAATACCTGTGACCCCTGAATCTGGGCCAGCCCTTGGTCAATGTAGGGCAGAGGCCATCGGGAAGTATGGACCCGTTTGTTGAGCTCCCTAAGGTCGGCACAGAGTCTCCACTGGCAGTTTGGCTTCAATATTCCCAGCACCGGATTATTGAAGGTGCTGTGTACTGGACGGATTATTCCCCGGGACTCAAGGTTCTTAATTATTTCAGTAAGGGACTTCATGGATGCGAGAGGCAAGCGATATTGTTTCACAAACACTGGAGTCATGTCAGGGTCCGTGGGAATTGTTGTTGTGTGGATGTCGGTGCAACCACAGTCATATGAGTCTACCGCAAAGAGATCTTGAAAATCCAAGAAAACTTGTTTCAACTTTTGCTTCTGTTCCAGAGTCACACAGGCATCAGCTAGGCTGACTCTCTCCTCCGGTAATGGCGTGTTCTGAGTTTGCCGCTGTGTGATCTGATTTAAACCAAACTTTGACAAGTCGTTGAGCCCCCAAAGCGAGGTCTTCGTAACCACAGTTCTCATTGTGTTTGATCTTATTATCTCAAATACTTGCATGCTGGGAATAGGGTGATTATTATTAACACCACTACAGTTCCCTGGAAACTACATAACATTCTGTAATATGAGAATGGTTTAATTTTTTCGGCGGCTATCACCCGCCCAGTTATATATGACTCTCTCTTCTACCATCTGCCTGAAGACTGGAAAGACTTCTGGTTTTGCTATCTCAGTGGCCTCCTCCAGCTGGGTGGAGAAGTCCCTGGTCAGAGTGCTGATTTGGACTGGAGGCATCATGGACCTGGAAAATCACCTCAACCCTCCTGAAGTCACAAGTCACATCTTCCTTACCATAAGGGCAGGAAGTGTACACCAGGAAGTTCCCCCCATGCCGGGTAAAGATCCTGTCTGGTGTTATATTGTCATCACTGTCACTATCAAAACAGTCCTTGGGGATTGGTCCTAACAGTTCATTTCCTAAATCAATGGAGAAATGTCGGTCATCAACCGCCATTCCAATAATGGTGCCTGCGGCTAGAGTGATACTCTTTAAGTCGCTGTTATCCACCTCTATTGGAATGTTGTCATGTTCTATGTTGACTAATGATGTGCTGTTGGAGCGGAACATTTAGATTAATATAAGCATCAGGGTTTTTCAATTTTTGTCCTCTTTTAACTTTCACTTCCAGGGAGAATTGTCGGGTCCTTTCTGGGATGGTGACTTCCTCTTTAATCTGAATTTCAACTGCATAAGGTAGCAATTGAGCTGACCTAAATGCTTTTTCTGGATCATCAAAGCCCATGGGATTATCCGCTAATCGGGAACAAGCTTTGAAGTTTATTAGGTCCAAATTAATAGCAAAGCGATTGAGAATGTCACTGCCTAAGTAAAGGGCGGCAGTGACATCTCGCACGACCCAACAATTATGGACTATGCTCTTGTTGCCAATGGAGATTTTGAGCATACACTTGCTTTGCAGGCGATGTTTCGAATTGGGTGTTTCCAGATCCATTTCCCATTTGTCTATCAGTTTGAATGTTGGAATGGCTGGATCTTTTGGGAGTTGGCGGAACATGGCTTCGCTGATGATGCTCTTACCGTTGTTCACACACACTCGGGCGAGAACAGAGTCCTTTCCATCATTTAGCTGAACAGGGATGAACAACTGCTCTCCAATTTGCTGAATATCAGCCAGGCTCTCAGCTGATTGCACATCTTTCTGGACTATCGGAGTGGGAATGTCTGATTGTGGATTAGTAAAGAATTTCAGAGTGTTTCCTTCCAGTGTGGAATACCACCTTAAACTGGAAGGAAGGTTAATTTTCAGAAATAGAGAGGACCCCCCATCACCAGTCTGTTGTCCTACTGCTATTACTGTCACATCTGGAATTTGGTTGTTCTGGAAGTGAAATTCTACTTGGTCAGATTTTTGTTCAACCATGCGGCACGTGCTGTTTAAACTAACATGGTTGACACTCTGCTTTAATTTTATTGGTTGGCTAGTCTGGGTCCAGAGGACCTTGTTTACGCAATCTATTAGGGGTGACAACCTTCTCAGGAGGTCATTCCCTAGTAAACAAGGGGTGCTCTCTGGAGTCACTACTATGACCGGATGTTTCACTTTGTGTCGCCCAGGTTTGATGTCCAAATCCGCAGTCCCCTCGACGGGAATTTCCTTCCCGTCAAAGTTCTGAAGTTGTCCAGGAAGCGAGGCGAGAGGAATTTGGTAATTCTCCCCCCTTCCTAAATTTAGCTCATCAAAGGCCCTTTTGGACAGAAGGGTAGCTTGGGATCCAGTGTCCACCAGTGCCAAAATTGTACCCTGCCCCTGTACTTGTACCGGGGCATAGTATCTTCCCTCCTTCTGCTCAAGGGGGCACAGATAATGCACATTTTTGGACAACTGGTGGGCTAATTTTCTGGTTTTGGACATTGAGAGAGAAGAGATTTGGGCAGAGTTTGGCAGGGAGTTTTGGGAATCTGAAAGAAAAAGTTGGCAACTGGATATGGTTTTGGGTTCCCCTGGTTCCGGTTCTGGGCTGCCCCCCCCCCTTTTTGGAGGCAGTCCCCAGGATGGGTTTGAACCAGGGATTTTCGGTATTGTTGGTTCTGGGATAGAATGATGAGCGGCGACAGCTCAATCCCCACATCTACCCAGTCTATGGATGCGGTTTTGGGTTCCCCTGGTTCCGATTCTGGGCTGCCCCCCCTTTTTGAAGGCAGTCACCAGGATGGGTTTGAATCAGGGGTTTTCGGTCTTGTTGGTTCTGGGATAGAATGATGGGCGGGAACAGCTCAATCTCCACATCTACCCATTCTGGGTTGGAATCCTTTGGGACCCATTTTTGCTTGGGAGGAGTGACCCCATCTCTGAAGGAGAAGATCCTTTTCCCAGGATCCTCTGAGGATCCCTCTCCCTGAAATTGGAAGACCTGTACCTCCTCCACAAAATGGGTCTGTTTGGTGGCAGACTTTCAGGGGTAGGAGATTTTGTTTCCGGTTCCTGGGTTTCCAGGGGCTGTTTACAAGTGAGGAAGGAAGCTTCCTCCAGGGCTTTACACCCCCCTTCCCCTTTAGCCTCCTCCCGGGGAACCAGTGGGTTATCGGGGTGCTGCCCCCATCATTGTTCTGGAGCACCAGGCCCAGAGTTTGGGGCATTCTGCGCCGGCATGCTCATCTGAGGGTTCTGCTGAGCCCTCAGCCCGCGACCCAGCTCCTGTGCCATATTTTGGACCTGGCGCTCAAGTTGGGAAACCCGCCCAGGCTGATACGGGGTTCTATTTTCTCCCTTGGGCTGATCCCGGGAAGGGTAGCTATCCCTTCTCTGGTAGTAGCCCCGGTTGGGAAGATTTGGGTACCCCTCCACCCTTGGCCTCCCCTCTCCCGGATTAGGTTGTCTGGGCTCAGGGAATGGAAGGATGGATGATTTTGGGGCTGGAAATTGGGTGGATACCTGGGAAAAATTTCTGCCCAGGGTTTGGTGAAATTCTGCCCTCCTGTGGGAAGTTAGGAGGGAGGTTCCCTGGGTTGGGTACCTGGTTGGATCCCCCCACTTGGGCTGGAGGAGTCCACACATACCCCAGGATGGGTCTGTTTCCCTTGTAGCGGGGACATACATAGTCAGGGGAGCGAGGGACCCCATTTGTGGGACTACTTCCTTGACTCCCTGTCTGTGACTGGCCCAAGGGCCTTCTGGGCTTAGAATTATTTGGTGCAGGCAGGTTTTTAGGTCCCCCCATCTCCAAATCTAAAATGGGGGCAACCTTTACCTCTGCCACCTTGGCAGCAGCAGGGGTGCTGTTGGTTTTGGGGTTTTGGAGCTGATTCTTATTTTCTATCGGTTTCTGCACCTCATAGATGCGGGTGGCTTGCTCAATGATCCAGTCTAAAGATCTTTTCTCGTGAAAATATCTCGCAAGCTGGGTCATTATGTATTTCGGTAAGGCATGGAAAAACATATTAACAAATTCTTTACTGTCCGTGCGCACCCTTTTTGTAGTCTGCACAAAAGCACGCTTTAACTCCTGCACAAATTCTTGTGGGGCCTGATCCTCCCCACATTGCAAATTGTAGGCTGCCTTGCGAGCCTCTTGGGTATTTCTGTGAACAAAAAAATGTTTCAAGATGGCCGCCCTATAGGTGGACCATCTTGAATGATTTTGGTCCTCCAGCCCCGCAAAGAAACTGGAGTATTCTGGGGAGAGTGTCAATTTCACATACTCAATGCAGCTACTGCTGTCCTTCAAATGGAAAGTCTCCATCATTTGCTCATAAAGCTCCAAGTGTTCCCAAACAGAATACTTGGCGTTCTTGTCATAAGGCGTGATGACACTCCTTATTGCCTTAATCTGTTTTAAGGGGTCCTTAAGCAAGGCCCTTTTTGCCTTGTTGGCCTTTTTGGTTCGGGTAACCCTGGTCCATTCATCCTCTGACTCAGAAGCACTGCTCCCAGAGGTGCCCGTCTGATTTTCCAGGTTTTCCCGGATTCTGCGAGCCTGGGAATGACTGGCAGAATGTGGGGACCTAGTCTCCTGTGTCCTGGGCCGCTCAGAGGAGTCTTCAGATCCCTCTTTGCTGCCAGGATTTGATGGGTACCCCCCCCCCACTGACCTAACTGGGCAGAGGTTTTTAGGATTCCCTTAGTGGGCGTACTTTCCTGGGGTTCCCCACTAAATTGTACTGTGCTTGGGTGCCCATACCTGGATGCCCGCCCATCCATTCCTGGGAGGTACTGGCCTATGAACCCCATACCTTTGGCTGGATAGTAATCTGCCATCCCTGTGGCCCTGTGCTCATGTGCGCCCGGGGACATGGGGGTGGCAGAGTCCAAGGACTGGGAGAGATGGAGGCCTCTGGTAATAGGGCTCCTGAGGTTATGCTCAGGTGTTTCCCTTTCCCAGCGAACTTCATCTCTGTCAGCCCCTGCTCCCTGTTGCAATGCAAGAGCCTGCGCTTTCAGTTTCTCAGTTAAGGCCTTACTAGACTCTATCAGTCTCTCCTGCATGGCTTCCTGTTGCTGGAGCCTATCATTGTGCTGACAGAGAGCCTCATTCTCTCTCTGTGCCTCCTAGTTGGTCCTGGAATACTGGGCCAGTCTTTGCTGCAGGAGGGTTACCTCCTGAGTCCCATCACTACTGGCCTGTTCCTTTCTTGCCAGAGCATCTTCCACCCTCCTGGTGTGCTCTAACAAGTTCTGATGCTCTTTTTGGAGGTCACCCAGTCCCTGGAGGGCCAGGTGATTTTCTTCATTTTTTTCTTTTAATTGGCAGACTTCCTGGCATAAGGTGTCTCTTTCCTGACTAAGAGGCTGCATCTGTGCCACCAGGTCGTCCCTCTGCCTTTGAAAGGCACCAGCTTTCTGGCGTTCTTGATCAAACTCTGCCTGGGTATCCAGGTCTTTCAAAATCAGTTTATTGCTCTCTGCCTTTTCCCTATCTAGGTGGCTTTGCAGGGTGACTACCTGCTCTGCGCATGCCCTATTGAAGTCCAGTTGTTGCTCCAGCTTTTTCTGGCTCTGCAGTAGGGCATCCAAACCTTCTTGGTACTCCTTTTGCAAGGCCAGAAATATGTTATCCTGATCAGACTTTTCCTGTTGCAAGATACCCATATCCTCTTTTATTTTAATGATCTACTGCCTACTATCATTTTCTGACTCCTGGCTCCTCTGCAGCCTCTGCTCGGAAGAGACCAGCTCAGATTGGGCCTTCTCTAATGCCATCAGTTGCCTATTTGCCAGATCTTGGCTTTCAGCACATTTGTCCTGTATGGCTCCCATATATAAATATAAATATGCCGCTACCCTGGCAATCTTGTTGTGCTCATCCTTGTCCTTAGGGGCCATATATAGTTCACTCAGGGCCACATGTAATGGACCCTGATCTCTCCATATGTCTGACCCTGTTTCAGTGATCTGGGGTGCGATTGCCTGCAACCAGACCGCCTGGTCCTGATGAGCCCACTCACCTCTCACAAATAGCTTATGTAAGAGGTGTTCTCTGGCTATTTTGATATCTACCAAGGTCGTCATTCTGGAAATTGATTTCCTTCCTGACTTACAGAAGTCTATATTTTATTTTGCAAAACAGACCGTTTCCTTAGAGCGTTCCTTTGAGGGGTGTTTTTACAGTGTAACACGGCATGGAGATCCAACAGGATTATGTATCCTGTCAGTTAGCACACCGTATTAATCTGCACAAGTGATAGATCTAATCCAGATTCCCGGACGAGCCCCCAATCTGTTAAGTGACTTCAATTCAGCAATCCCACTAAGTCAGTGCCTCGTCTGGGACGCCCAAGGGAAGCCCTTATTTATATATTTTTATGACAAGTTATACTCTGGATGATAAACCCTTATATAACGCCGCTCCCTTTGAATCCCCCTGACCTCACTAAGCCAAGAAGTAGGTTTGTTTTGCAATTTAAAAGGTTTTTGAGAAAGTAAACAATATATATATCACACTTTTATAATAAATTAATATTTGATATCACACTTAAGAATATGACAGTGATCAACAATGGATAATATTACAATTGTACGCTTATTTAATTACTTAGGAGTTGGTATAGGAAGGAAAAGGTAACTGAGAATGCTTTTAGGGTTTCAAGGAAAAACAATGATGGAAAGAATTCAGTACAGAAATAAACTGATAGGGTTTCACAAGACATAATATGTTAACTTTTCCCCTTGTGGCAATTCACTCCCCCCCATGCAATATAAGGAGATGGAGTAAAGCACGCAGTTTTCAGGAATACAATCACACTACAATACGAATTTCAGTTCCCCCCTAGCAAGCTTAGAGAAACAGGGATGGTTTTAAAACACAGGCAAAATACTTTAAATGTGATTTGCAAAGAAGGGATAAATATGCTAAAAATGATTTTAATTCCCTATAGGAGGTTTAGGGTAGGTGATAGGTACTTAAGATTAGTTCAAGTCACACTTGCGATGCTCAATGAGGGATTAGCAGGTTGAAAACGAATTTTAGCAGTTCAAGCAAAAGCGGCTATTTTGACAGGAGCTCATTTTTCAATTCGCGGTAATTTTTCCGAATGTGTCGAGTGCGATAATGGAATAACTATAACGAACCGACTTCTTGCAAAGCTTAGATTCTTAGCTTTAAAATGAAAGTTCAATCTCGTTCCTAGCACCTACGATTCCAAAGATACGGATGATTTTATGAAGGTAGTTTTTCAGAAATGAAATAATGATTCAAAATGGCAAAATCACACTTTTATAGGTTTAAAATCGGAGAAGGGACACACAATTCTATGATGCAGTTCTGGACAGGTTAAAATGGTTTGAATCAGATTATTTTAGACTAAGAGATTGGTTCTGGCACAGTTCTAGCTGAGTACTCACACTATGAATTTGAAATAGGCCGTCAAGGTCTGATCAGGTTTGGACTGGACTCCTGGCGGGTGGTTCTGAAGTCACAGCTCTCTGGGTCAGCTCTGCTCTGCACTTCACAGCGGTCTGGTCTCTGGTTCTGGCAAAAGTTCTTGGCACTGCAGAGCGGTCTGTTCTCTGGTTCTGCTGGTCTGGATCAAGTGGATTCTGGATACAGCACTGATTTCTGGGTACTGGCACAGGGTTCTAGCCAGAATTAAACAGCTCAGCCCGGCTGCTTGAATAATTTGCAAAAGATTTTGAAGCCTGCTGAAAAAGTTTTGAAGTCTGGATTCTAGGTTCTGGAGATGGTCCTTCTGGATATTGTCTGGTCCGGCAAAACGCTTCACAAGAAAATGGAAAGTGAGTGTGTTGCCTGTCCAAAGCAGTCTCTTTTTATGGGTTTTTGAAAATGGGTGTGTGCATGGCCATAACTAAGCCTGCCCCTCACTACTTATCATTGGCCAAGCTCTCCTCTCTCCCTTGAATGGGGGAAGGAATGGAGTTTAATCAGGCATCAATTTTATGGCATACAGAAAGAACACTCCCCTTGTCAATATGCACACAAATCTATTTTTGATCCAAATACATATTTATCTATGTACCATTTTTCTAATATTATATGTCCAGTTAACATATTTTCTGTAGCACCAAACCATCTGATCCCTGTCTTTGTAAGATGTTGTGTCCACTTATGACAGAATTATGCCCTTTTCATCAAGAACACAACCTCTAAATGTTTCCAGAATTTACACAAACATGCACAAGGAATATGGGCATCAGATGATAAAGTGTCAGATTTTTAACATACAGACATTCGGAGTAATACCTTATTTTCCGCTACTACCCCCCAGAACATACCACAGAGTCCTAACACCTCTTAAAATGTGCACAGAAAAATCACAAGAATGATATTAATTATATAATTTTGACAAGTCCGTACTATGAATTATCCATCTTTTTAAAATTATGCTCTGGGCCAGAGGGGTGTGGTTTCCCAAAGCACATGATGGAATTTCTGGTTTATCCACTTCCTCCAACTCAAGTTGCTCACAGAGGCAGTGCTCCTCCCAGTTTCTCCCAAGAGGAAGCCATTTACGACCCCCCTAATTTAACATTAGGAAGGCTCATTGTTCTGTTTCCATGCTGCCAGGTGCTCCTCCCCTGATTCAATCAGAGAGTTGTAATCTCCTTTTGGTGGGAACAGCAGAAGGCAGCCAGGCCTGTGAATGCAGTGGCTGTGCAAGTTTCAACTCCTGTCGGTGGTAGTTGCCGGGCAGAATTCAATCTCTTCAAGCCAGGCTTCATCCAAATGTCACTTTTGTTCCCAGTTTTCTTCATTCAAATCAAACTTACAATGTTTACACATGCAGCTAGAACGCTGATTCTAAGTTCAAAACTATGACATTTAAACAGTTGCAACCTATGTGACACTCAAAGTAGGTCACTCATTTATTTTAAACATTTCGATTTTAGTGGTTTTAGATCCAATTTCAGTTAAGCTGCTGACATCTACAGCTCAGCCAGTTTTGTTATAAACATTGTTTTGGGCTCTTCATCTTTCCAGATTTTGTATGCACACAAGACTACATTCTGCCAAATGTCTGCTGGTGTTCAGTGAGATTTTTGAATATCTTGCAATGTTTAAAATAGGCATTTTTAGCTTGCATGTCAGAGAAACAAAGGTGATTTCAAAGCACTTTTTGAGCTAACAGGCACTGCTGTTTTTCCTTTGGCACCACGTTTCACTCATGGCGCTTCTGGCCCATCACGCTCGCACTGGTGGGTGGTAGGTCAGGCGACCATTTTGGTGTACACAAAACTGCGCAGTTTTCCTGGATTCTGTCGCAAATGTGGGCTTTTTGGCCATCTTGGATTTTCTAAGCCCACAGCACCAAATGTGGCAGCATAATAACTTGTACGTGGGTCAAGACACCCAAAAGGAATAAACCAGGATCAAAGCAATAGGAGGAGCTGTAGTTATAGGATGAAGCCAAGCAAGTGCGCGTTCTATCCACAGGTGCAAAGGAGCAACCAACAGCAGAAGAAACCGAAGTTCTCCCGTCCCAGGTTTGACACCCTGCAGATCAGAGAAGGAAGGAAGCCTAACAGGATTCAGGCCAATGTAAGTCAATTGTGGACCGCCCTTGGGAGGAGGGGAGGTTTGGAGACGGTGGGGGGGCTGCAAATCCCCATTACTCCAGGGGCCGCCGAAGAGGATACCAAAAAAATAACTTAGGACCCACGGACATGTACTTGCTGTTACAATGGTTCAGAATTTCAATTGGAAGCGACTAGAGTAGCCAGTCATAGCTGCATTTCCCCAAATGTGTAAATATAATCACTAAATATATACTCTTAAATATAATAACCCCTGCAGAAACCGATAAAGCAAATTTAAAGCTTTCAATAAGGTCGATGGGACTATATGTATACGGTATTGGTTAGGATCTGAATCTAGGGTGGGGGGGTATTTTCTTGATATAAGCACGTTTCTATATGACCTGCAGAAAGTGTCAGTGATCACTAATGGCTGCATCTCACCTCGTTTTTTATTGCATACGGGTATGCAGCAGGGATGTCCACTGTCCCCGCTATTGTATTCCTTGGCCATCAACCCTCTCGCTGTCAAGTTCAGGATAGATTAACTCAGAACGGGCATTAAGGTTGTCACGGACGAGCACCACATGCCCTTATACACTGATGCTATGTTATTACATATTAATCGCCTTCCTATGACCCTACCACGCATCTTGGATCTGCTTATTGAATTTCAACTGATAGCAGGATATAAGGTCAACTTTGACAAATTGGAAATAATGCAGCTGAGAGCAGATATCCCTTGGAATCCAGAGGATTCAGACGGATGCTATCAAGTACCAGATCATCTCCATTAACCCCCCCACTCCCTCTATCAAAACGTTCAGAGACCTTGACTAACAATTAGGCCAATTCACTTGGTGACATGAAAAGGCTAAAATTAATATTCCACAAATAAGTAGAAGTGATGGAGAACAGCCCTCCCACCCCGGAGGACAAATTATCAAGCAACACAATTGTGCTGGATTAAAAGATGTCTCAGTTCCTCCGACAAACCCAGGTGGAGATCAGTGGAAATGGCCATGCTCCAACCCTTCATCCCGGTCTAGATAATGGCCCTCATTACAACCCCGGCGCTAAACCATGGCGCTATTAGCACCATGGTTGGTGCCGGTGTTGTAACGAGTCCGCCATGGTGGAATGGGGAAATACCGCCCCATTCCAAGGTTGGCGGGGCGGTATTTCCCCATGCCGCCATGGCGCCATGGCCCTTCCCCATTCCCATTTGCCCCATAGGGCTCAATGGGACTGGGGAAGGCGCTAATTACGGCACCGTAAATTACGGTGCCGTAATTAGCTCCTAGGTCCCTTTGCGGGTTGGTTTTTTAACGCCTGCTAAAAGTGCCACCCGCAAAGGGACCTCGTAATCGGGCGTTAAGGGTTTAACGGCACAGACACCTTTTACGGCGCCGTTAACCCCTTAACGCCTGGATTGTAAATCACTTTACCTCCTAGAACGATCCCTAAACATGTCAAGCAACATCCTTTAGTCGGTCTCATGATCAGTCAAATGCTGGCATCAGACACTGCGACTCACTTCCACTCCTATTAAATGTAGCTGCCATGGCTTAATATTAAATCTGTGCTTGATTGTTGGAAGCGACCAGTGCATTGTGCATGGTTCGGCTTGACGAGTGCTTGTGAAACATTGTGAGGTCCATACCTCTAATCTTGTCATGCTGTCTGGCTGTTGAGTTTCAGACTGTCGGAATCAAGCGGTCGTAGGTGAGCGCAGCTTTTGGCATCAGGGCTGAGGGCCGTAGCTCTTGAAGTAAGTCTTCGAAGTCTGGTATGTTTGCCGGTTAATAGTGTATGGCTCGAGGGCCGGCTTGGAGGGCCATGTAGGAGATTGCTGTGGATGTATCATATTTCGACTCCCTGGGGACAGTCGAGTTGAATTGATCACATAAGTGATCGCTGTGTATGGACCTTATTTTGACTCCCTGTGGACAGACGAGTTGAATTAAAATTGAGCTCTGAAGCCATGCTTGCGTTGGAGAATGTTTGGCACTAATTCAATGACTCACTCAATGCAGTAGCGTGAGAGTTCTACCATATATCAGACATTTGACTGTGCTGCTGGTAAAACGGGTAACGATTTGTGTGCTCTGGCTGGTGGGGGTGTGCACAGTGAAGCCATTACTATACTCCTATAGAGTGCTCTAGTGAGAGTTACAGTGGGCGTGCGGTTTGTGCGTAATGAAGGAACAGCTCGACTATCAGTCAGGCAATGTTTCACGTTACATTTGAGTTAATAGATTCTCCCACCGCCTGTTTTGGCTGATATAAACAACAGACTGAATGGGTGTGTATATATAATGGGTCTGGTTTTAAGAGAAGCCGAAAGAAAGGCAAGCATGTCTTTGGCTGATGTCTGCATCAGCTTGGAAGAGGAAATGCATGCACAATAACTTTTGTAAAGCAGATTAAGTGTCTTACCTCGTTTGTTTGAGTCTTGGGTGGAACAAGACGGTTTGAACATGACAGACTGATCAAGTTCCACTCAAGAGGAAGATGATACATCGCTCCTGTCTGAGACAGGGTCAGTAAGTCACTACAAAGGGGAGGTTAGGTCAAGCTTGCCCTTCAAATGTGAGAATGGGCAAAATAATATGTTGATCGATGCGGGAGCAAGTCATTTAATTGCACTCAACATAGTCTTGCAGTGTTTTATTAGATTATATGACACAGTTGTCTTTGAAGTCAGAACTAGCACTGTTTTATTAAATGAAGTGAAGCATTATTATTAAAAGAAAAAAAAGAGATCCTGAGAACAGTATTGACCAACAGAAATGTATCTCTAATGACACCACAAGTAAGCCTCTGGAAGTAACTAAAGTCACGTCTATTCCTGTTGAAGGACAGAATGGTGGAAATTGTCCCCAGTGTGAGGTTGTTAAGCAGAATAACCACAAGGAGGGCAAGAAAGACCAAGACTATGAAGAATCACGTGGCTCATAAAAACAGAGGGGCTAGGAAATTTCATAGACAATTCTTTATCCTAAAAAGTTAGTGCAACCTGCCCACAATCAGTGGGGTTGCACTTGCTGCCAGAGGTAATAGTAATTAAAGAAGCTCTGCCAACAATTGCCTGTAGGAGCACTAATTGTGAGAGTGAGGGGAATTAAATGTTGGTGATTGGAGATGTTACATAAGTGGTTGCACAAAGTATTGAAGATGTCAATGAAAAGATATTGAAGACTTGCCCAATCGGCAAGAGTAAAAACTATAGTAGGAAAAAGGTGCCAACAAAAGAATGGTCTGAGGCATTGGTTCTGTACAAATATTAATGAAGACGTTGAAAGAGAAAGAGATAAAAACAGGGTTGTGTAGAGGTTCCAAAGTCTGTTGAAATGCAATCATCTGAGGGGGTAGTATTTGAGATAGTAGAAGAGACTCATGATAGTCAGAATGGAATGAGGAAGGATGATAGTGGGGAGTCTATATAAGCATCAGTGGCATTGAATACACCGGTTACAGGTAGAGGTATGAAGGTGAGAAACATTGATCACTCAGGCTCATACCAAAAACTAGCAGTATGTCCCACTCAGTCTGAGCGACTAAACAACATAGTAGCCCTGGTGAATCCAAATGCTGATTCCTTCTCAGTAGTCAGAGAATCAGTTGAGTGTGCAGAGAAAAACATAACTTTAAATAGGGCCAAAATGGTCTAACTTTTTTCAGTCATCTCAGAGGTGTCTGATATTTCATCTAGTGATATCAGGTTTGTTCATATGTACGATGGGAAAAGTTTGGGGAAAGAAAAAATGCATTTTTATTCCCAAATGGTGAAGCAAATTGTTCTACAAAGTCACACAGAACTCTTAAAAAGGGGATATGACAGCATTGATGGCCTAAGTAAGAGGAAGGTGGAAAGTCATAAACACACATCAGGAGGTATTTTGGATAAACTCAATATTAAATGCTGTGAGAATAAAGGCAGAGTTAGGCAAGTTACCTTTGATTTGGAACAAACAACTTGGGCATTACTCACCTCCCTACTCAAATGTTTCCCTTCCAATTAAATTACCAGAACCAAATAGAGAATGTAGGATTATGTCATGGAATACACAGGCCATAATAGCTTTCTGGATGGGGGAATGTGTGACATTTTTTCTCCTGTTTACAGGAGACCTGGTTCCTCTCCTCCGAAATACTAGATGTATTTATAGTGGTGAAGAAAATAGCTAAAAAAGGCCCTCATGGCTGCCCATATGGCAGGACTTTAACAGCTATTAAGAATCTTGAAGGTTACACCATTAAGAAGTTGCCGATTATGTCTGATATGATTTTAGTCACGTTAACTGAAGAGCATCAAACAGGAAATGTCCATTCAGTAATGTTGATTAACGTCTATTATAACCCGTTTAAGGCAATTTTGGATGAAATCATAAAAGAAATAGATAATTTGTTAGTGGAAATCTCCCTCAAAGGTGGGAATCAGCTGATAAGAGACTTTATTTGTGTAAGTCCATTGATTCAAATTGAGGATGTTTCACCAGATGATATGATGGGCATGTTGAATAAAATGTATAAAAGTGAACAAGGCAAAAAGGTGATGGGATTTTATGGGCACACTTCTTGGTGAGGTGACGCTGTAAATATCAAAGCATTTGAAGTAACAAGGACAGTAAAAAGTGATCACGCTATTTTAACTGCGTTAGTGATAAATCTGTTTGGGCAACAGGAGTTGTGTACTTCAAAATGTGTGGGTTTGATAAATAACACGACAGGTAATTGAGGTTCACAATTTGGTCGGAGACTGAAAGAGTAAACTGAGTGGGTGAAAATTGGTGCGGATCGGTAGAAGAAGATACTAAGAATTTTGCCTGTTCACCTTTGGAATTTGTAAACACATTTAAAATGTTGAAAATACAAACAGATACGCCTGTATGGAAGAATCAGCTTTTCTTGGAGAATAGAACAAATGTATATGATAGAGAAAGAAGACTTCAGAAATGTGCATGAAGAAAGAATGTAAAAGGGTGAACAATAGCACTGATAACTTGGAAGCAAAAAAAAGGTAAATTAACTTTTAGAAGTGTGTTTTTAAGACGTGGCTTGGAAATTAAAGACTTCAGAAATATATTAGAGTGAAACAAGATCTAACGGGAGATATAATTCAAGGGAGCTCTAAGTCTATCTTGTGGAAACCTAACCGCAAACACGAGAGTCAGATAACTAAACAATCTTCTGATATTGCTGAACAGTTGTGGGTAGATCACTTTCATGACGAGTATTTGGATCACATAATCACACGAGGTGGTAATGATAATAACTTGGAGGCCTACCCAATCTGGGACTACACCTTTTGATGTAGATGAAATAAATATGCTGATCGATAAATTAACTTCATCGAGGGCTTGTGGCCCAGATGGAGTTGGGAATGCCCTATTGAAAAATCACTTGCCACTCTGGGCAGATATATTGTTTCGTTTATTCACTCAGGTGTTAACACACATTGTTTCCCAGAATCGTGGAATCATGCAATACTATGTCCTATCTTTAAAACTGGGTAAAGATAAAACCCTTTAAATTATAGACTCATTTGCTTAATAGATGTCTCTTCAAAAATGTTGGCGGATTTGATTCTAAAGGATTTAACCAGGTGGGTGACTGAGGAGAAGATACTCTCCCCATTACAGATGGGTTATCTAAAGGGAATTGGTACTATTGTTAGTGGTTTCACTTACTCTCCTGTCTAGCTCAGGCAGGTAATGTACAGGCAGAACTCTATGTCGCGTCGTTGGATTTCTCCTCAGTGTTTGATCACGTCAATAGGAATGCCCTATGGGCAAAGTTATCTAAATGGGGAATAAATCGAGGGCTGCTAAATATGCTACAATTATGGTACTCTGACAACACGGCAAGAGTGAGATTGAACATTGAGGGGGATTTATCAAGGAAAAAACATGTGAATAGAGGAGTCTGCCAGGGATGTGTGGTTGCACCCATTTTGTTCAATCTATACATGGCAGACTTGTGAAAGGTATCAATGGGTTGGCATGTATATCCTTCGAAATGTGGAATATTGAGAACAAACTTTTTAGCAAATGTGGATGCACTTTTGTTATTAGACTTTACACCGGAAGGTTCACAGCAAGCTCTCACCAGGGTACATGACTATTTAATGACAAATAAGTTGATTCTAAACGCGGCTAAATCAAAGATCACGAGAATATCAAATACTATCAAGAATAAGAGCTATATGGGGTCAGTAAATAAGTGTCGGTGTTGGAAGTAAATGCATTTATTTTTCAAGGGTTTCTGTTCACAGCAAAAAAATCTCAGGCTGTGCAGAAAAAACAGATTAGAAGCAAAATTAAGAACATGCACCTCCATGTTAAAGGTGGTTAACTCCCGCTCATATTCCCTTTACCCATTCATAGAGTTTTTTAGACCTAAGGTGTCTCCTATTTTACAGTACAGCATTGAATTAAATGTATTGGTAAATAGAAAAGAGCTAGATAGATTGGAGGGTCAAATATTGAAAGAAGTTCCCCATTTGGCTCGATTTGTTCCAATTAGTGTTATCCAATTGGAACTAGGTATCCAGTCTTGGTGGTCTCTGTATATTTTTAAATGCTTAATCCTGTCTTTGAAAATTGTTAAGGGTGCTGAGAATGGAATTTTAAAAAATTTGCTTTTTATGAAAGAACATACTAATAACAGCTTTGTATACAAATGTACTAACATGTTTGTTCAATTCATGACTGATATGAAGTTGAATGAATCAATTTTGCAATGGGATTTGAAAAAGGCCATCAAAGGATGGGATAGGATCTGCGACATTGATATGATATGATATGGCATTTATAACGAGCCTATACACAAGTGTTTCAAGGCGCGACGAGGCAAGGGGGGACAAAGGGAGGACAGACAGCGATCCTACTAGGCCAGGTGTCATTGAGATCACGCAAGTGCATGGGAAGGGAGAAAAGGAAAGTGCGCGGGGGCAAGGAAGAGGGGAAAGTGCAGTACATGGGAAGTGGAATAAATAAGATAAATAAAACACATAAAACAGCCAGCTGGTGGCAAGTGCAAGGAAGTGCATACATAAGTGCTGGAAGGGGGACTGAAGGGATACTGAAAAAATGGTCCCCAAGTGCAGGGATTGCCAGGGAGGCAGTGCAGGTGGGCAGATGACGGGGCCTGGGCCAGAGATCAGAAAAGGGTGGCCAGGTAACCAGTGCAATTTCAGTCAGGAATTCAGCAAGGGAGGGGAGGAGAGAAAGCAGAAGCAAAAAGGAAGGTTTTGAGGTGTTTCCGGAACTGGAGATGGTTCTCCTCGAGTTTCAAGGAGGTAGGAAGGCTTTTCCAGAGAGAGGCCCCTGCCGAAGAGAGTGATCTGCCACCAACTTGTTGCTTGGAGAAGCGACTGACCCTGAGGGAGTTGGAGGCAGAAAAGCGAAGAGCACGAGAAGGGAGATATTTAGGAAGAGAGAGTTGAAGGTATTGTGGCCCCAGACCCCAGAAGGCCTTGTGTACAATGCAGAGGGTTTTGAATTTATTCCTCGCAGCCACTGGGAGCCAGTGCAGAGATTTCAGTCCTGTAGAGATAGGATCCCTGGGCTTGAGGCCAAGGACAAGTCTCGCAGTCCTGTCCTGGATAAGTTGCAGAGGGCGGAGAGTGGAGGCAGGAAGATTTAGATAGAGGCTGTTACAGTAGTCCAGCTTGGAGAGGACCAGGGCTCTGGAGACAGTGAGCTTCTGGGGGAAGGAGAGGAAAGGAAGAATACCTCTAAGGAGGTGCAGCTGGTAGTGTGACTTCTTAGAGACATCAGAGATGTGAGGGGAGAAGGAGAGTGCAGAGTCGAAGATGACCCCGAGGTTTGTAGCCTTGCAGGTGGGAGTGGGAGGAGGACCAAGAGAGGCCGGCCAGAGAGCTGCAGGGAAGGAGGGAGTGGGTGTGCCGATGAGTAGAATCTCAGTCTTACTGGCATTAAGGCAGAGGTCGTTGGCTACACACCATTCCTGGATGGCAGACAGTCAGAGATGAGGGAGGGAGAGGAGGAGGAGGAGGCCGAGGGTAGCCTGAAAATGAGCTGGGTATCATCCGCATAGCACTGAAAGTTGGGACAGAGAGCAGCGATGCGGTGGGCAAGGAGGGCCAGGTAATGGTTGAACAGCCAGGGAGAGAGGTTAGCTCCCTGGGGGACACAACAGGTAGAGATAGGATGTCGGAGAGGAAGGACCCAAGTTGGACCTCGGAGGGTCGGTCGGAGAGGAAAGAAGTCAGCCATGCCAGAGCCTGACCAGTGGTACCCAGGTTATCATGGAGACGGTTGAGCAGGATGGCATGGGTGACAGTGTCAAAGGCAGAAGAGAGATCAAGCAGGATTAGAACGCAAGGGGTGTTAGAGTCGAGGTTGGAGAGCAGGTCTTCACGGATGTTCAGGAGAGCAGTTTCCGTGCTTCTGGCAGCTCTGAAGCCAGACTGATGGTCATGAAGACAACCAACAGATTCAGTGTGGAGATTGAGCTGGGAGATGGCCTGTTTCTCCAGGAGCTTGCCTAGGAAGAGAGTTATGGAGATTGGGCGATAGTTAGCCGGGCCGGAGGGGTCGGCAGAGGGTTTCTTAAGAAGAGGGTGCACAAGGGAGTGCTTCAGGGGGGAAGGCAAGACTCCAGTGGTGAAGGAGTGATTGCAGAAATCCGTCAGGGCAGGAGCCAGGGAGTCAATGTGACCTTGATATTTTTGGAGGAACAAGTGTGAACCAGTTTCGACAAGACTTTCATAGATCGGGCTTGTCTAGAAACCTTGTCTGGAGAGAAAAGGGGAAAGGTAGAGAAGGAGGGAGGAGGGGTGGCTGCAGAAGGGCCAGAGGAAGAGCAGGGAATAGCGGGAGGGGGATGAGAGGAGGAGAGTGAGGACAGGATGTCCTGAGTTTTAGAAATGAATTGAGAAGCCAGTGCCGTGCAGAGGGCCTGGGAAGGGACAGGAGAGGAAGATACTGCGGCAGGATTGGCCAGTTCCTTGCCGATTTTAAAGAGTTCAGCCAAGTAGTTAGATGCCGCTGAGATGCAGGCTTGGCTATGAGCTCTCTTCTTGTTGAGGACGGAGAGCTGGTATTGCCTTTGCAGTAGGCGGCAGGCCAGTTTGTCAGAGGATGAACTTGAAGCATGCCATTTCCTCTCGGCAACCCTACACTTCCGTTTTAGGGTGACAAGGTCTGAGTCATACCAGGAGTTGTACTTGGCTTTGGGCTTCAGGCGGATTCTCATGACAGGGGCAAGAATATCAAGAGTATCAGATATAGCAGAGTTGAGCGTGTAGAGGGCTGTCTCAGGGTGAGAGTCAGCAAGGGGGGGAAGTGGGGGTAAGAAGGTGGCGGCGAAAGCCTCAACTGACACGCGCTTCATGGGTCAGGTGACCAAGAAGGTGGGTGGCAGTGACGGAGGTGGCTTGGCCTGCGGGGTAGGGAGGGTGAGGTGGGAGGATAGGAGAAAGTGGTCACTCCAGGAGAGAGGAGTGGAGAGAGGGACAGAGAGGGGAAGGTCTGAAGAGATCAGAACATCGAGAGTGTGCCCTGCAGAGTGAGTCGGGCCAGAGGGGAGAAAGGTAAGTGAGAGAGAGTCGCAGAGGTCATGAAAGAGTTCAGAGGGGGGACAGGAGGCATCAAGGTGGATGTTGAAGTCTCCAAGAAGGAGGAGTTGAGTGGTTGAGGCCAGGAGTGAGGAGGAGAGGTCCGCCCACTCAGAGAGGAAGGAAGAAACCTGACCAGGTGGTCGATAGATAGTAGCCACAGTAAGGGAATGGCTAGGTGAGAGAGAGAGCCTGCAGACGAGGCATTGAAAAGAGGAGTAGGCCTGCGTAGGAATGACAGAGGCAGGAATCCGCTCAGGGAAGATAAGGGCTACACCCCCACCAGATCGGTTGGGCCTGGGCGTGGAGAGGATCTTGTAGCCATCAGGTAGGAGCGTGTCGAAGCTGGTGACAGAGCTGGCCGTAAACCATGTCTTAGTGAGACCGAGGACAAGGTTTCCCTCCTTGAAGGACTTCCGGGGAGGGGTACAGATCAGAGGTATGCCCTGCACAAGTGTAGAAAGCACCCGAGAGGGGGTAGAGAGGGAGGGGGAAGGCAAGGTAGCCAAGGAAAGGGGGAGGGGACAGAAGGCAAAGAAAGGAAGTTGATGAGACGCGGACAGCATCTATCAAAGAGATGAAGGTTGGCCTGAGGGCCTTGGACCAAGATGGTCCCATTAGAGTAGACATTAATGATGACCTTAGAGGATAGGAAGGGGGCCAGGAGGGCATCCCAACGGGTACCACCATTAATGGGAGAAGAGGAGAAAGGAGAGAGAACAGAGACCATATGTGGGGTCCATAGATCTGGAGAAGGAACAACAAAGAGGATGTCAGTGAGAGTTTCCTTGGAGGAGGCACTGATGTAGGTGTCAGCGATAGGGAGGCCTGGGTTGGAGACCAGGATGTCATTTTTAAACTTTTTACTACCAGACTTAGTGAGGAGAGCAGGATAGTCAATAGTGAAACAGTTTGAAAAGATAGGGGAGACAGAGAGCACCATAGAGTAGGTGGGCGAGGAGGGGATCCAAGGGGTAGACAGACAAGACAGCGAGAGGCAAGTGCACAGGAGAGTGGCACAGGCCACCCCAACTAACCCCCCTGCTCCTCCTGGCCCCTAGCCCCCGCACTCCAAGGCCCTCCCCCCAGGTTTCTTTTTGATCTCCTTAAGCTGCCAATACCAAAGGGTGCCAATCCCAAAGGGCCCCCTTCTCTTGAGCCCCCCCCTATCTCCCAGGGCCCCCCCCTTCCCCTCAGTTACCAACGTACTTGCCGGAGCCCCCTCAGAGGTGTCTGATATTTCATCTAGTGATATCAGGTTTGTTCATATGTACGATGGGAAAAGTTTGGGGAAAGAAAAAATGCATTTTTATTCCCAAATGGTGAAGCAAATTGTTCTACAAAGTCACACAGAACTCTTAAAAAGGGGATATGACAGCATTGATGGCCTAAGTAAGAGGAAGGTGGAAAGTCATAAACACACATCAGGAGGTATTTTGGATAAACTCAATATTAAATGCTGTGAGAATAAAGGCAGAGTTAGGCAAGTTACCTTTGATTTGGAACAAACAACTTGGGCATTACTCACCTCCCTACTCAAATGTTTCCCTTCCAATTAAATTACCAGAACCAAATAGAGAATGTAGGATTATGTCATGGAATACA
This sequence comes from Ambystoma mexicanum, assembly GCF_040938575.1. NCBI lineage: Eukaryota > Metazoa > Chordata > Amphibia > Caudata > Ambystomatidae > Ambystoma > Ambystoma mexicanum. The sequence goes on from NC_090935.1 coordinate 331,306,897, forward strand.
CAGGCCATAATAGCTTTCTGGATGGGGGAATGTGTGACATTTTTTCTCCTGTTTACAGGAGACCTGGTTCCTCTCCTCCGAAATACTAGATGTATTTATAGTGGTGAAGAAAATAGCTAAAAAAGGCCCTCATGGCTGCCCATATGGCAGGACTTTAACAGCTATTAAGAATCTTGAAGGTTACACCATTAAGAAGTTGCCGATTATGTCTGATATGATTTTAGTCACGTTAACTGAAGAGCATCAAACAGGAAATGTCCATTCAGTAATGTTGATTAACGTCTATTATAACCCGTTTAAGGCAATTTTGGATGAAATCATAAAAGAAATAGATAATTTGTTAGTGGAAATCTCCCTCAAAGGTGGGAATCAGCTGATAAGAGACTTTATTTGTGTAAGTCCATTGATTCAAATTGAGGATGTTTCACCAGATGATATGATGGGCATGTTGAATAAAATGTATAAAAGTGAACAAGGCAAAAAGGTGATGGGATTTTATGGGCACACTTCTTGGTGAGGTGACGCTGTAAATATCAAAGCATTTGAAGTAACAAGGACAGTAAAAAGTGATCACGCTATTTTAACTGCGTTAGTGATAAATCTGTTTGGGCAACAGGAGTTGTGTACTTCAAAATGTGTGGGTTTGATAAATAACACGACAGGTAATTGAGGTTCACAATTTGGTCGGAGACTGAAAGAGTAAACTGAGTGGGTGAAAATTGGTGCGGATCGGTAGAAGAAGATACTAAGAATTTTGCCTGTTCACCTTTGGAATTTGTAAACACATTTAAAATGTTGAAAATACAAACAGATACGCCTGTATGGAAGAATCAGCTTTTCTTGGAGAATAGAACAAATGTATATGATAGAGAAAGAAGACTTCAGAAATGTGCATGAAGAAAGAATGTAAAAGGGTGAACAATAGCACTGATAACTTGGAAGCAAAAAAAAGGTAAATTAACTTTTAGAAGTGTGTTTTTAAGACGTGGCTTGGAAATTAAAGACTTCAGAAATATATTAGAGTGAAACAAGATCTAACGGGAGATATAATTCAAGGGAGCTCTAAGTCTATCTTGTGGAAACCTAACCGCAAACACGAGAGTCAGATAACTAAACAATCTTCTGATATTGCTGAACAGTTGTGGGTAGATCACTTTCATGACGAGTATTTGGATCACATAATCACACGAGGTGGTAATGATAATAACTTGGAGGCCTACCCAATCTGGGACTACACCTTTTGATGTAGATGAAATAAATATGCTGATCGATAAATTAACTTCATCGAGGGCTTGTGGCCCAGATGGAGTTGGGAATGCCCTATTGAAAAATCACTTGCCACTCTGGGCAGATATATTGTTTCGTTTATTCACTCAGGTGTTAACACACATTGTTTCCCAGAATCGTGGAATCATGCAATACTATGTCCTATCTTTAAAACTGGGTAAAGATAAAACCCTTTAAATTATAGACTCATTTGCTTAATAGATGTCTCTTCAAAAATGTTGGCGGATTTGATTCTAAAGGATTTAACCAGGTGGGTGACTGAGGAGAAGATACTCTCCCCATTACAGATGGGTTATCTAAAGGGAATTGGTACTATTGTTAGTGGTTTCACTTACTCTCCTGTCTAGCTCAGGCAGGTAATGTACAGGCAGAACTCTATGTCGCGTCGTTGGATTTCTCCTCAGTGTTTGATCACGTCAATAGGAATGCCCTATGGGCAAAGTTATCTAAATGGGGAATAAATCGAGGGCTGCTAAATATGCTACAATTATGGTACTCTGACAACACGGCAAGAGTGAGATTGAACATTGAGGGGGATTTATCAAGGAAAAAACATGTGAATAGAGGAGTCTGCCAGGGATGTGTGGTTGCACCCATTTTGTTCAATCTATACATGGCCGACTTGTGAAAGGTATCAATGGGTTGGCATGTATATCCTTCGAAATGTGGAATATTGAGAACAAACTTTTTAGCAAATGTGGATGCACTTTTGTTATTAGACTTTACACCGGAAGGTTCACAGCAAGCTCTCACCAGGGTACATGACTATTTAATGACAAATAAGTTGATTCTAAACGCGGCTAAATCAAAGATCACGAGAATATCAAATACTATCAAGAATAAGAGCTATATGGGGTCAGTAAATAAGTGTCGGTGTTGGAAGTAAATGCATTTATTTTTCAAGGGTTTCTGTTCACAGCAAAAAAATCTCAGGCTGTGCAGAAAAAACAGATTAGAAGCAAAATTAAGAACATGCACCTCCATGTTAAAGGTGGTTAACTCCCGCTCATATTCCCTTTACCCATTCATAGAGTTTTTTAGACCTAAGGTGTCTCCTATTTTACAGTACAGCATTGAATTAAATGTATTGGTAAATAGAAAAGAGCTAGATAGATTGGAGGGTCAAATATTGAAAGAAGTTCCCCATTTGGCTCGATTTGTTCCAATTAGTGTTATCCAATTGGAACTAGGTATCCAGTCTTGGTGGTCTCTGTATATTTTTAAATGCTTAATCCTGTCTTTGAAAATTGTTAAGGGTGCTGAGAATGGAATTTTAAAAAATTTGCTTTTTATGAAAGAACATACTAATAACAGCTTTGTATACAAATGTACTAACATGTTTGTTCAATTCATGACTGATATGAAGTTGAATGAATCAATTTTGCAATGGGATTTGAAAAAGGCCATCAAAGGATGGGATAGGATCTGCGACATTGATATGATATGATATGGCATTTATAACGAGCCTATACACAAGTGTTTCAAGGCGCGACGAGGCAAGGGGGGACAAAGGGAGGACAGACAGCGATCCTACTAGGCCAGGTGTCATTGAGATCACGCAAGTGCATGGGAAGGGAGAAAAGGAAAGTGCGCGGGGGCAAGGAAGAGGGGAAAGTGCAGTACATGGGAAGTGGAATAAATAAGATAAATAAAACACATAAAACAGCCAGCTGGTGGCAAGTGCAAGGAAGTGCATACATAAGTGCTGGAAGGGGGACTGAAGGGATACTGAAAAAATGGTCCCCAAGTGCAGGGATTGCCAGGGAGGCAGTGCAGGTGGGCAGATGACGGGGCCTGGGCCAGAGATCAGAAAAGGGTGGCCAGGTAACCAGTGCAATTTCAGTCAGGAATTCAGCAAGGGAGGGGAGGAGAGAAAGCAGAAGCAAAAAGGAAGGTTTTGAGGTGTTTCCGGAACTGGAGATGGTTCTCCTCGAGTTTCAAGGAGGTAGGAAGGCTTTTCCAGAGAGAGGCCCCTGCCGAAGAGAGTGATCTGCCACCAACTTGTTGCTTGGAGAAGCGACTGACCCTGAGGGAGTTGGAGGCAGAAAAGCGAAGAGCACGAGAAGGGAGATATTTAGGAAGAGAGAGTTGAAGGTATTGTGGCCCCAGACCCCAGAAGGCCTTGTGTACAATGCAGAGGGTTTTGAATTTATTCCTCGCAGCCACTGGGAGCCAGTGCAGAGATTTCAGTCCTGTAGAGATAGGATCCCTGGGCTTGAGGCCAAGGACAAGTCTCGCAGTCCTGTCCTGGATAAGTTGCAGAGGGCGGAGAGTGGAGGCAGGAAGATTTAGATAGAGGCTGTTACAGTAGTCCAGCTTGGAGAGGACCAGGGCTCTGGAGACAGTGAGCTTCTGGGGGAAGGAGAGGAAAGGAAGAATACCTCTAAGGAGGTGCAGCTGGTAGTGTGACTTCTTAGAGACATCAGAGATGTGAGGGGAGAAGGAGAGTGCAGAGTCGAAGATGACCCCGAGGTTTGTAGCCTTGCAGGTGGGAGTGGGAGGAGGACCAAGAGAGGCCGGCCAGAGAGCTGCAGGGAAGGAGGGAGTGGGTGTGCCGATGAGTAGAATCTCAGTCTTACTGGCATTAAGGCAGAGGTCGTTGGCTACACACCATTCCTGGATGGCAGACAGTCAGAGATGAGGGAGGGAGAGGAGGAGGAGGAGGCCGAGGGTAGCCTGAAAATGAGCTGGGTATCATCCGCATAGCACTGAAAGTTGGGACAGAGAGCAGCGATGCGGTGGGCAAGGAGGGCCAGGTAATGGTTGAACAGCCAGGGAGAGAGGTTAGCTCCCTGGGGGACACAACAGGTAGAGATAGGATGTCGGAGAGGAAGGACCCAAGTTGGACCTCGGAGGGTCGGTCGGAGAGGAAAGAAGTCAGCCATGCCAGAGCCTGACCAGTGGTACCCAGGTTATCATGGAGACGGTTGAGCAGGATGGCATGGGTGACAGTGTCAAAGGCAGAAGAGAGATCAAGCAGGATAAGAACGCAAGGGGTGTTAGAGTCGAGGTTGGAGAGCAGGTCTTCACGGATGTTCAGGAGAGCAGTTTCCGTGCTTCTGGCAGCTCTGAAGCCAGACTGATGGTCATGAAGACAACCAACAGATTCAGTGTGGAGATTGAGCTGGGAGATGGCCTGTTTCTCCAGGAGCTTGCCTAGGAAGAGAGTTATGGAGATTGGGCGATAGTTAGCCGGGCCGGAGGGGTCGGCAGAGGGTTTCTTAAGAAGAGGGTGCACAAGGGAGTGCTTCAGGGGGGAAGGCAAGACTCCAGTGGTGAAGGAGTGATTGCAGAAATCCGTCAGGGCAGGAGCCAGGGAGTCAATGTGACCTTGATATTTTTGGAGGAACAAGTGTGAACCAGTTTCGACAAGACTTTCATAGATCGGGCTTGTCTAGAAACCTTGTCTGGAGAGAAAAGGGGAAAGGTAGAGAAGGAGGGAGGAGGGGTGGCTGCAGAAGGGCCAGAGGAAGAGCAGGGAATAGCGCGAGGGGGATGAGAGGAGGAGAGTGAGGACAGGATGTCCTGAGTTTTAGAAATGAATTGAGAAGCCAGTGCCGTGCAGAGGGCCTGGGAAGGGACAGGAGAGGAAGATACTGCGGCAGGATTGGCCAGTTCCTTGCCGATTTTAAAGAGTTCAGCCAAGTAGTTAGATGCCGCTGAGATGCAGGCTTGGCTATGAGCTCTCTTCTTGTTGAGGACGGAGAGCTGGTATTGCCTTTGCAGTAGGCGGCAGGCCAGTTTGTCAGAGGATGAACTTGAAGCATGCCATTTCCTCTCGGCAACCCTACACTTCCGTTTTAGGGTGACAAGGTCTGAGTCATACCAGGAGTTGTACTTGGCTTTGGGCTTCAGGCGGATTCTCATGACAGGGGCAAGAATATCAAGAGTATCAGATATAGCAGAGTTGAGCGTGTAGAGGGCTGTCTCAGGGTGAGAGTCAGCAAGGGGGGGAAGTGGGGGTAAGAAGGTGGCGGCGAAAGCCTCAACTGACACGCGCTTCATGGGTCAGGTGACCAAGAAGGTGGGTGGCAGTGACGGAGGTGGCTTGGCCTGCGGGGTAGGGAGGGTGAGGTGGGAGGATAGGAGAAAGTGGTCACTCCAGGAGAGAGGAGTGGAGAGAGGGACAGAGAGGGGAAGGTCTGAAGAGATCAGAACATCGAGAGTGTGCCCTGCAGAGTGAGTCGGGCCAGAGGGGAGAAAGGTAAGTGAGAGAGAGTCGCAGAGGTCATGAAAGAGTTCAGAGGGGGGACAGGAGGCATCAAGGTGGATGTTGAAGTCTCCAAGAAGGAGGAGTTGAGTGGTTGAGGCCAGGAGTGAGGAGGAGAGGTCCGCCCACTCAGAGAGGAAGGAAGAAACCTGACCAGGTGGTCGATAGATAGTAGCCACAGTAAGGGAATGGCTAGGTGAGAGAGAGAGCCTGCAGACGAGGCATTGAAAAGAGGAGTAGGCCTGCGTAGGAATGACAGAGGCAGGAATCCACTCAGGGAAGATAAGGGCTACACCCCCACCAGATCGGTTGGGCCTGGGCGTGGAGAGGATCTTGTAGCCATCAGGTAGGAGCGTGTCGAAGCTGGTGACAGAGCTGGCCGTAAACCATGTCTTAGTGAGACCGAGGACAAGGTTTCCCTCCTTGAAGGACTTCCGGGGAGGGGTACAGATCAGAGGTATGCCCTGCACAAGTGTAGAAAGCACCCGAGAGGGGGTAGAGAGGGAGGGGGAAGGCAAGGTAGCCAAGGAAAGGGGGAGGGGACAGAAGGCAAAGAAAGGAAGTTGATGAGACGCGGACAGCATCTATCAAAGAGATGAAGGTTGGCCTGAGGGCCTTGGACCAAGATGGTCCCATTAGAGTAGACATTAATGATGACCTTAGAGGATAGGAAGGGGGCCAGGAGGGCATCCCAACGGGTACCACCATTAATGGGAGAAGAGGAGAAAGGAGAGAGAACAGAGACCATATGTGGGGTCCATAGATCTGGAGAAGGAACAACAAAGAGGATGTCAGTGAGAGTTTCCTTGGAGGAGGCACTGATGTAGGTGTCAGCGATAGGGAGGCCTGGGTTGGAGACCAGGATGTCATTTTTAAACTTTTTACTACCAGACTTAGTGAGGAGAGCAGGATAGTCAATAGTGAAACAGTTTGAAAAGATAGGGGAGACAGAGAGCACCATAGAGTAGGTGGGCGAGGAGGGG